>NW_017805547.1:172203-215257 GCF_001891065.2 Hippocampus comes
CACACACACACACACACACACACACACGCACACACACACGCACACACACACATTTTCACACACAGTTGAAAATGTGAGGCACACATTTGGCGACACACACACACACACACACACACACACACACACACACACACACACACACACACACACACATACACACACACACACACACAGTCTTCTCCCATCGTTTAGCACTTCATTAAGTCCACGATGAGAGCCTACATTTTGAGGAATAGTCAAAATAGATATTTTTCTGAGGAATGACCACGTGAGGAAAATCCGAATAAGAGGTTTATCCACTCGCACCCGTGCAAACAGAAATTCATATGACAACACAAGAGCTTCCAATAAAATTGAAAACACTGTCATTTGCACGCCAGGCCATTAATTGGCAAAATGGAAGGAACTGTTCAATTACGCTTTAGATCCTGATTAAAGTGGAGATATGGGCCAAGTGGTTCACACTTTCTAATGTCCACTTCAAGTGGCTGGACAGAACGAAACAATTTTGTTTCAGCTTCCGACAAAAGGATGCTGAATTTCTCTCTCACTTGAGTTGATGATCTGTCATTAGTTGTGTCGTGGTTCAAATAGCTGACTGTAAATGGATTTGTAAAGGGGATGGGCTAAAGAAGTAACTTTTCAATTGTAGCAAGGGTCTTGTCTGAATTCAGGATTTCCGTTTTACTTAATATAACATTGGCAGCATCGTAGTCTCGACAGCTGTCGTTTCGAATATCATTTGTCAAGTAGTGGAGCATTGTAAAAAAAAACAAAAACGGATTCAATTCAATTTCAGATCCAGCTAAAGGTACAGATCCAGAATTTCTTCTTCACTTATTTAATATGTACTGTCGTGGTCCGCATATCCGACTTTCTAAATATCTTTGTGAAATTGTGACACAAGGAACAAAATATCACTTTCTATTGCGGGTCTTGATAGAGTTGACTTGGGTTCACATAGCTGAGTTTTTGGCGGCATACGGAATGGACCTTGTCCATTGCAGATCTTGATAAAAGGTAGAGATCCGAGATTTAGTTGATTAGGCCATTGGTAGTACAGTATCGAGATTTACATATCTGACAGTTCCTACTCAATGTCCCATTCACAATTGCTCGTAATCAATTCAAGGCCATGTTGGACATTGAAGTGATTTTTTTGTTGACATTGAAAAATTCAGATGTTGGCAGGAATCGGGTAGCGATAACGGTGTTGAACAAAATCCAGATTTGGTGAGGCCTTTGCAGACATATAACATGCTTAAGAGCAAAAGGCAGGAGCGTACATGCACCACCGAGAAGCCGCGGGATCACTTACAGGTTCTTGGACTTTTTCTTCTTGGTTCCGTCGGGGCCGACCTCACAGCTGCAGGAGGATCCGGAGCTGAGCTGGGGGGAGAGGAAGGAGAGCACACACTGCATCATCCGAGAACCCCCGGGAAAGACAGCCTCGGACCAGTAACACGTTGTTAAAACTGAATGATCATTCCATCGATACGATCCCGGAATGGATGTCCCAAAATCGGCAAAGTCTCGGTACTAGTCTTGGTGCGGCCTGCATGTGGCAGCTGGCGTTTGCAAACAGTGCAAGTCGAGACTAGGACGATTTGTGTGGGAGAGTGGGCTGTTGATACTGCAGCACCCCTCCCCTCCCTGTGCCTGAGGTTTGAAGTGTTGTGCCAAGACCCCCCACAACCCCCCCACCAACACCCTCCCGACCCCCACGCCATCCCTCCTGGTTTCACGTTACATTTGACGCCTAGCCTGCATTTCGATTGGTTTGGAAGGAAAGAGGAAGTCGCTCCAGGGTGGGGAAGGGGGTCAGTCGCTGCTAATCTGATGGCCTGAAACTGCCCCATTGTATGCGAGTGCGGAGTGGGTTCGACATAATGAGCCATTGTATGACAGGAACCTGAATGGGAGCCCCTGGCCGCAGCTGGTGCAACACATTGTGTGCGTTATTGTGCGTTTCTTTTGCCATGTTTCGGGAATCTCCCCTCCTTGGATATTTTAGGCAATAGTCCCGCATGATCGTCGGAAGCGGACCTCCTGCATGCTCAAATCTTGAGTCATTTGAGTTTGGTGGAAGATGACAGGGCTGATGCTCACAAAGTGGTCATTTTGGGAAACTTGGTTTATGGTCCAAAACTGTAATTCCAAAGAATTTGATTGATTGGCCACGGTTGGTGTAACAGTTCACAAATCAGCCTTTCTTATGTCGTTCCATTGGTTGTCCAGCGTCAGGACATTTGGTAGGATTCCCTCCTCGGACACATGATCATGATCACGGCCACAGCTTGACTCCAACAGCTGTTGTTCTCCATTAAGGGGGAAGCGACTAACTTTTTACGGCTGCCTTTTAAGTTTACGAGCCCATCGAATGGCCCAGCCAGACCAAGAACCTCTCAAAACATCTGAACGAGCGAGAGGCGTGAAAATACAAAGCGGGACATTGGGGAGCCACTATGGACCGAAAGTATTGATTAATACAATTCAGCAGAATGATATTTTCTGCCGATGACTGCTCACGGCATCTCATTGAATGGTGAGAAAAGCCAGTCTTTGTTTGGAAATAATCTCAGTTCACACTGACCTGCCGAAACAACTGAGCGTGCTGCAAAATTTATGCCTGGCCAGGAATAGTAGCTCATTGTATGGCAAAATACATTTTACCAGTACAATAAAAAAAATAAGAGATTCCAGTGGTTGGTTCAACTTAATGGATCCTTGTTCCCACATCGAACTTGAAATCTGGTCGGAAAAAAAAAAAAAAACAATCAGAATAAACCCACGAAGCTGCAGGGCCAAGACAAAACGATGAAATGAAGATAAAAGAAATAGGAAATAAATGATTACCACTTCATTCAAGTTGTAAATGTCGGTCTGTGCTCCTGAAAGTGTTTTCGCTTGGAAGGCCCCTGGCGGCAGACCACTTTCAGTATCTCATATGAACCCCACAGGATTAAGAATTTGCTCAATCATTTGCAGAGAGACTAGACAGCTTCTAATGTGGGATCAGGAAAACAGGGAATGGCGATCAGAACAAGAGAGGAGGGGGAGGAATGCTGTCGAGTCAGGTCAGCGCGTGTTCCACTGGCTGCCTGCATGTTGAGACGCGATGCTCTTTTGACACCGTACCGCTATGTTCCAGCTGGATGGGATCCAACGCACATAAAAGCACACAGGAATGTGTCAGTGGTCATCACCTTATTTTCTCTCTCTCTCTCTCTCTCTCTCTCTCTCTCTCTCTCTCTCTCTCTCTCTCTCTCTCTCTCTCTCATATCCGAAAACACGCAATATTGTGTCTTCTTATGTTGCCGCATTGCGACTCCATGATGAGGCCATCGACAGGTTACCCGGCTGACCTCCACCAGGGAACCACTATTTTTCCTCATTGTCTGATAACAACCAGACACGTCCAATTACGAAACCGTGGTACCATAGGCAAAAAACGGGAATGGGAAATCCAACGGTCACGATCATTAACCCTACAGTGTACTTACGACCCGAAAGCACAAATGTGTCAAAGCCAAAAGCTAAACCAAGCCGCAGTGTTAGCACAGATTAGCATTACCAACCAGTGTTAGCATATAAAGGAACAAAAAAAAAAAAAGATGATGCCACAAAAAATATTGTGAAGCACTAAACGAACGAACCAGTGTTCTTTGTCCTTTTGTTAATGTCCCACTCTTGCCCCAGTGCAAACCCCCCCACCCCCCCTTACCCCCCAACTGCACAAACACTGACGAGTGAAGCATAAAAGTGCGAGTCTTTCCTAAAAATAGCCGCTGTGTGTTTGTGAGCATATGTGCCCATTATTACAGTCTGCTCACATGCTCGTTTAGAGAGCGTCACAAAACCCAGAACCTGCCAAAACTCACGCGTCAGCCTAAAGCCCTCCCCACCACCCCAAGGTGCAGGTGTTGACACGCTGGTAGGTGTTGCGGAATAATGCCCTAGATAACAGCTTGAACACATGCATATGCACACTTGGCTGGGAAAGAGTGCAAAACGTGCCAATGCGGACAAAGGCAAAGCATGCACGTGTGAAGCCAAACACGTTTTTTGTCAATTTGGGTTAACAGACCAACATTTTGATATAAAGTTTGATTTGCAATTCCAGCATGTGTCTGAAATGTTGCAATGTAGGCCATAGCGTTTTTTTGTCTTCACGAGCGTGCTGCCGAGTGAGATTCGATAACCACTAAATAAAAGTGGAATTCTTCTCCTCTTTCAGCCAGCTCTTGAGGCAGATTAGCTTTGCTTGTATTGAGTCAAGACAAACTGTTGAAGGCGTCGCTGCATGTTTTGCACGAAGGTGATAGCGTAGCCTTGCAGTACTTCGATGATAAGCGGAAGCCTTTTTCGCACTGGCCGTCAAAGCTGGCATTTTCCCGTGTTTTGCACGGCTCGCTGTCCCACCGCATGCGTCAGGTAGCGGATTCAGAACACCAACTGAAGTGACCAGAGTGTGACATTTCAACCCGATGACGATTTGCAGAGTTGCGCTGTTGACAACCACTGATCTCATTATTTGAATTGTTGAAAAGGTTGCACTTTGGTAGAGTTTTCGTCTTGCTGAAATCAGTCATGCAAGTGAGCCCAACCTCATCGTGCCTCTTGCACTGCTCCACCAAAGCTGAGTCCGGTTTTCACAATCCTGTAGACTGGAGGGGCCCCCAGACTTTGGGCAAAAAAAAAAAAAAAAAAAAAGCAAACACCTGTAAGAGTTTATTGCACAATTTGGAGACAATCTTGCTCACAAACCTTTGAGCCAGTGGGCTAAACAATGTGGGGCAGAAGTTAAAATGAAGGTCACCGAGTTTTGCCTCCCACAACCGGGCCATAATCAAAAACTCCACATCCTTCTGTTGTAGCCTGCCACAACAAAGCCAATCATGAACAATATTTTCACTCAGGGAAACATTCTTGACCCAGTCAAGCCAAAACAACCCAAAAGAGTCAAGACGTGAAGGAATGACTCTCCGTGTTTCATTCTAACATGTCCTCCCTCATTCTTTTACATTTGACAAAATCAAGTTGGCGCCAAAGAACACAAACAAATCTCGCTCCATATATTATGTCGGAATCGTGACATTGTGTCAATACAACATGCGGCAGAACATGTTCAGTCGTGGAAGCAAAATGATCGTTTGCTGTTTTGAAGTGAGTGTTGAACATCTTAAAAAGGTTTTATTTAGTTGGAGAAAGGACAAAAGAAAAAAGTTGCATTCTTGTGCCCAAGCGGCACATTCTGCAAACGCACACACACACACACACACACAAGCACATTCTGCAAACGCTACAACATGCCATCAAAACCTTAAAAAAAAAAATATATATATATATATATACATACATATTCAGGTTAGTGCGGAATCCGATGTTCAGTCAACAAGTATGATGTTTATCATTTGGCGGATTAATATTTGCACTATTTTAGTCCATCAAGTGTGGTCGACCAACCCCGCTTGGAAAAAGGCATTTCAAAAAGGTGACTCCCGGTAAGCGCAAAAATATTATTTTGCTCATTGGCTCCGAGGTTTTGAAACTTTAGAGCGGGCCTGTTGCATAACGGGCACACGGATTGCAAATCTAAACAAACGAACGAAGGCAGCGAGCGTGTTTGGATGATCGTAGCCGCCTTGATAAGATCTTCCTGGTGGATCTTGGCACTAGGCAAGGAAAAGTTCTCTCTCCGTGAGGCCTCCGTACGACTCCGAAAATACAAACGAAAAGTTATAATGTAAACAAGGAGACACACGAGAGGAATGATCAACCCAAAACATCGGACCTCCACCTCAAATGTTTTCAGGCTTGAGAGAGAGAGAGAGCAAGAGAGCGAGCACTCCCGGCGTCTTTGATCACCTTTCATTGTCTTTGCTGCGGGAAATGTTTGCGTAATGAATCCAAATAGAAGAAAAATTAGGGGTAAAATAAACGATTGAATCCCGTCAAGTATATGGACACACAAACATACACACACAGTCAGGGGCAGAACCATATTTATCCGAGGAGAAACCTGGTGACCCCTAGACAGGATACTGACTCATTCCATCGTCAGGGCACATAATGAACACGCAAACAAAAGGTGCATTGTCTGCAAATTTCAGTACAGTATGAGTGTGTGTGTGTGTGTGTGTGTGTGTGTGTGTGTGTGTGTGTGTGTGTGTGTGTGTGTGTGTGTGTGTGTGTGTGTGTGTGTGTGTGTGTGTCTCCTGTTATTCAGACCCACTCAGGAGATGGCCGCTTCCTACGTGTCACAGGATGTTTGACGCTTGTGCGTCACTTCTCCGAGCTCCTCGACCAAGTGATGAGGTTACCTGCTCCAGTCCCGGAACTGACTGCTGCCATCCCGTCAACGATGACAAGCGATTTTCAGCCTGACCTTTAAATGGGCCTATTCCGCTTTGATACAAAAATACCAGCACCGGGACTTTTTATGGTGTACTGGGACTTCACGTGAGCCAACGGGCCCTTCGTTTGTTGTATGTAAAGACGAGAAGTCTGAATGTTCATTTTCATTGTTTGCCGAATTTCAAACTGATTTGTTATGTTGGTACAATTTCGGATTGAGATCTTTCTTTGTGTTGGGTGATCACAAATCAATTTCTTGGGTTTGTGCTTCTTGAAACTCAATTCTTGTGGCTTTTCGATTTCCAATCAATTTCTGTTTTTTGCCCCAAAAAATTCAACAGAACTCTCGCATGATATGTTTTCCAACCAAATTCTTGTGTTTGTCAGACAAACTTTTTGTGTTTATATCATTTCGCGTGTAGAATTCTTAACCGTAGCTTTACATTTGTGCGATTTCCGATTTCATTTTTGTGTAATTCAATTTTCGATTTGATTTCTCTATGTTCAAGCTTATGCGTATGTACCATTGCCAACCTAATGTTTGTGTTCGTACCATGACTCGACAAATTTTGGTGTCGTCGTATTTCAAATCCAAGTTTTGTGTTCATACAGCCTCTGACACATTTTTGTGTTGTATGATTATTCAGCAATTACTGAATTATTGTGCTTGCAAAACTCCGAACCAAACGCTGCTTTGTATGATTTTGGACTAAAAGCACGTGGCAGATAACTTCCAACCAAAGTCTTTGCACAAATTCTCACGTTCTACAATTTCAGACTGAATTCTGATATTTTTAGTATATCGGACGAAATGATCTGACTCCTGAACTGATTGCTTCCTTCTGCGCCACAGTTGGTCCTTCCTTTGGTCTACAAAAACAAACGACTTGGAGGAAGAAAACGAAAGGTGCTAGCATAGCATGTTAGCAGCCTCTGAGTTTGATGTCAGGGCCGAAGTCTGATTGAGACGTCAAACGGAGAGGATGTATATGACATCCCCTCCTGTGTACCTTTGCGTTTAATTGCTCCCTTGACCCACGCGGCTTCCCGCGAGGACATGGTGCATTCTTCACCGTGACTCGTACCACCTCGTGAGCGTCACTGAGTGTGAGTCCAATGCAAAATAAATCATAAATCGAGTACAATGTGTTCCTGCCATACCCCCGTTTTAACCTTTTGTGCTGGTGAAAGGGTGGCTGGCGCAAGTGAAAAGCCGTTCGCAGATGGAATTACCGTTAGAACCGTCATTGCCGCTGCACAGTTTGATTCACGGGAAGCGGCGGTTGAGCCAGCGACAAAACATTTTCTTCTTTCGACTGGAGTCTACAAGTGCAATGACGCCATCGGCGCTTTATTGTCAACCGCGCAACCGACCGACCCGTACGCATGCCAGGGCGACCGGCGCCGTCATCGCAACCGACGCACATGACGCGGCAACGAGCACGAGGCGAGTCTACAAGTGCAATGACGCCACCGGCGCTTTATTGTCAACCGCGTAACCGACCGACCCGTACGAATGCCGTCATGGCAACCGACGCACATGACGCGGCAACGAGCACGAGGCCGTCTGGATCGTCTCCTGCAGAAGGTAAACATCAAGAGAAGCCTTCATTGTACCGGTGACTTACATAAGTTTTAACGTGAGCTTTGTTTTACGTCGGCCAATGACGTTTGGACGTTTTGTGTTTTGTTGTAAACACACCGGGGTTTCCATGAGAGTAAATGTGCCATTCATCAGAATTTGACATTGTTTTGTGCTGAGTGGATAGTTTTTGTAGTGGTCCACTATAAATGTTCATATTGTAGTATACATTGTAGTCGGCGGCCATTTTATTGGAAATGGTTAGGACGAACTACCGTTATAACGTACCGACTCGGAATGTGCCTCGAGGTACGTTGCAACGAGATTGGACTGTACATGCTTATTTTTAAGTGAACTTTTGAATCAGGTTGTGAACCATTTCTGATTTAATTCTTGTTTATGAGATTCTTCCTGGATCGAAAATTTCATCTTGCAGAAATATCATAATGTGACGATAATGGTATAGTTGACGGGGTGAATCGTCGAATGTACAATGCTAATTAAAAGCCCAATTTATGTGCAATTCTTTGACGGGAATATTAAACTACTCTCCTCTCCTGATCAAGAAAAAACATTTCTTTTGGATTTATGTTGAACAAAAGATGATCGGTCAAATGTCCAACAAGTCCATTTATCTCCCTCTGTGATTCCACACCAATATTTTTTTCGCTTTGGTGAAAATAACGATATTTTAAAAAACACACCAGCACAATTAACATCCACTTCGTGGTTGAAATCACTCAGTTCAATTCAAAATGAAAGAAAAAAAAAATAAACAACATGAGTCGTATTTCAGATACTTGTCCAGTTTTTAAGCTTCCAGTGGCATAAAGTAGAAAGGGAAGTTCCAAAGCTAGAGCGGGAGAGCACACTTAAGATGTTTACTGGAAAAGTCAGTTGGTGGTTGAATTTATTGCAAGCTGTGCCGTTAAGCACCATAAATGGCGAAGCTTTGCAATTGAGTTTGTTCCAGTTTTTACCAATAGACTCGCACGGCGCGACACTGCGTTGACTGTCCGCAGAGTTTGTTCATGTCCGTAAATATTTACCCGTTCACGTTTAGTATTTTTGTGCTGCCTGACATTGATTTGAACTTTTGTCCTGTGCCGGCTTTCTGCGTAAAGGACACACGACTCTTATGATTCAATTGATCAATTGACTGTTCCAGAACGTGCTGGCAGCGACAAGTACGGCGGCCTGGCTCGGATTTTTTTTTTTTTTTTAATTCCCATTTAGACCAAGCAACATTAACACTCATCATCAGCAGATATTTCAACACAGTTTCCATAAACTTCCAATGAAATAATCTTGGAAGTCTATTTTCGGCTCCACTCACGTGCAGCAGTGTGACGTGCAGAGCCAAACCGTGGTGCGCATTCATCAGAACAACACATTCGTCTACAAGGAGCGGAGCTGCAGTGCTTTACCCAAAAAGGACTCTTTGGGAATTTATAATTTTCTTCCCGGGCCCAAAATAATCTCCTCTAATTGCTCAGGGCACGAAAGGGGAAGGGTCTTTTGCTATAATGAAGCTTTGGGAATTGACGGGTGAAGATGGGTTCAAATTTCTGACTCATTTTGCAGTGTTTGTGTGTGTGTGTATGTTTTGACAAATGTAATTATTTTCATGATTAGGCAACACAAAACCTCTTATTTTGTGCCTCAGACTGCTATTTGAGGGTACATATCATGACCGTTACTGTTATTGTTTTTAGCAGCATTCATAGTCGCTCTGATTTTGCTAAAGTTATTTCAAATAAACACCTCCTACAGTCTACATTTGCATGTAACCAGACGACCACCTGGCCACCCTACTACGTACTATTATCTTAAAAAAATGGAAACGCCATATTCTCTTCATGTATTGCTGTTCTGGCCAACTGGAGACATCAAGCGACATGCATCACTATCTGCGGGTTGCCATGCATACACACAAACACTGCCCACACACGTTTACTTTCGGCCACAAGATTTACGGTCGCCTATGCGGGCGAGGGTGACAGATGACATTAAATAGTGGAAACGCACTCCTTAAGGGAGCTTTGCCCGTGACGCCAACTGTGGTGGTCCGGTTGGCCTTGACTCGGGCAGGACCAATCGTCTCGGGCCTTGTGAGAGGGACCGCTTCTTGCTCACGAGCACACTCACGGATATACAACCTCAATGCCATTTAAGGCTGCCGAATGTGCTGACAGCTCGGCTGCCGGAGCGGCCAGATAAGGGAGGAGAGTCCTCGCCTCAAACTCATCCCAAAGTGATTGAGTGTCCTCCGCAATGATGAGCAAACTTCTTGTCATATCGAAGCATTCAAGGAGTGATAGGTTTGAATGTATGCATGACATGGAGTGATAAGGAGCTCTCAACAACCACCCCGGAGACTTTGTAAAACCCACGAGCAGAATCAAAACACAAAAGCCACAAAGTCTGCCGTCTCAAACGCGCTTCTGACACAAAGAGGTTGTGATGCACGCTGCCCTCTGCTGGACAAATAGTGAAACTCTCTTGCACTGCAGTATTTGCAGCAAGGAAGTAGGCCTCGGGAGTCCTCAGTAGAAGATTCCTGTGGTGACGACGAACGTGTCAGGTAGTTCGGTACCCCAATTCATAATTGCACTTAAAAGACTTTTTACGAAAAACACATTAGATTTCCATATGCAGACAGTTGAGCGGGTCAATTTGAGCCAAAATTAGGAATACAAAGTATGTCTTTTGTTGTTCCATGGCTATAAGTGATACAAGACAGTTTTATACATTTTTTCTTACCATCATGTTTTGTAGCGTTGGCACTTTTTGTTCTTGAGTGAAGCAAACAGTGCCATTTAGTATGAAATAAATAAAGATGCATTGGAGTGAAAATTGTACAGTATTGTATTTCCTAAAGTGCACTTGCGCCCTGTGGCCACTTGATGTCACTCTTTTTATAGAATCCAGTGAAGTCAGCACGGAGCGGATCAAGCTTCAAGTCCAAGTAACATTTTGGAAAATGGTTCCCTCGTTGACATTTTCAGTCAAAACGGAGAATTGCCTGCTGGGTGTCATTTAGTTGTAGCGGTGTGCCTAATAAAATGGCCAGTGAGTGTTCAATATTTCCCATATTTTGTGTGGATGTCCAGGAAGATTTGGGTTTACGTTGAAGGTTAAATTGAGGGCAGGCCGCCGCGTGACTATGTGCCTGGGCTTCAGATGCAACCGGCTCAGGAATACATTATGTCAATGACGCATCTCCGCGACTGTCGGAGCACCAGTGTATGTGTGTGTGTGTGTGTGTGTGGGGGGTGTTGTCACACAGCCTTGTCTCTATTTCGGAAATAAAAACTTGACTTGAAATTAGGGTGAGTAGACGGTCATGCCGATGCTTTGTGCGTCAGATGCAGAGGTCTTGGGAAGCGCATTTAATGAACAAGGCATCAATACAACTGCAGGAAGACAAGAACGCGTGTTTGCAATTAGTTACGGAGGGTTGCCATTTCTATGCGTGCGTGCACCTTAGATTAAACTCATGACTGCTCGGTGCGTCAAATGTCAAAGGCCGAGGCTCATGAGAGGGTCTTATGTGCATTCCCACAACTTAATGACACAAGAACGTGTGTGTCGTTTCTGTGCGTGCATATATGTGTGTGTGTCTGCACAGACACATGGATTTGATTGGATGTCTGTGTGCCCACCTTGGATTAAACTCATTACTTCTTGATGCTACAGATGTCAAGAGCTCAGCAATGTGTTGTGTCAATTTGCGATGGGAAGATGATGAGATTCCGAGATCTCAGTTTGCGTTTCCGTGTGTGTGTGTGTGTGTGTGTGTGTGTGTGTGTGTGTGCGTGTGTGTGTGTGTGTGTGTGTGTGCGTGCGCGCGCGCGCATCTTTGATCAAACTCCTGACGGCTTGCTGCTTCAGATGTCAAGGGCTCAGAAATCTGTTTCGTCAGTGAGGCATCCCCACAACTACAGGTAAACAAGGATGCTTGTTTACCTGTCGTTGTGTCTCATTTTGTACGCACAGGCATGAGGATAACATCATGATTATTTGGTGCTTCAGATTGTAATTGCTCGGTTGTCAATATGCATCTTCGCTATGAAAAGATTTTTTTAAAAATGTGTATGTTTAGTGTGTGTACTCATGATTATCATTTTTTTTTTCATAATCGTCCAGCCCTACCGTCGTGTCTTTTTGTGAAGACGAGGCATGTCAGAAAAGTTCCAGGACTTGAGTCACAAAAGTTATACTACAAATCCAAACTACGAATGTGAGGGGGGAAAAAAACAAAACACATGGCTTCAGAGAGCTGAGGTCACAGACATAGAGCGATTATATTATAACGGTCCTTATTTTTCTTTATAGTTTGGTGTATGTCTTTTGTGACATCTCTTCCGGAACTTCATTTAGTCGCCAGCTACAGAAAAACACGGTTGAGTGTGGACATGCTTACCTTCCTCCCAGAGAAGAGCATGCACAGCTGATGCATGGAGCCTCCGTTCTTGGTCAACTCCTTCTTCAGGGTCTTGGGCGAGGGTAGCGTCCAGCCGCCCTTGTGGCGCCCGCCGCCCGTCTCTAAGCAGTTGATGGCATTGTCAGAGGTGAAGCAGGGCGTGCGCGGGTCCTGCAGCAGGCTGCCCTCGCTGTGGGTGCGTCGGCGCAGCGAATTCTGCACGCTGAGGCCCCCGCCGCCGTGCTTCTCGCAGGTGGCGCCCTCCACCATGGAGCGCCGCTTGCTGTCGCTGCGCTGCAGGTAGGCGTCGTCGCTGTCGTCCTCCTCAGAATTGTCGTCATCGTCGTCGTCGTCTTCCTCCTCCTCCTCCTCCTCCTCCTCTTCCTCATCATATTCTTCTTCGTCGGTGTTGGGCGAGGAGAGGGCGTCGGCGCTGAAAGAGCGGTCGAGGCGCAGCTCAGGGATGACGAATGAGGACGAGGAGGACGAAGGAGGGGCGTTTGTGTCGGGCGGCTCGGAAGCGTTGTCCTCGTCCGCGTTTGACACCAGCAGGTGGAGGTGAACTTCCTCTTCCTGTCGCTCCGCCAACTCCTCCAACTCGCTCTTCCCGCTCGCACCCTCCTCTTCCTCATACTCTCCCTCTCTCCTGTTGCCCTCTCTCCAGATCTCCATCTCATGTCCGTCCAGGCTCTTCCAGTCCTCTCCCTCGGTGGAAGGCGGAGGCGTGGGGGGCACCCTGTGGCGCTCCTCGGACCCGCCCAGGCTGCCAAGGGGCAGATAGATTTCATTTAGTGGGCTGAGCGGCTCCGAGGGGTGAGGACTGCTCAGGGTCAAGGGTTCGGAGGGGCTGGACGGATACAGGCTGCTCTCCTCCCCTTCAGAAGTGCGAGGGGGCAGGTGGAGGCACACTTCCCCTCGATCCCCGCCGACTCCGCCCAGCTCACAAGAGGGGGCGTCCACCTTTGGTTCCAACATCTGCACAGACAGACAAGAACAGACAGCTTACGCATCAGAAATCACATTTTGCGGCCATTCGGCGACGTCTCTGCCGCAAAGACGAACGGAGGTGGGCATTTACAACAGTCGTCACCTGTGCAGAAATTCCGACGGAACGTTTGTGGGCCCGTGCCTGACGGACTCCAGTCCCTAACCCCCCCCCCCCCCACATTACAGTTAAAAGACTGCAGTTCAAGCGCACGTGTAGTTCGTTTCATTTCAAATTCATTGCGGTGCCAAAAAGTCCGTTGCCGTCTCACTGTTGAAGGACCCGACTGTCGTCGTACGTCACTACAAACTATGACCAGAGTAATGACAATCCAAGTTGCATTTTAAAAATCCCCCAAATGGCATCTTTTGTTGTTTTGGGGATGGCTCACATGCAACATGTCGGAAACAAACGACTCGCAGTTTCGCCGAACATCATAACGTCTCTTAAAAAGCGCAGTTCATAAAAGACGAGACGCAAAGTTATGACAGTAATAAATGGTGAAAAGTCAGACACGATCCATCCTTTTTCCGTCTGAACGGCAGGAGCGGAGCTGTAAATCAACACATCCTCAGCCAACACAACACGCCCCGCCACACACACGTACGCACGATCCGTCCTTCTGCCCATACTCACTCGGCGCACCTTTAACCTCGACCAGCCCACAGAGCTGTCAGCGTTTGCATCTTTGAGTGGGCCAACAATAGTCGGCGCCCACATGGTCCAACACGACTTTCAAGATGATACATTTCCAATAAAGATGAATATTTAATGTACAACACTTGTGGAAAAAAAAAAACACACACCCAACAAAAACTGCTGATGCAACGACACCATATGGTGTCTCTACCTCGACTCATTATTGTTCCAGGAAATGAGATGGCAAACAAGGCATTTTTTTTCCCCTTTTTTAACGTTTAAGGCGTTATTGCTCATAATGGGCATGGCGACGAGGCGAAAGCAGCGGAAGATGAGCGCAACACCGAGGAGGTCTTCAAATCTTATGCGTGACCATTAAAGTCAGTATGAAAAGTCGATGTGCTGTGAAATCACGCAAAGCTTCCGTGGATTCTGAGTTCAAACGTTATTTGAAGTGAGTTGAGAAACGATATAAAGAAGGACTTGACAGCAAGTTGGCCAGTGCCCAGGGGGCACCTGCAACTCCTACAAAGTCAGCATAACTTTAAAGGCATTAAAATACAGTACATTTAAAAAAAAAAAAACAGAAGTGATGGGTGGCGTGGGCTGAGAGTGTTAGCTTGCAAACCAAAAATGCAGGAATAAGACTTCTCGCGCTGCTTTAAAGGGGGACCTATGATGACGAATTGACTTTTTAAAGGCTTGCAACCAAGTGCCCACCCATTGAGCGTGAATTGAAACAATAAAGTCATTTTTTTGGCTGATCTGTCTTGTTTTCAAAATGCGTGTGAGAGCGAACACTTCTGTCGCACTGCTACACACGAATCGGGCTAGTTTACGGACTTAAGTGTACCCGTCACAGTGTTTGAATGGCATGATCAACTAGGGTGGGTGACGATCCAGAGACACTTTCAAGTAATGGCTTAGTGCACGGTGTGAAACACGATCATGGAGAGGAACTACAATACAGAAATCTCCCATTGGTAGGACAAGCCCGCTATCATGTCAAGGCCCAAAAGGTAAGCAGAGCTGCATTACTTGAATGCAGAAAGGTGATAAATGGAGGAAAACAATGAAGTTATGCAACTCCTCATAAGATGAAACACAAACTGGAACATCCCTAAAGTTACCACGACGACATAAAGCCAATTTAAAAAGCCAACTGAGACAAATGCAGTCAGAAAGAAATATGGCCGCGAGCCCCGTCAGCGTCCATTAAGATACACACAGTTGTTATTTACTGGACTGTATGAATGAAGAAGTCTTGCGCTGGGTCGAGCGAATCAATCCTGTCTTCTCGGAACCTCATGAAGGGGGCTCATTGTGCCGGTCGGGCTGACCGCTGATGAGGCGGCGCGGTCACAAGACGCTCGGCTCTAATTGCGAAGAAGGGTGTCCTCTCATGAGACCGCGCGGGCTGCTGAAAGCGGCTCAAATGACAAGTTACCGTCTCGGATACATTTAAACTATTTCCTTGACCCTGTATGCAATGGTTAACAACATAGATCTCATTAAATCGCATTAGAAGCATGCTTGGGAACTAAAAGGCTTTGAATTTATTTCAAGGGTTGACAACATAGTCATTTCATAGGTCAATTTCCCAGTCGTAAAAGCCAAGAAATTGACCCAAAATGGCTGTTTAAAATCAAAATGGCCAACATCCTGTTCAATTGCAAGTGCGACTGTTATTTCATGTCGGCAGACATGTCTTGCTTGTGCTCACACTGGGTCTTATACTGCCCTATGTTACATACATGAGTAGGCCTAATATATATATATATATATATATATATATATTTTTTTTAATAGATTTGGAAATGTTAAGCAGAACCAAGTATTTCAAGAATATTACAATTTTGATATTTTTGTGAAAAAAAACCCCGTCCAATACAAGTTCTTGTTTTTTGTTCAAAGGTTTTGTGCCCTCCTTGAATGGTTATTTTTATGTAAGAGAGCCCTTTGCACCAAGAAAAAAAATAAAATACACCACATGGTTGCCCATAAGTAGCCCTGATGAAAACTTGTAAGGTCTCGTTAGCATTGAAGTTGCCCATCCCCGATCGAAGATTTCTAATGGTAGCAAAGCATGCTGTCACAAAGTCTGACAGCACATTAACTGCTGCCTGCAGTTAGAATTTTTGATTCAAAATCAAAATCAAATAATATGCTTGAAAGATGAGGCACTTTAAATACATTTTGATATTTCACATTATCCAGTTTATTCACATCTAGATACAACACTAGAAGACACGACCATTTCCAGTGGTACTTTATGGCTATTGGCTGATCTCCGTTTTTATGTTTAATCTTTTTAGTGTATCGACCTGATAAGTTTACATTACCTCTTTATTTATTACAAGTTTTAACCCCCCCGCCCCCCTCTCCCGCTCCCGCCTCCCCCCTCGTTCTCTCAAATGTTTGCACAGCTCCGCGGTCGGCGCTCAGGTTAGTTGAACCCACGCTCATGTAAATCACTTTGATTCGCTGCCGCGTCCTGCCGGCAGAGCACATAAATAATACAACACCCGATCGCCACGATCATGCCCTAAAATGTTCACTTGTTCGCACGACAGCGGCCGTGATTTAGCAGGTAGGCGAGGAATGTTTGGAGTTGGACGCGATGTGCTGTCCAAGTGGAAATGGGGGAAGAGGCAACGCGTCGAAGTAAAATGGATTTGTTTGAAGGAAAGAAAAGCCCAAATGAGTCACAGAGAGTGCCTGCTTGGGAGGCAATGTGATTACTTGAATTGATAAAAGCCAAATGATGATTGTATGCATTGTCAACGAGCCTCTTACTGTGACTCACAAGAGAGAAGGATGAGCGGACATTTTTGCCGCTTCCTGTTTGGCTTAAAGGTGATCCAGATCTTTCTCCCGCCTCAGCCCTCTACTTAAACCTCCCCCTCGTGAGCACACTTAAAGGCTCCATAGTGATGTTTCAAGTGATGCAAGGAGATGTATATTAACAATGAAGTGCACTCACAGAATAGAACGAGAAGTTCCTCCGGGGGAATTCGAGAAAGGCAAACGTTCCATTCCACTCACTGGGCTTTGTTTTTTTTTTTTTTTTTTCTTTGTTAAAACGATGACCACAATGTATCCCCAGCTTGGATTTTATTGCATGGCATAAACGTATTAACCCCCCCCCCCCACACACACACACACCTCCCCAGATCTCTGTGTGGTGAGATCTCAAGTACCGTTCCAAACACGTACATTGTGACCCATGTCGTGCACCCCAAAAAATAAAAATAAATAAATGGGTGACGCAAGACGGTGATCTTTCAATCGTGTGATGTTCCTCTTCCGCCTCGCTGACCTTCACCTTTTGTCGTGTCCTCACTAGAGAGGCTGCGACTGTTGAGGATATGGCGGGAGACACAATGGAGCCACCTGTCAGAAACACTTGGACCCTCTCACACACTCTGACCACACGACAGAGTCAAGCAAGCTCATGTGAAGGCTCCCATTTTTAAAGAGACATTTCACATTTGGCAAAAGGGCGACGCCTGTATATTTGTGGTTGTACTGTCCTGTGACCCCCCCCCCCACCCCCAAAAAAAGGCAGAAATGTATTTCATGTCTACAGCTTGTATGATATTTATAGCATTGTATTGGGAGACAACGGATCATGACTTTCAAAGGGAGCTGGCTGCACATCCACTCGCTCCACTCTCAATGCCTGACTTGCTTATCCAATCGAAAATCTAACAGCAGCCATGTTCGATTTGTGATTGGAAGTCAGCGGGAGTGGCTGGATAAGATGGCGCGGCCCATGTCTGCTGCTTTGGCTCTCGCGAGAGTTTGGCCAATTTAGGACTGAAGATGGAGGCAAAACCGGCGCAATCTGTGACATCAGCTCAGCGGAACATCGATCAACCAATCTGCGACCTCCGGTTCCTGTTATCACTGCGTGGTGGTTTTCAGAGGGCAAGGGGGGGGGGAGGGTTGTTAAAATATGGCCTGCTGAAGCGTGCCCCTCACTTACGATAGCAGTGAAGGCAAATGCCAGTGATGAACTGCAAGACAACCTCCGGTTGGTGAGCCCGTCGATGAACGGCATTCTCGGCAACGACATCATGGGAGAGGAGGTCCCTGAGACGGTTATAAAACTTAAGAGAGGGTTGCGCTTTTATGTTGATGGACTATTAAGAGGATGAAGGTCTACCTACAAATTCAAACACTCGAGGTAATGAGCCGCTGCTGCGTCTTTGGAAAGCGATCCGGAAACGCGGGTCAGGCCTGAGGCCATTAGGAAATGACGACGTTCATCGCAGGTCCCGAAAAGGAGCGTTACTCTTTCACGGGGCGCGATGGCCCAGGGAAACGATCGCTTGATTCGTGCTTCATTGTTAAATTACTATTCTGATGATATCCATCCATTATTCAAACCATTTATATTTATTGATATTCTTAACACATGGTCAGCGCTGCCTTATGAGTGAATATCGTCAATATGCAATCAGTATTCCTTTGTAATTGTCTGAAAGTCCAATACTGGTAACGACGATAGAAGTGTGCGGCCACACACACACACACACACACACACACACACAAAACGTCACATGTGTGACCTCTGTCCTAGTTACCATGACAATGAGAGACCTATCCCAAGGGAGCAGCTGTCCTCTACCGTGTCGCCTCCAAATGTTACAGTTCCATCTCTGAACTCTGCCATGCCACTTCTTTCCCCTCAATTTCATCGGGAGGCATCGCTCCGTGTTGCCTTTAATTTCCTGTGGTTGTATCTGGGTAAAGCGCAGTATTAAGGCGCATCAGCGCTGGCCCTGCTCCTTTCACTTTAGTTACAGCAACATTCATGCTTCGACGTAGCCACATGCCAAATCTATGCACAGTCTCAATAAATCTGACTCAACTCAATTAGCAAAGCGGTTAGAAATAGGCGGCTGCCAAACATGCGTTCCTCTTCCACTTCCTCTCGCAACCATTGCAGTTGCCTGCATGCAGTCTGTCCCTCCCAGAGTGTCCTTTGACCCCCCCAATTCCCAGCTTGATTTGCATGACACCAAGTAGGCTGTCAGGATGTTAAGACTGGATTCCGGAGTTGAATGTGGCACCAGAATACAGTGCAATGCTGCTATTCGTGGGGGATCGTGATCGATCCCTGATGCAGACAGAGACAATCTGCAATCGGCACCCCAAAAAAGGTATATAATTGCCTGTAGGTTCCACAAAATGGCTCCAAAGCACTAGTTTTGTCAAAATAAAGCATCTCAACTCCCATCAACAAAGTTCCTTGGCATAAAGGTCCCTCAACATGTGGCAAAACACCACTTTTGTCAAGATGAAGCTCCTCAACGTCAACATAGTTCCTTGGCACCAAGATGCCTCAGATGCATATCGGTGAGCGTCAGCTTCTTAGAGCTCCCACTCCTCGAGGGTGATGTGGCAAATCAGAAACGGGCTATTGCCTCAGATGCATATCGGTGAGCGTCAGCTTCTTCTTAGAGCTGCCGCTCCTCGAGGGTGATGTGGCAAATCAGAAACGGGCTCTCGAATCACCAGAAAATCAATCAATCGCACGCCCACTTCTAAGTACAACTGACCCCCAGACAGACCCTAGAAATGGGGAAGACACTAAAATAATTGGAATGGACGCCTGTGTGGGGAGGGTCATCTGGATACATCTCGATGCTGTTGTAATACATAACCATGGAACTAAATGGCCCCCATCGTTTAAAATTAAATGTGCACATTTTATCATCACAAGCCATGTATTCATTTCCATGCAACGTATATAAAGATACCAGTGGGTATGCTGACGCGGCTTGTACGGCGCACGACAACAACAATCTGCACTCTGGTGATTTGAGAGCCATTATCGCTGTACGTAAGAGCGATAACGCGCTACGGCGGGGCCGTATAGCTGATCCCTATAGCGGATCCATCTCGGAATGGACTTCTGATATGCGCCGGCCTCTTTTGCCCCCTTTGATTTTGACGGACGGAAGAGCGATGAGGTAATCGCCGTCATTGATATATCTCTGGCGTCCATTTGGATCGTGCATAGAGGACAGGATATGACAGGCAACGGAAGCAGCGTGGAAGAGAACGGGTGGTGAGCCGGGTCGATGGATCAATGGAAACAAGGAGGTGCTACCATTATTGAAGACTGACTTCATGGTTCAGGGGAGATGAATTTCATAAGCATCATATGTTATTCAGAGACTTGTCAATCAAGCATGGTAAACGTTTATGGGGTTGCGGCGGGAGGGGGGGATAGATAAATAAATAAATAAATGAATGGTGGTGGGCTGGTGGTCCAAAGATGCAAAAGCATTATTGATAGGCTCTGAAAGTTCACTGTGAGAATGTCATTGACGTTACTTGGCTTTGCTGCGTGACGCCAAGCGGCTGAAGACAATGTGACCACTGAACGCGTCTGCAAAAGGCCTCTTGGGAACGAAAGAAAGAGCTGCGTGTACACTAAATGTGCGATTGTGTGCGCATGCTTTCAAATGAAGTCGGCTTTTGACAACAGTGCATTGATTTCCGGTGTGACATCAAAGACAGGCCGGTCTTCTAAAAGCCTCTTGTTCTCGCTTTTCATGACCGTCATAATGTGGATGAGGCTTTACAGACTATAAAGTTGGCATGTATATATGGACTGGAAATGTCGAGGAGACATGCCTCGATTCTTCACGGCTGAAGTGTCATCAAGCTTGGATTACTTGCGAAAAAATTAAAGCACCCAGGCTTTCAATAAAGCAATGTGTGCATTTTATATCTGTCTATCTATCTAGATAGTAGCAGACGAAAAAATACAAGAAGTTGCCCTGGCGTTTTTTGGGAAAGTACATTGCAAGTGCAAACTTTTCACCTTGACATTTTTATTGAATGACTTGTGAGACCCATTACAAAAACACTTGCCGTGTTTGGCAACAGTGCAAGCTTCGGGTCGCCTCCCGTTTAAAAATCCGACTCTCTCTCCGTCTCTTGGTGCTCGGCGAGAAATTTGTAACCAATCTAAATTCACCATGCCAGCAGGTAGCACTCGCCGGCAAATGGCCTATGGAAGAAAAAAAACGGCATCCATTGACTGTAAAGCCAAATCAAGAAGAAACATCTTCTGTGTCACAAATAGGGACCAAGAAAAGGCTCTGAAGCGCCGCGTTGTTCCACGGTGAGCACGTAACAAACAGCTCATTGTCCAAACGAGCGAGGCAAAGCTAATAAATCACGCTGCATGCGAGTCCGTGTCTGTGTGTGTCTTCCATCGATCAAGGACAAGCGGAAAACACGGGATCTGAAGGGAAGGACACATCTTCAATGCAAACATCTCATGTTAAGCTCATCTTTACAGTCCATTAGTTGTCCATCCACAGGACGCACCACAAACACCCCGCCCTCGCGTGTGAGCCGTTCCTCCTTAAATAAGAGAATATTCCCCATAATTCCCCTGGTGAGGATACCAGAAAGGCAATTACACCCAAGTGAGCTTCCGCTCTGTCTGCCCCCTCCACTCCTATTTGCTTTGTCGCTCTCTCGTGTCTCTCTATCACCCCGTAACATGTTTTTGAGCGTCTCTCTTCAACATTTTGGTTGCCCCCGGCAGTGCCGGACGGGTTATTCCAGTGTCACTTGCAGCCTGAGCTGGGACGTCAACAGTTCTGAGGGTGAACACATTTTGTTTATCCCCAAATGAGGAGGAAATATTTATGTTATGCTAACAAACAAAAAAAAAAAAAAAAAAAAGGAAAAAAAGTAGATAAGACCAGAGGAGCGCATGACACATGCCACAAATGGTCATCACAGAAGAGTCGCAATGAGAAATAAAGCCTTTATTGCTTTTCCCTTATCTGTCCTGCACATCAGTCCAGTCATATGAGCAAACCACTCCCTGCCCAGTGGGGGCAAAACGACAGTTTTTCCTTCTCGCTCAGACAAGAAAAAGTCATTTACCGAACGGACACCCTTCCTACCTGGCGAGAGGAAGTCGTCCCAAGTTTTGCAGTCTGCTAAAAGGTCATGAAAAGCGCTCCGCGCGTCCCCATTCAAGTGGCCTACTTCCTTTTCTGTCAAAGTGAGCGTCGGCGGAGGCTCGGCGATAGCTGCGTGCGATTGTGTCAGTGTGGGCTCGGCCGATGAGAGAGAACAGAAGTGGAGAGGATGGAGAGAAAAGGATGGGGGAGTGTGGGGTGGTGGGGGGGGGCAAGGAATTAGAGGGAGGAGAGAGCGAGTGCCCGCGAGGCAAAGAAGGTGGACTCCCGAGTCTTGGTAACGAGAAGAGACAGTTGAGCACTGAGAGGAACGAGCGTGGAGGGTTTTTTTTTTTTTTTGGGTGCCAACTGGTCCGCAATAAACTCAGCGGATGCATCGCTCAGCACATATTACGTCCATGGGAGGTTTCTCAACGCCGTTTTACTAGCCGTACATGAACAGTGTTGGTAATGACCACCATCATTTTTTTTTTTTTATGTTTTGGTAAGACTTACGACACCAGCACGGAAAAGCTCTGGAACCCGAATAATATCTTTCATGCTGAAAATCTGCCTTCTCTTCACTCACTCAATTTTCTGAGCCAAGCAACTGGATGACTTTGTCGACAAAGATCAAAATCCACCTCCCAATTCAATATCGTCGCTTAAAAAGTTTGGGAGGGGTGTTGTGCATGATTTCTACCGACAGCCTGTTTTGATGTAATGCAGGCGTGTCGATCAAGTATACTTCAGGGATAATAGTAACAACGGCAGTCGTGTCATGTGACATTCAACAGACATGTAGCATGTTGGCTAAAGTGCGGTTCTGTTGCATCACAGCGCGTGACAATACGACCTCGTAAACGCCTCCTTATTGCTCTCGCTGTTGTCTGGGCCAAGGCGCATATGATTCGAGCGGCTATATATAGACATGTTTGCACACTATAATTGCACTGAGTCATGGGTTGCCACCATATTCTTGACATGAATGGCCCATTCTGGTCCCGCGTAAACAAAGCGTCGGTGAGTGACATCATCACTTTCAAATGCTGCTCCATGACACTTCCATGTACAGCGAAAAAGGCAAGTGACCAACTTAATTGGTTGAAACGTACCAATTCAGGGAAACTTTTTCAGTTCCCCAAAAAAAATAAATAAATTAACTGGGATGTCACATTCTCGTTCCAAAGATGAATTCGCTACAAATTTCTTATGATTGTTTTTACCATTTTTGATTGCCTCGCTCACACTAGCACCAGCGGGCGCTTTCTCATTTGTCGGTTCTGATGAAAATCACAACAACAACACAAGCATAGCCTGGTCACAAAACGCCAAAAGAGAAAAAATATATATATTTCTGCTCATGTACGACAAGCGCTTCCAATCACACTCCCTTGAGCAGTTTGGGTGAACGTCTGCTACGCAGGCGGAACTTCCGGTTCGTGACAACATGCGGCGATGGCTGTTTGACATACATTGGAATGAAGCGTCCTTTCTCTCAAATAAAGAGAGGCTACATTTTGATAAATAACACACATGCTGTAAATAGGTTTGTTTTGTCTGCATGAAATGCCGAATGGCGCCGGCTCGGCACTCGATCCGCATCACAACAAAGTTCAAAAGAGTACGGTTTCATTTGATCTCCTCTTGGTGACAAGCAGTCAGCCCAGCCGGTACCTTCAAAATGTCACAGCGCAAAGCTTTGTCATGTTTATATTTGCGCAAAACGCCCTTGTGAGAATCGGGGCAGAAATAAATGGAAAAGTACAGCACACTGAAACGGACTCCTTGGGTGATGCACTCCAAAATTCATTCCGTTTATAAACAACTTTGCGGAGGCCAAACAATAGACTGCTACTTTCCAGATACCACGTGAAGCGATATGCTTCACACGGTATCCAAATCCTGCATCAAGAATGACATCACAGCTTCTTCAATGCCCTCACGTTAGCGATGTGAGCCACGACGCAACGTGTGCTCTGTATCCACCACAGTGAAAATGAACATTCCAGTTCCAGACGTTAGCAGAAAAATAAGTTGGCGCGAGCTTGCCGCTTCACAAAAGCATATAAGGGCTGTATTTATGTGAACTACTACACTGCCAAAGACCCATGTCAACAAAAGTGAAAGCTACAACTTTATCTCGGTCAGGTATGTGGAGGACGACATTCCCGATGGCCAATATTGTATCAACAAATGTGAAAAACAAATCCTGGCCCACTGCAACAAAGGATATTAAAGGGCTCCGTCGACCACGACTCTCGACGAATAAATTCTGGACTCGCACAATGAAAACACGTTTCTTCTATATTTAAAAAAGAACACGAAAGAGTCTTCGCTCCGTAAACCGCCACGCTACTAATTGCCACTTTCCTGCCTCAATTTTGCAATTATTAAGAATCAGGACTTTTTCACTGAAGAAAAGAAGGGCAATGTTGGAAAAATACCAACAAAGTGAAATTGAGTTTTTTTTTTTTTTTAATACTTGCATTATTTTTGGGGGGTAGAGAATACGACTTAACTCACAAAAACATAAAGATATCAATAAACTGCTCATAATGAATGTGCAACTAAGAAAAGAACAACACACTCCAAAGAGCTGCAGCTCCGCTAAGTGATCCCCAATTTAAAAAAAAAAAAAAAAAAAGTAAGAAACGCATCCTAATCCCATCCACTGAAATCACATTGTCATTGTTCTACCGACACAGAAGCAAAGACGCCGAGGCGTTACCTTCGACACAGGCATCTGGACGCACAGCCGGCTGCTGTGCAAAGAACACGCACACACCCACACACGCGCACACACACCCAGATGTGCAGCTAATCCAGCGTCCCCGTTGTGCACTGTCCTTTTCGGATACGCTTCCGTGCTTCTTGTCTTGTTGGGTCGTCGCCGGCTCAGGCTTGGGGATCGTACCACCACCAATGTGTGCAAAAGCGATAGTGAGAGAGCGAGACGGTGCGGTAAAGCTCCAGGCAGGTTGGGGTGCGGGGCGGGCCGCCGGAGGAGCTGGTGGGGGGAATTCAGTGAAGGACAGAGCAGGGGAAATAAATAAAAGAAGAACAGATGAGCCTAAGGTGAGCGGGGATGCTTAAGCGTCTTGTAAACACAACGGGAGAGAAGGTTCTTCAAAGATCAAAATGCTCAAAGTAACTCTCCGCAGAGCAAAGCATCCAAGTGTCCTTCATTGCGTCCCCTCGGCTCCCTCTCGGTGAGCTATTTTTAGAAGTTACAAATCAAAGCCGTGAATCAAAAACGCACCGAAGAGCGGGACGTTATGCGGGCCCACCCCGCGCACGCACAGACACGCGCGCACACACATGCACGCATACACACACACGTGTTTAATGTGTGCGTGAGGGTGAGACCCTGACTCAAGGGTGAGGCGTGCAAGCTCTCCATCAGACCTTATCGAATCGAATCAAATGCTTGTAAACAATTTAACGACTGTAGGTCTAAAATCATGTTGAAAACACTTCCAGGTTCATTTTTAAAGCGGTTTATCCAACTGACTTTTGGGTGAGAGGTGGGGTGCACCCTGGATTGGTCGCCAGCCAATGAACATGCGCAGCTATGGGTCAATTATTGTCTTCAATCAACCTCACATGAACGTTGCTTGGTGGGATACAGAATCTTCTCTGGTAAAGTCACCAGACATTAGTTTTGCTCTCCGCTACACGCTGTTTACCTGAGCATCTGCTTCGTGAAATGAAACTGAACAAGCAATTTGATTTTTTTTTCCTATTGTACATAAATATTTGGAGTCGTGCATGTGCCGTTTTTCGCCACAACACAATATGGCCCACTTTCTGTTCTATGGTTACTGCCACACATCCGTGGAACCCTCCTGTCACAAAAATAACCAAAGAAAAAGAGCTGAAGTCTCACCAGATTTGCTGAGGTCTGCCATGAAATGCTGACCTTCTTATGCAACGTGTTTGGAAGCAAATGTTACATTCCACTGAACTTAACGAAACCAAATTCAATTATTCCAGCCCAACAGCATGCTTGGCATGGCTTCATGTTTTTCAGGGGTGAAGAATGCATGTAATTAAAATTGAATGTGGATGTATCTCGTGCTCGGCGAAGCCCTCTTGGGGTCGAGCCCGCGCGGCTCCGGTCCGAACTCACTCTGCTCTGTTACACAACACACTTATGAATAGTTAAACTCGAGCTAAAATAAAGCTAAACACCAGCCCACCGAGGGGAAGCCATAAATGTTTAAAGACGATCAGGGGAATTAATCCACTGCAAGCTGCTGGCTAACATAACATCGCCGTGTGCGTGTGCGCGCGTGCGTGAGCATGTTTAGGAAAAGCTAAACAGGATGAAAGAGTAAGTGGGCCAAACGAGCAGCGAGAAGATGGCTGAGGAGATACTGTGTGCACTTGGAGCGGGAGGAGGTGAACGAGAGACAAAACATTGAGCGAGAGGGACAATTTTGTCAATTACCAAATAAGCTTCCAGCAGACGTAACCGCTGACGTGCGTTATGCTGCGCAGAACTGCAGCTAGTTTGCTCTCATATCTAAGCTACGTTCATGACACGGACGGTAGAGGTTGACAGAGAGAAACCTCCGACAAATTTCAGATGGCTTTGTCTTACTGTGTTGAGTAGCGCTACTAGCTTAGCGCTACTAGCTTATTTAACAGATCTGAGAGTCGTCACTCGCGGCTAACAAATGGAAAAAGAAAAGCCGTAGTGGAAGATGAGGAGACAACTCAGATCACGATAAAGAAGTTGAATGCTGCGCTTGCGAAGAAACATGGCAAAGGACAGTCCAGGACATTCGTCTTGTTAATGGGCGCCATCAAACAAAAGCGGCCACACCAGTTTCTAAACAACTTTGATGGATTGAACACAATATGAGGAAAGGAAAAGTTCTGCTCTCTGCTTCAGTGGTCAAATGTTTTAGTTTTTTTTTTTTTTTGGGGGGGGGGTGGGCGTGGGGAGGGTCAATGTTTAACACCAGCCAAGTTGACACTTGTGAAAACAAACTCAAAAAGTTTTGGTACAATGGTTGACCAGTTCGGATTTTAAAACGACTTTTTACAACGATGAAATAATAAAAATGATCCATTCACGGTCAAACTGTCGGCAAGACCTTCATCAAATGAACATAGAATTTTGTGAAGCAACATTTGAACATTCGTAGCGGTCATAAAAGCGGAACAATAAGAATACCACTGCAAAAATCAAACTAAAATAAAGTAAAAATACTCACTGAAACTTATTGTGATGTTGAATTATAGGTTAATTTACCCATTTTACGAGCATGATGGAACTCCTCGTCACACCAAGTTATTATATTTACAAAGCGACGTGCATTAAAATATTAAGAATGAAACATTTGCTTTTGAGGCGGCACCAGCTCCTCGGTAAAAATGTAAATCTAATCCTTACGTCCCCAAAAATAGCCCATAGAGCAGAGAAAGACCGAGTGAAGCAAAGCCAAAAGCAATTCACCCATGTCTAATTACAGTCGAGACAATGAGCAGGAACGTGCGTTTGCAGCAGGGGAGGCAAAAGATAGTACGAGGCATGCAAATGACGTATTTATTGGGCTGCACAGATGTTTCGGGAGCTTTAATTATTATTTATGTTTCTATCTAATGAATGGCAGCGCAAAAGCCAAATAGAGGACATGCACCCGTGTACCGAGCAGCAGCAGAATCACATCTTTACAAAAATAAAAAATAAAAAGGCAATCATTTGGATTGAGATTGAAATGACAATTCTTAGAATGAATTGTTCAGTCATTTCAAAACGGAGTATTTATTCAACGACTCAAACTCAATTACTCAAAAATGGGGCGCATGTCGCTGGAATTTTCCAACGAAAACACCGGGTGACCCCATGCAGCCAAAAGAGAGCCCCCCGCCCCCCACCCCGCCCCTGGTTTTGAATGTAATTACGAAGCGCCGAAGTGGACCGAACATCAAACTATTTGCCTCTGAGGTAGTGCGTACAAAAGCAATCAAAAGTGAACTCATTTGTTCAATATGATTAAGCAAACAGTTCCTCGCCCCCGGGACAGCACGCATTTAGATCGAATAAGATGTTTCAAGGAAAAAAAAAAAAAAAAAGGGAGGCGTAATCGGCGAAAGTGAATGAGGGTTTACATCAGCTGGCGTATGACTATGAACCAACAGATATAATAAATCATGTTTGAATGTAGGCTGCTCCGAAGAATATGAAAGGCACTGTGCGCTCTTTGGGTTTGTGATTTGACGCTTGCTGGACCAAAATGAGCCACTTCTTTGGGGAAAAGATTACGATTACTACTACAAATCATGAAAAAATAATTATTATTAGGGATGGGCGAGTATCGACACCAGGTATCGGTATTTGGCTGATACTGGCCTTATTTTAAG
Source organism: Hippocampus comes (assembly GCF_001891065.2). Taxonomy (NCBI): domain Eukaryota; kingdom Metazoa; phylum Chordata; class Actinopteri; order Syngnathiformes; family Syngnathidae; genus Hippocampus; species Hippocampus comes. The sequence goes on from NW_017805547.1 coordinate 200,508, forward strand.
GTATCGGGCGGGGATCATGCAGTCTGCGATACCGAGCGCCGATACTTAAGGCCATATCAATATATATCTGACGTCGAGTTATTCCATCTCAGCAGCAGATGGCGCAATACCGTAGCAGTTTGACACATCATCGAATGCTCAACTGCGTCCGAAAGATAGAAAGGTTTTGTTCACAATAGTTTGTCATTGTGTTCAATAAAATTAAATAAAATGTCAAAGTATCGGGACTGGTGAGTACTCAAAGAGTGAATTCTCGTACAACCCGAATACTAATGATTACATGTATGTGGGCAGCTAAATGACATTTATAGGAGTCCAAAACTATTTACACTTGACCGGATTAAGACGACAGTGTTTGGTGATTAGGCGAACCGGTCGCGCACGATCCGCGTTCACGTGATCATAATGTGAAGCTTACATTGAGTGTTCAACGCCTCTGCGACAAGTGCCCATATTGTATCTGCTGATGAAAATAATTTGTCGCGAAAGGAGGTATTCACACTGGGAATCCAACGCAATTAAGCTTATCGGTGAGCAAAATTCCACTGCATTTTACCAAGTAAACCAAACCATATTTTGAGACAACGGATCAGCTTGTGCGCACACAAAATGCCTGCGAAGTGGTCACAGCTTGATTGTACAGAGCGAGACGCTATCAGCTGATGCAGTTTAAGCTTCGAGGAAAACTAAAAGCCCGAAGCATTAAAATTTGTCGTACAAAGGCGGAATTAAATGACGAGTAGCTTTCCATCCAACGAGAACAGAAATCCTTGATTCAAAGTTAAAGGGGTCCAGTTGTGGACCATTTTTTTCACGTCAAAGCATAATATGTGCTTTACTTCTTGACCTAATATTTTTAAACAATATTTTTCTTCCTTGAGACTTGTTTGTGACTGCTGTCAAATTTCATTTGGTGTCTTGGACGGTGTTTTTTTTTTGTTTTACTGTGTTTTACTGTGAGCTGTAAAATGTAATAAATAAATACAGAAAAAAATATTCTTAATGCAATTCAGGTCCTGGTTTTGGGTGTGATGTTCCACTGAAACCATTGAAAATGGTGATGATTTTTTTTTTTTTTTTGCGAGGGACAAACATGATTTTTTTGGGGGGGTAATCTTTGTCATTTTAGTGTAATTTAAGAAACACAGATGAACCAATGAGTAACCGCTGGCAACTGGAACCTATTTTCATTCAATACAGCCAAAATAGTTTGGAAATAACACACACTGTCATACCGTGTCCCGGTGGTCCAGCTTTTTTTTTTTTTCCACTGTTCTTTTAAAACACCTTTCATTGTTGACTTCTCTCCTCAGCACTTATTGTACCCGCCTCACACACGCACACACGCACACACACACACACACACACACAATTGTACTCCCGCCTCACACACACACACGCACACACACACACACACACACACACACACACACACACACACACACACACACACACAGCGAATTGCTCCTCTCGCAAAGCAGCTTTGCATACGATTTGCTGAGCAATTACAATGCACGTGATTGGTTGGCGTCTTTCCCGCATGCATCTATTAACCACCACCAGGTTAGACTGCAAAAGTCGATCAAAAACGACCTCATTATCAGGACTGCAGTCCCCCTGTGGAGGACCTGTGGCCTAGGGAGTAAACATCATGACCACGGCTCAGGTCAACACCACATAGAGAAAAGAAAAAGACAGGCACCAAGCAGATTTAACCCCCCCCCCCACATCCCCCAAAAAAAGAAGAAGAGGAACACAGGACACCTCGCTCATTGAGATAACATGTGAATGAGGGTGTACATGCAAATATATGCACACACAGATGTTCATGTCTTGGCCGTATCCTGTCTGGGCCAGAAACGAGCGGGGAGAACACACACCGGACTTGCCCAGGAGTGTCCAGGAGTGACCCTACCTGGTCAAAATGTTGAACAGCGGGCTCCCTCCTCTGAAGCTGGAGCTGCTTGTCGATGTTGTCCTTGAGGCACTGGCACACGCGGCGCTTCTGCTCGGACGAGTACGCTTCCAGGCTGAGCAGGCAGTCGCACTTCTGAGGGCAGAGAGACAAAGCGAGAGAGAGACGACGGAGAGAGGTGAGCAACCAGACAGGCGGAGGATTGAGATGGCAAGCGGTGGAGAAATACCCAATGTGAGGAGTTGGTCGTTCATTAAAATTGAGCACGAAGTCAAAACGGACTCTGACTGTATTTTACGGCTGCTATCAAATACACACACACATGAAATACGATACAAGATGGAGCCACACTATATAAAGTAGATTCGTGTTTGGGTTAATGAGGTTCGTCAAATTAGGAGGATCTGACCATAGGTAGGTCAGGGGTGAGGGTTAGTCACGTTAGTGTGATTCATAGGACTAGGGTTAGTCGAGTTTGGATCGGTAGTGTTAGAGTAATGATATGCACTGGAACACAAAAGATGAGGTCACCCTTGATTGACGCCAGAGTGTGATTTTTTTTTAACCCTCTCATGCACCCTGTAACCAATATTTCCAATCGGAGTATCCTCACGAGAATTCTTCAACAATTCAGCAACTTCCAAATTGACAGTATGGAACGTCCAGCACGATTGTAGGGTGTTGGAAAGTCGTTCACTTTGAGTGTGATTTGGTACGACAAATCACATCTGATTGTATGTCCATTTGGGCTCAGTTTTTATGACACGGCAGCATGGGTAGAAACTCTGGCCAGGCGAAATGTGCTAGCATTAGTGAAATTAGATCATAGCCCGGGCGCACTTGAGACAGAATTTGATATGTGGACCAAGAAATCAATAGAGCCCTGCTGGGAAAATGCATGAAACTACGTATTTGACCATCGGCGGTCAGGACAGGGGAGCGGCTGGTCTGAGAGCTTTTCATCCACAAGGGTTTAAATTGTCCTGTGGTTGGCATCATGAATCGAGCATTGGCTTTGTCTGAAACTTGTAATGATGCCAGGCCTCTATTTGCACGGGTCTTAAATGGGAACAATGTCCAACCGAAGAACACCCAGAATGTTCAAAAGGCATTTCTTTATGGAAACGTCTCCGTGGTGTCCCGCTTCTAGCAAAAACATTTGAGTCCTGACGTTTTTGGACATAACCCAAGATATAAATAGCATCGATTTTTGTTGGTCCAATTTATGCAAGATCTCTTGAGATCAACTTCAGGGTTCCACACTCAGTGCCCCGCTTAGTGGAGAATCTCGATGCAGTTGCCCCCCCATCACATCTTGCCCGGTTGCTCCCTGTCCTTTTCAATCACCCTCAACGTCTCATCGAAGAGGATATTCACTAAGTAGGCAAAATACACTGTACGAAAAGAATACGACCGTGTGAGGACAAAAGGGTGTTTGGTGGCGGTCAAATGTGGCAAAACAAAACAAAAACCGCAGAAAGCAACGCATTGATGACATCACAGAAAGATGATGAATGAGCGGCGTCAGCAGAGCAGACAGAGATCGGTATCAATGTTCGATGAAATCCATCACTTAGGGACAGTTTTAGTCTGTCGCGACGCAGAAGAGGCCGCTAAATGTGGATCATGCGCATATACGCATATACGACCCCTGGCAAAAATTATGCAATCAACAGTTCAAGCAGATCACGGCAGCTGAGGAAAAATTATTTGTTTATTTGTATATTTCACAGGAGCGGATTGACCTCATCCGTGAACTCCATGCGCGCATGGTGGCTGTCGTCCAGCGTCCAGCTCCTTGTTTGTAACCCCAGCATCAGTTCGAGTGCTGCACACGGGCAGCTAATGGGGCAAAATCCAATGACTGGCCGCTGGTAACTGCCATGGAGGGGGCTAAAAATAAAAGGCAGCATCATCGGATTGATGAAATTGCCCCCCGGTTGAGGGGCCTCCTTCCGAGCCGACCGGCGGATGAGTTTTCAGCATGTCACGGCGGCTCACGTACGGTACCAGGCGTCAGCGCTGATTAGAATACTTTCGCTTTCCTGTACACATTCGGGTCACAAATAAGCCAGCCGCACCGTGTTTGATCTTACGTCAGCCGCGTGCCTGCGAGGAAGGCTCGTTAAATGCCCTTGTTTGCTTTCTTGACAGCGCCAGGGGAGTCGATCGATACCAATTTTAGTCTCTTTGGAAAACATGCTGGGTTGTAGCCAGAAGCTGATACACTGTGAGTCCAAACAGTTTTCATCCCGATTTTTAGTTGGCCAAAACGGGTTTGGTTTCAACACATTTGTTGAGCATCTTTAAATCGGGGAAATTGTCGGCATGCGATCAAATGTGGCCGTGAAGTCAACAGACTCTCTGGGAAAATTAATGAAAAGATGAGTCAAAACCTGATTAGCAAAGGAGAGGCAGTGTACTCCTCAGGACAAAAATGCTCTTGTTTGCTTTCTCAAAAACAGCCAGAAGAATTGATTGACACCAATTTTGTTCTTGGCGGTATCCATGGTGCTGTCGCCAGAAGCTTGTTGCGGCTGGTCAGCAGATGACGCCACAGCGCTTGAAGTCATGTTTGTAAGGTTTGTCTGCTTGATTTAAACACCGGGAGGTGCTTTGCAAGTCAGCACGGGTGATTTAAAAGGGTCGAAACGGCTTTCATCATCTGAATATCATGTCATGATTTAGTTCAAATGATAAAAAAATGTTTTATTTGCTATAATGTTACATTGGAATGGAGTTTTACACAGGACAGTTGTGAAGTAGGACAGGCTCGGATAGAACAGGACAGCGACAAGAAGGGGATGGGAGCAGGACAGGGGTTGTAGACCCAGCAGTGCAATTGAAGTGCCATAGGAGGGGATTTGTAATTTCTAAACACCTGTAGAAACGAGTGCAAGTGAGGGGACAACCCAGGAAGTTGGCAAGGTCATAAGGTTTGTGTATCTGTTATCGTAAATCGAGACGGGCCCCACGCAAAGCCACTAAGTCCCATGAGGCGTGTCTACGGACTGGTAAGTACTGGCCGTGTCCAACATTTGTGGGTATGAAGAAAAAAATAACCTGAGGAGCTGAGAACGACAAAAGTACACCAGAAGACCCGTGAAGTCAACAGACTCTCCAAAATCAATGAAAAGAAAAGAATAAAACGGATGAAGGAGAAAGCACAGGAGGCAAAATTACTGCAAAGCACCGACTCTGATCGACGTACGCTTTATGGTGGGATTCTCTCTCTCTACGAGTCTTCAAAGGAGGTCTTCAATGAAGAAGCGCTGCAAAAGCTTGGAGAAAAAAAACCCCAACACGAGAATAAAATGGATGAAGGAGAAAGCACAGGAGGCATAATTCCTGCAAAGCACCGACTCTGATCGACGTACGCTTTATGGTGCGATTCTCTCTCTACGAGGCTTCAAAGGAAGTCTTCAATGAAGAGGCGCTGCAAAAGCTTGGAGAAAAAAAACCCCAACACATGGTGACACGAAGAAGCGTCATTGCCCATTAGTCACGTCGCGATGACTTGTCGCTCTGTCGCAATCGGCTGAGTTACAGCATAACACCATCAATTCCCTCATAGGCACCCGGCAAAGATCGCTTCGTGTAACCTCGGAACATAAACAAAAATGGAACGCGCTCTCCGGCTGCTTGCAGAAGAGACCGAGTCGGATATTTAATGTGTCTTGGAAGCGTGCCACTCCACGGCTTTAAGCGGCTTCCACTCAAGTGTCATGTTAACAAGAGCTAATGATGCTAAAGCAGCCCACGGGGCAAAAAGCCAAAGAGATCATTTACACTGAGGAAGGGGGGGGGGCATGTTACCCCTCCACCAACCACATATTTAATTCATCTTCTTAGCTTTTCAAGATCAAGTTCAATCCAATCCAATGCCAATTCAGAAAATTGATCAGTCCCTCACCACTGCGCACGATTGTTGGACACATCGATAGATCTTGGTCAGGGAGTCATGTTCAATTCAAATCACCATTATTCATTTATTAATTTGTGTGACCTTGACTCATTGTGAATGCCGCCCAATAGTGCTAATGTGACTGCAGGTCCGATTCCAAACCGACAAAACCGATCAACGTCATGCTTTTCAACCAATCGTGTTCTCGCTTTCAAGTACAAAAGTTGGAGTGATTGAGAAAATGGCGGAGAGACATTTGAGCGTCAAATCCCAAATAACTTCACCGAGCAGATGATGTAGCAAAACAAAGCATTTTCCCCAAACAATTTCCATAGCAGAGGACAGAATGCAATTTGTCCCAGTGTCTTTCCCACAGTCTTTCATCTATTTTGAGTTTGTTTGTCGGCCTTTCCACTTCACGGCTGTTCTGCGGTTGACCTAAAAAAGAAGCAAAGGAGCATGTACACTGGAATGTTTGGCCCCGGGCCCTTCCTATAGACGTCATCGCGGATGATTAGCGCATGATTGGCCCCGCTGGGATTCGGCTATTTCCGTTTATTGCCTCCGATCAATGGCATTATTTTTCTATGCTTTTTCATGATCGTCACTATTCATCTCGTTCATATGACTGAGCCAGTGACACTTTGGTGACATAAGAATGAATGCACCCTTTTTTAATCCCTGGACATTTTTTTTTCCACATTGCTGAAAATTATTCATCGTAATTAATACTAATCACACACATTTCATGAAAACTTTCATTGAACTCATCGCGGATTCCAGACACCGTGCGCTGTGTGCCACGAGGCAACCCAAAATAACATTTCTAAGTAGCTCGCAAGCCATGATGTTATCTACAATGTTGGTTGCTTGGCTCTTCTATGTTCCAATCACCTTTTGTAATTACCGTATTTTCCGCGCTATAAGGCGCACCTCAAGTAGCTCGCAAGCCATTATGTTATCTACAATGTTGGTTGCTTGGCTATTCTATGTTCCAATTACCTTTTGTAGTTACCGTATTTTCCGCGCTATAAGGCGCACCTCCAATGAACGTGCTATTTTAAAACGGTTTGCATATATCGGGCGCACGGCGTTTATAAGGCGCATGGAAAAGAAGCTACAATCGTGGATGCGCTTGCGTTATACATCCGCTAGATGGAGCTACGCTAAAGGAAATACAATACAATACGGCTTTATTGAAAAGGCACTTTCACAACCACTGCAGCTGTAACAAAGTGCTTTATAGAAAGAACATTTAAAATACCACGTCCAAGAAATCTGAATATTGATCCATATATATATATATATATATATATATATAAGGCACATCGGATAATATGGCGCAATGCCGGCTTTTGATAAAATTGAATGCTTGGGGCAAATTGAGGCAGTGACCCATTTCCCTCAGACAAGGCGAATCCCTTTCACGAAGTAAACGGCTGAACTTAAAATGCATGAAAATAGAGCCGTTCGTTGATATTCTACGTCATAATTCATTGCGCCCAATGGTCTGAAAAGTAGGGTATTCATACATTCAGTTCCAATATGATTTAGTTGGTTTTCATTAGCGATCATAACCTTGCTACTCACGGGGGTTTGTCATATGACACATCTCTCAAAACTGCGCCGCAATCCAAACATCCTTTTATCTCCAAGAGCTCCACTTACATCTGCAGTGTCAGACAGAAGGTGTTGCTGGAGAGAGTCGCCCTCCCTGGACAACCACTTCTTGGGCACAGCGCGGTCAGCAAAGTTTCCCATGATCGCTCCGACAAGCCGCTGATGACTCTCCCGCTTTGGACAGCGATCGCAAATGCAGTCGACGCCTCACCTCACCGTTTTCGCATTGATTTACCATCACGGCCCTTATCTCTGCTTTCTCTCCTCTTGCGTCACTGACACACTTACACACAGTTGACTTTCCAGAGACCACCCAACTCTCTTCCCGTAGATGCGCACGCATTTTTCTTTCGCGTGTAAATCTGGGTTAGATCTGCTCTGTTTTGAGCGCCTACTAAAATAGGGTGACCTCCCGAAGAGAGATTCGACCAAATTCACTCCCTGCCCTGTTTTCTTGGCCAGGTAGCGCAACTGAAACAGGAACAGAACAAGAACTTTTTGTACATTAACAGTTTGAGCGTTGTTTGATCGAGACAACCATTCACGTTCACATCATCAAAGACAGGATGCCAAAGAACTATCGAGCCAAAAGTCAACCATCGTATCATAATTTTGTGCATGAGCGGACATAACCCGGCCAACAACTTCATGCTTGCCTGTGTCAGGAGTTCTCAAACTTTTTCTTCCAAGGGCCACTTTGACATTATTCACCCTTCACTTATTTAACAGACTAAAACCAAACCATCATTTTTCTCTTTCTGCACGCATGTATGTCTTTGTCTGCGTTTTTATGTGCGTGACCTCTGCAGGCCAGCAAGTGCAAGTGAATTAGCAATCGGACGATTGCATTCCAAACATCTCCCGCATTGGCCTAAACACAAACACGGAGGAGAGGGTCACGGCCGTCCCCAGCGCGTGAAACTTGCATCTTCGCGCCACCCACTGCCCCCCCCCCCGGCAAACGGCTCAGCAGGCTGTCTATTTAAGGACTCCATCTCGCTCTCCCTCTCTCGACATATTTGCCTCACGCGGCTCCGCTTACAAACACGGAGGAGAGGGTCACGGCCGTCCCCAGCGCGTGAAACTTGCATCTTCCCCCCCCCCCCTGCCCCCCCCCCCCGGCAAACGGCTCAGCAGGCTGTCTATTTAAGGACTCCATCTCGCTCTCCCTCTCTCGACATATTTGCCTCACGCGGCTCCGCTTCGCACACCATCTGTCAGCGCCTCTCGTAAAGATTCTGTCATCGCTCCGAGATGAACGAACACCACCGTCGGTCGACGAGAAAGAGAGGAGGGAGAGAACGGGTCCTTCTCAAACAACACTTGTCACAGACAACATCACTAACCACCGCATGTCATGTCTGCTATTTTCCTCTGGGACGGTGAGACAGATGAACTGCCGACCCGATGAATGGATGACTCTGCGTACACGACAGCGATAAGCGCCGCCGCGGCAGTTCGAGAGGAGATAACAACATCAATCTGACCCGAACTCTCAAACAACCCGAGCTACCGCAAAGGCAGGGCATTTTAAAGCAACGAGACGTAAGCAGCTCGACAAATGGCCGGTCGTCGAGGGAGCCCGCGCAATGTAATCATCGGAAAAGCTACGGCTGCTGATGATGCGTCATGTATGCCGCACCAATGTAACTCTTCCCTAAAGACATAAATAATGTGCGATTTTGCAAGGCTGAGCTCCAGCAAAGCCTTTTAAAGTAATATTCGGGGAAAAATTATTTGCATGTCCGTAAATCTGACCCAAACACAAATGATCGAAGGTAGGGCAAAGGACAGCATTTTAACTGTAACGATGGGGAACAATTGCACTTTATAAATAACAGCCGAAAAGTCATTTGCGTTATTGGCACTAGTGTTCTGAGGTTAGCACTCGCATGGATGCTGAAGTCTTGCAATGCAGTCGTGAAAAACTTAATATTTTCAGTTATGCTTGCGCTTCGGGGGGCATCCTGGAGGGGACATTCCAACTGCACACTGTTAGGTTCACATGTCTCGTCAAAATGTGCCATGAGCCCGCTCCAACTCTCCTGCTCTCCCATGCTGTCCTACGTAAGACCTTGCTATTTATATCCACTTTCCTAATTGGTCAGAGTGAAAGTTATGTAGCCGCTTCCTCTTTTTCCAGCATGTGGGATAGATAGCAAGACTTCTCTTGTTCTGTCTGGAATCTCAGCCCCCCCGCCGAAAAAGGCGAGCCTTTAAAGCATTCATAAGCTGCTAATGAGGCTGTGCAGAGTGTTGTGTGGTGTACAAGAATGCGCGCAGCAGTAAGAGTTGGCGTGAGTTATACTGCAGTAAAGCTATTTTTCACAGAAACGTTTCAGTCGGGAAGCTCATTTTACCTCAACTTGAAAAAGAAACAAGCACACAGCATTCACTGAGTGGCTTGCAACTAATGCGACAGGTACTTTTTTTCAGTCAGACTCATCATTTAGCATTCTTTATTCATCACAAATGCATACGGGCCATACTATGAGACCAAAAAGGCATTTTCATTCAAGCTCTCTGTTTACCAAGAATATGAGTAACGGACAACTCTATTGGCTCATAAACACAAACATACTGCGGTAAATGAGGGTCTTACCTCGGTCATGTGAATAAGATAGAATCGGAGTTCTTCAGCATAATCTGCGTGAGAAAAAAAAAACCTCCATTAGTATCTTTACTACACTGAAAAGCGTTTTTGTTGAATTTACTCCATTTAATTTCATTTCTGGATCCACATGTTTTTATTTTGTGCAACCACTGGAGGAAATAAAAATGGAGTCAATTCAAAACACCATTTTTTGAGTATACAAACAACAAACAGTATCCCCCTGAATGGTGGACTGCATTCTAAAAGATGCCTCAACCTCAATTAAGGGCTGCTTATTTTGCATTCGTAAACAGATAAATGCCTCACCTCAAATCGAAACATCCTTTCTCCTCTCAGAAATCAGCTGCAGTTACCTTGATTCTACTTTTCAGTAAGCAGTATGAATAAATAAGGGCTGCCTCTCCAAGAAAATGAACAAGGTCACTCCACTCTTTCAGGACAATTCATCAGAAAAAAATAAAGGCCTCCTCTGAAATAAATGAAGTCAAGTCAGCATCCGAGACTCACTGAAAATGAGTAAATGCAAACCTACAGCCTCTACATGAAGAAATAAAGAAGAAAAGGAAGCGCTACCCTTACAAGTATTTGTCAGGGGAAAAAAAATGACTGAAAAAGCCTCCTCACCAACTAATCAACTCAAATGAGCACCTGGTACTCACTGGTGTTGAGTCAATGCACAAGCCCAGCCGCTAAATGGAGAAATTAAAAAGAAATGCTTGCCCAAGTGTTTTCTAAAAGAAATACAGGCCACGTCTCAAATAAAATCATTCAAATAAGCGCCACGTACTCATTGTATTATGTAAATGTGCAGGCCCTGAAAGAAGAAATTGTCACTTCTCACAATAACCAGCAGAGGGCCCTCTTGCATATATTGAAGCAACTGCTGTCCAGCACGTGAGCTCTGTCTGTCTTTTTGGTTTGGTTGGCTTTTTTTGACTTCATGAGAGGGGCAAAATATAAGAAACGCCTCACCAATTCTAATTCAACTATTGGCTGGAAATCGACACGGAAAAACTTTCAGAAGAAAACTCAAGTGACAGCTCATTGTTGCAGGTTGTGCTTCAATTTCATTGTTTCCCACGCTCTTTAACATTGAAGTATCATGTCGACGGGAACACTGGACAGCTGTTGTATTGCACACACACACACACACACACACACACACACACACACAAAGTTGAAACAAACACAATCCCCCACTGGCGCCTCTTTCCTGACTGACGCTGCCGAAGCGAAGAAAAAAAACAATGACAGGCAGGCAACAGGGCGGAGATGCGTGTCTGTGACTGTGTCCGCTTTTGACAACACACACATACTAACACACGTAATGAGAGGAGCAAACCTGAATGCGATCCGCGATGACCTCAGTGGTGACCTTTTTTTTTCTTTTTGGGTGAAGTTCGACTCAAATATGCAAATATGCTGTAGCAATAAAAATAAAATCTACATTCAACATAATTTTTTTCTAATCAATATAATTTAATTGAAGTCAACTTTAAATTGAATTCATTTTAATCTATTTTAATGAGTTTCAATTTCATATTTATTTGTTTGATCCTCATTATTTTCCTTCATTATTATTTTTACTTTAACATCACTTTTTTGGCAATTTTGTTTTATTTTATCTGCAATCAACATAAATCCATTTATATGATTTCACGCTGCACCACTGTGAGTTATTGGCTTGTGTTTTATATCAGGTTTACTTAATAATTACATTTAAAACTTTTAAAAAAATAGCCATTTATTTTATATGCAATCAACACAATCAACCACCACTTTGCCCCATGAAATATCATGCGCCAAAGATTTTGGACAGTGTGACACTCATAATAAGGATTTGTGACAAGTGAAAACAATAGAGTACAAAGTAGCACAATAGTGTCCAGTATTAGTCATGTGAGACAATGTGCTGCCTGGGAAAAAAAAAGAGAAAAAAAATGGAGTTTGCTACAAGTCCATTACTGGCCGCCCTGCATGTCTATCCTGAAGACAAATATTTAGAGTGAGTCATGACATGAGGCCGTCATTGGCTGCAGCCGAGTTATGGCGTGCACTGGCACAGGAGATGACTGTTTACTGGGGACTGGAATGAAAAGACAAAGCAGCAGGAACTCAGCGGGGATGTCGCTCCCGAAATATCCGCAGGTCGAAAGAGGGTTGCTGAATGTAAGTGTTTTGAAATTGCCATTCAACACGCCTCAAACACAAATTATGGAACAAACCGAGTCTTTGTTTCCTATGGTCACGTGGACGCTTGTGGAGATTAGTCAGGGGCATCGGAACAATCTTAACGAGAAGCCAATGCAAGAGTTATTGTGCCTTGAAATACAGACTTGAAAGACACCTTTTTGATTTCAGAGAGGTACGGAATCCGAGAAATTGTTGGTCACGAAATGAAACTCTTTTTTTGAGGGTTGTAATTTACTCATTAAAATTATTAGTCATTATTAGTTTAAATTATCATGTGCGATGAATAAAAATAGCAAAAATGTGTTCAATCGTGCTATCAGCACACACTTTGACGCAATCAAACATACCGTCCTGTAGTCGCAGGTGTCGCAGGTACAAAGGACTCTGGAGGACGTTACATTTGCCAGGCTCGTCCTCTCTCGTGACCAACATTAAGTCTGTGTAGACAAACACGGTAACCTGCAATGGACAATGCAACAAAAACATCAATTAATACATACGGGCTTTTTTTTGTTGTTGTCTTTTTAATGTCAGAAAATGACATTTTAAACAATTAGACAATTAAAGGTTTGACTGACCTTGAGGGAGTGATGCTTGCTCTCATGCAAAATCATCTCCTCTGTTATGATGAGAGCTCGACTGCACAGGTCCAAAGGCTGCTTCCACACACAGGTCAGTTCGATGAGAATCATCATCGCCAAAGGAGAGTAACATCCCAGCAAAAAAATAAAAAACAGCCTCACCTGAACAAAGATGGGGAAGATGAGGATTTTGGGCGCCACGGAAACATAGCCATAGTTCCCATGAGGGACGTGAGAGCGAACGATGGTGCAGTTTTGGTAGTTGGCAAAGTTGGCACTCTGCTGCGGGTGGTTGGGCACACCGGTCCCGGCGGAGGTGGGTTTTGACGTCTTGCCGTTGTTGGAGCGGCGCAGGAAGCCGGAGCGGCTGGAGAAAGGACCGACTCCGCTTGAACCCGACGAAAAGGTTCCGACGCCACCGGTGGTACCCGCGGCCTGATTTTGAGCCCCAGAGGCCTGCCGCGTGTTGTACAACCTGCTGACTGAAAGACAATATGGCCAGGATGATCAGAAATTCAGAGTGAAACATGCAGACAATGATGTGTTCAAAGTATTGATCTGTCAGAGTATACAATATGCGTATGCCGTTTGTACTTTTTTAAACATGTAATCCAATGAACCTTGGCCACAAGTGTGAAAAATCAATATTTTTCCAATGGCACATGACAGTGATTTGAAAGATTGCGGCGCAATAAAAGAACAACGAGGACAATGTCCAGCTGTCTTACCTAAGGTTCCCTGATTGTCCTGATAAACCGGCCTCAAGATCTGAAAGCAGAAAAATTGCGACGTTACGCTCATTTTACACTCAACTGAAATCCATCATGGAGGGTTTGGTCATCATAACTTGACATGTTTATGCTGTCACGTCGTCACTTTGCAGAGAGAGAACATGATAGCATTGTGTTGCCGTTTCCAGCGGTCCTTTCAAGGTAAATTTAGCCCGCACATGCAAACAATGCTAACGACTCAAATGATTCATTCTCGGTATTGTGCAATGAACCCATTATTTTTTTTTTTGTACTGTGACTGTGATTCATTCTTATTGTCTCAATCGTCCCCTTTTTTCACTTTCAATCAAAGATGTAATCACACATACACATTTTCACAAACTCCCCCGAAAGTGCAATGAGACACAAGGGTGTGTTTTTATGGTCTAAACGAGTTATCAACTCTATATGGACAGCCAGAAATATTAAGGTTAGGCCTGTTAGTCAGTTGCTCTCCCACAAATGTGTTAGTAATGTGTAATTACACTGTTATTAACTAAGGAAATCATTTCAGGCTTTGCTTTGAGAACAAGTATTCTTTATTGATGCAACCACTAGATGAAGCCATTGGTACATAGTGTACACAGTTCTGAGAAAAAAAAAATCCCCACGGGTCATCCATGAACTGTTGCATTAAACATGGTCAAAATCAATAGGATACCTGTGAGATAAATGATGCCGTTAATAAACACATGCTTTGTTTACCAGATGTCTTTGTATGGCCGGACATAAGGATGGCGGACTAAGTGCTTTATTGTCGTTTGAATGCCCTTCCTGTGTTCACAATAAAAGGAACATTGAAGGAAGCCCTCGTGTAAAGTCACTCTATCAATTGGCACCGGGGATGAAGGGTAAGGAGACATATCTAGCGTGAGCCATCATGTGACCAGGGTGAGGATGAGGAGGACGGAGGAGATGATGAAGATGCAGCCCACCACCAGTCTGCGGTACCTGGCTTCCGGGGTTGTAGGGGGCCAGGATGATGTAGTTGTCCCCGTTGGACGCCTTCACCCTGGTTCCCTTCAGCGTGGCGGTGGGAGGGTGCTGGAGGTGCCGCGGCTTGCCGTCCAGCTCCTCGGCCGAGCCGCCCTGGGCGCCCCACCGCATGGTGCCCACCCCTAAGCCCCCGCCGCCACCTGCAACGCCATCCGAG
>NW_017805547.1:215523-257204 GCF_001891065.2 Hippocampus comes
GGGGTTCGACCGGCGCCCGAGTCCGGGGCGTGCCGGCGGGCGGGCGGCGAGGGCGTCTCGTAGTTGGAGGTGGACTGCACGTAGGACGGTCGGTGGATGAGACCATCGAAGTTGGGCTTGGCCGAGGGGCCGCTGCGCCACACCACAACCGTGATCTCATTTGCGCTGTTTCTGCGGTCACAGCACAAGATCATCACTTTAGAAGCAACCCCATTCATTTGGAAGATGGTCTTGATTCGTTGTCAGAGCAAAAACCGTAAGGATTTGGGATGCGATTCAAAACAAACAAGATGGTGGGTGATCTTACCTGATGGCATGAGCCAAATCGGCACATTTCCACTGCTCCACGGGCTGACCGTTGAGCTGCAGGAGAGTATCCAGCTGCTGGAGACCCGCCTGGTCCGCGGGGCCTCCTGCCGCAGAGAACACAACAAAGACGCGTCACTCACGCTACGGTTCGAGCGCATGTGCTTTTTTTTTTTTTTTTCGAGCTTGTTTATTTGATTCAAGGGGAAAACTGATGTGGGCTCCCCCTATTAACGGCGACACCCCGCTGCTTTGCTTGATCCTCGCGGTAATCCTCAAAGCGGAGAGATGAAAAACAGAAGGCCCACAAGCTTTTTATGATGGGAAGAATTATTCATGAGGCATCAAAAGTGGATCGATGATTGGAAAACTGGAGCGATATGGTGAAAAGGGGGCTGTTTAAATGCAGCAGAGGTAGACAGTGAAGCTAATTGGTTATGGGTGAAAATAATGAACGTGAAGGTGTGATTATACAAGCTACATTTGCACCAGTTTTCACCATCAGTCCAGTTCGGCGCATTTTGACAAAGTAGTCAAACGACTCAAGCGACGCATTTTCATCGTGCCAGTTTCTGACAACCAACACGCATCTGTGGATTGGACACTCGAGGGCGTGGCATCGGTTGGGTGTATAATGGTGTTGAAGTAAGCTCAATTTCTTGCTGAACGATTATGGCGTTAGATTGGTTTGGGTGCTTCTGAAAATAGATTCTTGCCTGGATCAACAGCCTGCACCCTCACAGGCGAATCTGAGCAGATGGTGAATCCGTATCCATCCTTTCCTCGAAGGATGGTCACCTGGAACACAGAGACACAAACAGCTCATTATGTCGACAGTGGCCGGCTTTATTTTCACGCAACAACCAACCGGCGGATGTGGAGGTAGCGCGCTGGCGGGCCAATCGACTCCCCGTCCAACAGGAGTGATTAAGCAGATTTGTTTTCAGAGTCCGCTTCCTATGCGAACTGTCTTGATGGCAGTTTTCCTGAGGAAGCCAATTAGCTGAGCTGGTGAGAACAACAAACTCCCAGAGACTGGAGACGGACTTTCTTTGTTCATGACCGGCGGAAGAATGGCTCGGCTGGGGAAGGCGTTCCCAGGTAACCCAGCTCCCATTTATACGACAAATGTGTAGCCCTCAAAAAAACCAAAAAAATTTAAAAAAAAACAAAAAAAACAGATATCTGCAAATTTAAAGACGGAAAATGATGATGCAGAATCTGTACAATTTTAGCATGAGCATCCTTTCCGTTCTATTTCATCATTTCAGACGGGCTACAAATCCATCTCATCACCGCACGTCCCATTTTGAAATCAGTGGTGATTCAAAAGGAAATCCGTCAACCTGGAAATGTGCTTGAGAACGCCGCAATACGAATACCAGGCCAGTCGTTGGTGATGCTGCTGTCAAGAGACACGCCCTCCCCGAGGGTATCGTGTCATTTATAGCGTGACACCTTTCACAATCAGGCATTTCCCAAGGAATGCGACGCCAATGGACACATCGCAATGAAATAACCTTCCAAGCGTCATGTAAACCAACAACTGCAACAACTCTTTTTAAACGATTGCTCAGGAGGAACGAGATTTCCAAACGCACAAACCTCCCTTAAAGTCAACACTTGGAATGCAAAAGGACCAGAGATAGCGAGAGTCGTTTGCCATCCGAGGCTGCTGCGTCTTCTCTTCGGATTGTCAAAACGTGTGATTTATCTGCTGATCGCATGCCGCGCACTGAGGCTTCGGGCGGCTTCTTTTCTTGTCCACCAATGTGTTGTTGAAACTGACTAGAGGTAGTGTGACAGATTTACCCTCGGGTGAAGAGAAGGAAGGAAATGTCCAGAGAGCCCACTGAATTCCATAGAAAGATTTTTTAGTTTTTTTTGCTGTAGTGTACAAATTTGACCCTCGGGAAAAAAAAAAAAAAGTTATTCTAAGTCCAATTCCAAATCTTTCCACCACGTTCAACCACAATCAGATATCTTTTCTTTTCCCGCAATCCTATTATCAGTCACTGCAAGGGTAAATGAAATCATTATTTCGAAGGGTAGGTTAGTAGAAAAAAAATCGAAACGACACATTTAGTCCTGACGGAAATATTCAGTGGCATACTGCAACTATTCAGGAGCCTCGAAACTTGCAATGACCCGAAAACGTCAGACAGGATTGCAAATTCATGAGAAAGACGAGACAGGGAAGAGTGAGTAAAAGGCCAAATTATCGTGACGCGGGGATGACGAATAACCCCTACCTGACTGACGGAAGCGGGTTGCTGGGAAGCGTCGCAAACAAGATATCGTACCGTTATACTCCGTGAGCGCCGATATGATTTAAAAAAAATTTAAAAAAAGACCCGGAGATGAAAATGACATCAGTAGACATTAAGAAATAATAATGAGAGTCGGGATAAAAGCGGGTCAGTAGTACTTTAGAACAGCAGAACTCAACGAGCAAATTAGACAACGAAAAAAGATGATCAATGCGCTTTATTCTGAAATGATTTCCTATTTTTTTGTATTGTATCTCAGAGTGCAATCCACCAACTGGTATATTCAGGCAAATACTGCAGCGCACTCCTAAAATCGGATTGCAAGCTGACAATAATCGTACAAAATAAACGATTCTCTCAGTGTTCATTTCAAATGAAAGAGAGCTGCGGGATTCATATTTCGGCAAAATGGACGTAGAGGATACGAATGGATGCAAACCACGGGGTTGTAACTCATCTTGTACACGACATAGACAGGCCCATGTGGGTTTCGGTATGCGTTGAAGCATGAGCTCCGGAGCGTTCCCCTTTAAAGGATTCACGCCTCAGCGCCCCGGCTCTCATTGAGCCGACCGCGCGGAGAAGAGCCGCTAATTGCAACATACCGCGTTGTCTTAAGTGTGACGGCTTTATGCGCATGTCGTTGGCGAGTGAATGCATGATGTGGGTTGTAGGTCACAAAACACACGCACAAGCATATCTCCTGGCCAACTCGTCATTTTCCCTTTCCTCTTGCTGCGACAGTGTAATCTGGGTCAGTATGTTCAGTGGCTGGGGCTTCACGCATGCACACACACACACACACACACACACACACACACACACACACACACACACACGGTCACAAGTAGAACTAATGTCGTTCTGTATTTTAGTCATGTGAGGTTTTTTTGGGGGGGCCAAATAAGAGACATTATGGAGACTATCGGAGGACTATTAGATCTGATTACAGTCGAAACTCTTTTCAGCGTACCCGGTTTTACAACGTTGCCACACGTCAACTTCATGATCATCGAGTATCGGGCTCCGATGACTCTGAGGAGGAAAAACAACGCTCAAATTCACTAAAATATTGGAAACTGTGCAAGACAGTGTGGCGATAAATCACTGCAAGCCACAATAATAATCCATCCATCCATTCATGACACTGCGTATCTTCACTATGGGCCGATCGGAGTTTATCTGTAAGGACTTGGTCTTTGGAACCAGAGAGCAACAATTAAAGTCCCGCTGTCGATAAAATGTGAACGTGTGCTGTTGGAGAGATACTTATCCTCCTTGCTCACTTGTTTGCGTGCCCCTTTAAGGCAGGTAGCTTGGAACGAATCCAAATGACATTTTGGAAAGGGTGCACTTGCAGAAAACCACCGTAAACAGGGGGAAGTTCGACACGGAAAACCTGGAGCGGAGATTTGAACCCCAGAACTGTGACCCAGACGTGATAACCGCTGGTCTGCCATGCTCCCGCACATTCATATTCACACTGCTAGAAGGTTGGCTTTTTTGATACTCATCTCTGTACCCCGAGGCGCTCTGTTTTAACTTCTCCTAACACACACCTGTGGCAGCCTACATCCGATGCAGAGGTGGCACAGCCCGTGAATGGTGTGCATCACGCCTCCTCCTCTTCCTCCCGCCGTCCCGTTTAAGTCGGCCGAGAGCACGCACACGCTTCGGCGCTGACTCTCCGGCCGCCCGGCGCCCTTGCAGCCCGAGTACCTCCACAACCGCCTCTGCGCAGCCGAGTGCGTGCGGGCGGGACTTGGCGCCTCCTCCTCCTCCTCCTCCTGGGGGGACTTGAGCGTGTTGTGGATCATCTCGGCCTCGACTCGCTTTGAATTCTTTCTTTGAAGGAAATGTCAGATTCCCGGCAAGTTTGTCGCTCCGCGTGCGAAGCTATGTTCCATTTATGATTGGCGGGAGTGATGTCATCAAGGTTGCGAGCTGCTTCGGTCTCGTCTTCATCCAGATCGGTGCCCCGTGTGGCCTCCTGAGCGCCGCTTGCGTGGACCGCCGGCGACGCGGAGGCGAGACTGGTGCTCAGGCCACAGTGTCGCTCCTGGCCGGGGGCGCTCATGGGAACTCTTCAACAGCAAAAGAATAGGAGGAAGTTCCTCCCACCACCAGCAGCAGCACCGAACCCCCCATTAACACACACACACACACACACACACACACACACACACACACACACACACACACACACATGTACGCACGCATGGACCCACGCATACCTCGCCAACCTCCACGGCCCGCATAGATTTGGGTGTCTGCCCGCGATAAGGCCCGTTTGCTTCCTTTGTCCACACTATGAGCTTCTCACAGGTGCCGCAGATCACTTTGACAGATACGCAAACACAGTTGTAATGAGGGTCAGCGCATTGAGTGTGTGAATGAGATCCGATGCCTTTTTTTTTTTTTTTTTTTTTAATACGCAGCCAAAAAATGCAAGTGAGCAACACGGCTCGTCAAAAGACTGTGACGCAAGTGAGTACACACTTCCCTCGACCTCTATCCAGACTTGTTTGTTATTTTTTCACCTTCCATATTTCCTCCGCTTTTCCTTTCAAGCCCCCACCCCCTCCCCTGCCGACCACATTGGGCGGAAATTCACAGCTCTGCGAATCCCTGACAATCGCTCCTCCTCTGCCAGTTATCCAAACAGCACTTGTATTTTTGTTTTTTAACATCGCCGCCCATGGGAAAGTGGTGCTCAGCGGACAACATAGAAAAAAAAACATGAACAAGAAAATTTGGCAGTTAGTGGAGAAAGGACCGCCACCGAGACCCAAAACACATTTCTAGTTTGTAGGGCTGTGCGCGAATCGGTGCGACTCCAATTATTTTTCGTCACATTTTAATTCAACATATAACTGTTTGTGTATATATTTATGTTCATTAAAATCTGCATTTCTCTGAGGTTTTAAGTTAGCAGGCGACTTCCTTGTTCATAAAAGACGACACGACTAAACAAAGGCCGCCATTTTGAAGTGGAGCGAGTTGGACTATCATTCAGACTGCAAAGTGAAAACACATTTCGTAATCCGACAACATTTGCGTGACAGGTTCTTCTTTGACCCGTGGATCAGGCTTCTATACAAAAAGTTGATGTCGCTGTAAATGTCCCCCTCGTCCAATTTTCGCACACCCAAGACAGCAACCAGCGCCATCGGGCACAAATCCCATCAATTAACGGTTTGTATCTTTTCACGTCTTTCACTGGCATTGGCCGTGCTACGGAATGAAACACTGACAGAGAAGGAATCGAAAAAGGGAGAGCATTGCCCAAGTTTGTAAAGCTTTAATAAAGAGGCTGCAGAGGGCCCGTTTCTCTCAGATCTCCTCATCGCGGCGGTAATGGCCGCTTTTCCCTGTTTGCTTTGTTGAAAAGGGGCTCGGGTTACCACGTCAAGCACACAAAAAACACTTTTGTCTCGCTTTCACGCGGCGCTGTTCACCTCTAAATGGGCAGAAGGACGGATTAGAGGGCGAGAAGAAAAGCATGTCTCGGGGAAAGGAGATTGAAATGCTTGTCTGTTGGCCAGATGAGGCCAATCTGGTCTTTAGTGGTGTGGGTTCACGCTCTCCCCGGATGTTAAAAAAAAAAAAAAAAATGTAGCTATCAAAGGAGGAGGCAACCTCGCATGCGTTCAAACCAACATGGCAGTTGAATTTCATGCCCATGAGCGAGCAAAACATTCCCATACAAGCGCAACTACTTCCGGGCGTCTGCTGTATGTAGCGCATATGGAGCTTTCATGCATGTGCACTCCGGACATACACACGTCACACATCCCAACGGTCGTCTTTGATGACAACATGCTGTGGCCAGTACTCAAATGCGAAAACATTCGTCATTCGTTTTTCAACGGCCAATCTCCTCTCCCATTTACGTCACCGCCGATAGCACACAACAACACCATTTTTTTTTCCTTTTCTATCTAAATCGATTCAATGTACATAAACACAAGACAGAACCAGATCGCCGACTACAGTTGTCATATTCATCGAATAACCTTGCGATTTTATACAGCACATCAAGTGCTACCGACACCAACATCTCGAGTGCCCAAAGCGTTTAGTAAATCCCTGAGAAACTCATGCATCACCGACATAAAAGCAGAATGTGCGGGAGGTTGCCGTGCACAAGGATGAGCCGTAAAAAGGAGGACCAAGGACAAGGTAACAGAAAAAAAAGAAAAAACTGCAAAAGTATTGAACGGTTTTCCATTGCCCCTCTAATTTGACCGTGAGTGCACTTTGTCCCTCCCTCCACTCTCCCATAAGACCGTCCCGGCACAATCGCCGCAATCATCTGTTGCCCTGATCCACGACGAGATATAAGAGGGCAAATGAGGGAGGCTGGGAGAAGACAGGAAGCCGGCGGCCTCTCCTCGCAAATATGGCGCAACGCAAAAGAAGCCAGTTCCTGCCAGAGTTGAATGAATCATATTTAAAAAATCACTACGCTCCTGGCTGCGATACGCAACAAACCTTCCACATAACTCCATGTTCCGTCGAACTTCCACAATTGGTTGGAGTTGGATAAAAACAAAACAACTCCCCTCAGTTTACGACAGAGTTGCGATTCTACGGCTGTGACGTAAAGTGAAATTTCGACAGTGGGAACACAGAAATCACCAACCAACGAAAACAAAGGAGTCAAAGTCAGAATTTTTGTCAAAATCTGCATCTGAAAAAGACTTGTAGGCCATATTAAACAAGCAAATGCAAAACAGCTGAGCGTACCGTCTTGTGCCACATGACAACGAATTACCGGTAGTCAATTGCAAGCTGCGCAGGAACAAGAAATGCCAAGACGTGGCCTTCACAGCCAAAATTGTTGTCTGCAACTTTTTTTTTTTAATCCAAAAGAAAAGGACTCCCACTTTTACAACTGCGTTGTCACGCAAACAACTTAGCCTCTCTCATGACAAGCTATCATTTCGCTTTGCATGTGAGTCGCGTGCAAAGAGCATCTTGACATATAGTACATCTTCAGTCATGCATGGGGATTTTTTTTTTTTTTCGTGTTCTTTTTGCCCCATTCGCCACTCAAGCCTCAAAGATCAAATTCGATGAGTTGCCATGGTAGCTGGGAATGTGAGACACGGAACTCACGCAGCCGATAACTTTAGTGAGGGCGTGTTTATGCACGATGAGTTTGTAGAACATCGAGCCGCGTCGGGGTCAGCCGTCTCAGCAGCCGCGACCATACGCACGTGCCAAAAACCAGGGCGAGAAACAAACAAACAAAAAAAAAAAAAACCACAACAAAAAAAGCAAAAATGATGGAAAAAAGTGTGCGCTACTCACCGTTAAGCATTGCATATTCTCAGGTCGCTGTGTCTCAGGGGCAGCACCATGGTTCGAGAGCACGGCCTCTGAAATGTAGACAAAGGAATCACGGGCTGACACAGTGCCTTTGGAGCACATTTTGGCTGCCACAAAACCACCTTCTGGATGCAAAAGTCCCAAAATAGTTTCGAGAGTCCATAAAACAAAAAAAAAAAGTGTCTAAGATAAGGGGTGGGTAATTGAGGCAAGCGCTGCCCAACCGGACTGGGATTTAAACTTCTCAGTGCAGACTTGAAGACAAAATAAATAAATAAAAAGCCAAGGCAGAGTTTGATAAAAATCCCATAAGATGTGAGGACCCCACAAAAGTGCCCAAGAGAGGACGAGTGCAAGGGAGAACAAGTGAGAGGGAGGGAAGAGGAGGGAGGGCGAAAGAAGAGAAAAGGAACTCCTCTCTCACTCTATTATCCGTCCGTCACAGGGCTCCTGGGAAGGTTTCCATGGTTACAGGAGACTCCCGCCTCATGTGTCCCTTTTAACTAAAGCTCATAAAGGGCTGCATTCAGCGCACGGGCCACAATGTGGATTTTCGCCTGGCTGCCTATTCCGTCCGTGCGCTTACAGCTCGTCTCATCACTTTATCCGCCTCTTCCCACAAAGTTCCGAGTTGACTTCCCGAAGAAAAGGCAAATGCAGTCAAAGCATCGTTCCGAGAACGCCACGCCCTTTCCTGTCACGTCTCCATCAACTGACTGGGAGATGGGATTGCACGTCCTCACCTAACATCTGATTAGGCGAACATAGATTTTTTTTTTCAATTTTATTGCTTTTGTGGCATAACTGTAAATGTGTACTGCAGGCGGCACTGGTTCGCACGCCGGCCTCACAGTGCAGAGGTCTTGGGTTCGATTCCAGGCCTTCCTGTGTGGAGTTTGCATGTTCTCCCCGTGCCTGTGTGGGTTTTCTCCGGGTACTCCTGTTTCCTCCCACATTCCAAAAAACATGCACGGCAGGCTGATTGAACACTCTCAATCGTCCCTAGGTGTGAGTGTGAGCGCAAATGCTTGTTTGTCGATATGTGCCCTCCGATTAGCTAGCAACCAGTTCAGGGTGTCCCCTGCCGACTGCCCGAAGACAGCTGGGATAGGGTCCGGCACGCCCCGCGACCCTTGTGAGGAAAAGCGGATCAGAAAATGGATGGATGGAAGAACTTCCGCAAAAGGTTGAATAGAAGAAACTCAACTCTTCTTGTTCATGGAATTTTTTGTGTGTATTTTCTTGTTTTCCGAAAACTTTGAAAAATGGTATATTGTGATTTACAGTTCATGTCTGATGGACCCAGCACAAGGGACAACAGTCAGCACAGCAGTGGTGTGCAACCGCCCTGCATTAAACAAAGGGCTCTTTTTAATGGACAGGAATGGTTCCTATTATTAGTGGCATAAGGGGGGAAAAAAATACAGTCAAAAAAAGGTGCGAAAATGTCAAGCTAGAAATGCAAAGTCAGATTGGACTCGAACAGTTCAACTGGTGCCAAATGCCGTGTACACTCACAAAAGAAAATTACACACATCACTTTCTGACACGTTTTGGGCAAACCCCACAGTACATGGTCCGGTCTCCAGGCTGCGGTCACCATGGAAATGCCGAAGATTAAACAGCGAAAAAAAAAAAAGAAGATTCCATCTGAATCGGAAAACTTCAGGGGTCCGACAGGGACAGAGAGCGGGGGCAACCTGGCTGGCGTCAGGCCCGGGAGCGAAGCCTTTTGTCTGCTTAGGACATCGGGCACGATGGCGTGCGTGGAAGCAGCTGGAAGCGTGAATGACATCAAAAAAAGAGGGAGAGTCGCCGCGACAATAAACGGCGGAGGCAGCGGCCAGTGGGAAAAGTATACACGGGGAGGGACGGAAAAGGGGGAAAAGGGAAGATTAGCGAGCGAAAAACACAGAAAGGAAATCAAGATGTTGGCAGTGTTCCAGCGCGAACAAGTCGACTCTCGTCAGGACCACTGATCCACTTGACACTCGCTCCCGCTTTTCACCTTCCGACAACCGCAAACAAACGAACTCTTCGTGGAGAAAGTGGAGACTTGTAAGCACGACACCGTTTCGACATCAATTATCAGATGATTACAAATGAATGAATGAAACCGCTGATGTGAAAACAACAGGCGCCGGCGAGACTGTCGTTTTGGAAACCAACTCACTTGATTTGATTCAAAGAGGGGGAACAGTAGCTCTACAGCACCAATAATGTGCCCCAACATTTTTTTTTTTTTTTTTGGAGTCCTGTTGATGGTCCAGTCTCATGCCAATGAGTGCCTCCCCCATTGCCCCCTACTTTGGGGCCAACGTTACCATGACTCTTGAGGGATGCGTTAGTGGTCTACAATGAGGCAAGCTGCTACTAAAAGCCCAAACTGAAGGAAAAAGGGAGCAGCTACAAAGCATCAATTCTATTTTAACATGTGGAGGCAGCACTTTAACACCAACTTACACTTGTCACTTAGTGCAGCGGATCTGTGCATGTGGTGCATGAAGCAGACATATCCACAGGTCACATTCACCCCGGGCAATCCATTTCGTTACCTAAATTTTCTGGAGCTACCATTCTTGGGGGGTGGGGGGGAGGGTGATGAGGGGTTAAAAAAAACAACATCATTCTTATATATTAGAAACTGAAGGCTAGACTTGAGACTGGCACATCACGAAACACAAACACACATGCATACAGTTTTCGAATACAAAAGTCTAGCAAACATGAGTCCTCCACACACAAGCGGCTAAAAAGCCAATCACATCTCGAACATGACACAAACCTGAATTAACAGTTCGTATTCAACTCTGTCGGCTATTTTGTGGCTTTGCAATGTGAATGCCCACTAAGCATCTGGACTGATTTATCACATGACAGCGCCATAAAAAAAGAGCGCCATGACTCTCGGGCATGCCGTGTGCAGCCAGCCCACGCTTGACACATTTCACTTCCAGTGCCGAGACAGCCGGGGAGCATCATGTCAACCGTGTCGCGATGGGTTTTCGTAAAAGAAATGAGGAGGGAAAAAAAAAAAAGGATGAACACGCTCAGGCTGAGGCTGAGAAGAGTATCATCGTTAAATTAGGGGAGTGGAATGGACAATCAAATGACATAGCGAAATGCAATCAAACTAGGAATGCGAGAGGACGGTGGAAGAAAAACACAATTTGTATTTTTTGGGCCTCATTTCGGTTGGGAAAAACTTTAAGATATAAATGAGTGACATTTATGGTCCCAATGTTAGGGCAACAGAGCTACAAAAAAGTGGAAAATAGCTGTTTGTGCTGATGAGACAAAATGTGGATGCCGAACTACTTGGCAGCAACCAGCAAATGGTGCTGTTGATTCATAAAGTTTGCTGGATAGCCCAGGCTTATTTTTTTTTTCAGGATATGAATTAATCTTGGGAACGGTGTGGCTTGATGATATAGTGGGGCCTTGATTCAGTCTCATGTGGCTTGCTGTCTAAAACAAGGACAACATGACGGCCACATTGTGAAGCCGAGCTACTGTGGACAAGCTTTCACATCGCATTCAAACTCATGGAGCTAAAATTCATGTTTTTGGAATGTGGGAAGCAGCTGGAGTAGTGCAAGCACGGGGAGAAAATTCAAACAATAAGCAAACACGAACCAGAGCTTTGGAGTAGACATGCTAACCACGTGCTGTTTGTTTCGTCAACTCTAATAAAAAAATAAAAATAATAATAATAATTGCCATAAATTTGTCCAAAATCCAGAGGAATGTATGATTTTGCTTCACTTTGATATTGCAACGTACTATTACAAAAACATAAAAGGTGAATATGGTCACCGTCCAACAAAAAGCACGTAAATCTTTTTTTTTTTTTTTAAATTAATCATATGGAATGGATATGCAGAAAAAAAACATCAAACACTTTTGCTTTTTTTGTTGGACAGAGACAATGTGTTGCAAATAAAACAAAAAAATAAAACACAAAGAACTGTGGATCAGATAGATGCTCGTGGGATACAATAAACAAGAAAGACAAACAATGGTCATAAAAACATGGAACGTAACTGATGAGTTCCAGGAGGAAAAAAAGGAAAGGGAAAAAAAAAACCAAGTCCAAACCACTCAAAAAGGACCAAAATTGAAGCATGAAAGAGAAAGACCTCCACTAAGAGAACTATAGGCTCAAACAAACAATAAACAATCAGGCTGTTTTCCCCGGCCCGACATTCCATTCGTCCAACGGTCTTAAGACATATAAGCTCGCAGTTGTTCACTTTAACAAGTGAAGCAGACATTTTTTAATATCTGAAACGACATGGGGGGAAATCTGCTCACATAGCAGCAAGCACGGATGAGTAGTCTAAGTTCCCACGCTAAACCGGCAAATAAAGTGTTCCAAGGGAGCGCCTGCTCCATTTATTATTTACAATACAAGGAGCACTCCACTGATACGTGTCGCTGCAGTGGAACGAACACAAGCGCTTCATTACTTTCGAGCATCATCGCAGAACTAAAGCTTGATTTGAATATGTTAAACTCGGCAATAAGATGGATGCCCTTTATAAAGTCAGCATTTCCCTGAAGATTTATTCTTCTACTGCCACAAATAAATAAATAAAATTCTGCATTTCAGGAATGTTTGGCTGCAGTTTTATTTATTTTTTTTTTTTTTTAGGGTTACGCCTCTCGGCGCAAGCTCAGTAGGATTTAAGGAGGCGGGGCTTTTATGGCACTCCGACGTTGTAATTAACGGTCCTCGTCTGGAAGAGCGTGTGGACAAAAATGACAGGTTGACTGGGACAAAAGCACTCCAAAAAATGTTTTTGTTTGATGTCTGTGTGTTTGCAGTGAAAAGGGGATATTTCAATTCAATTCTCGTTGATATTCTGCAGGAGAAAAGACAAACCTTGCACTTTGTGGCATATTTGTTAAAAAAAAAAAAAAAAAAAAGAAAGAAAAAAAAAAACATGACTGCACTCAAACACACATGCATGCTCGTGAGCAAGTGAGAAGGCCAAGCATGCATGCCAAGAGGCAAACTATAGAAAGCTGACTGGCAGGGATGGAGTGACACACACACACACACACACACACACCCTCCTCTGCCCCATGATGAAAATTTTCAATTTTGCAATGTACACCATAATTATTTTTATGATTATTATATTATGATTTCACGACATTTGTCTTTTTGAGTCAAAATGCAAGACTTTCCACCCGCCCAACAATCAAAAATTGCACTCGCCAGTCGTCCTTGTGAAACCAGAGAGGGAGCCTGCTAATCACTTCCTTGCATATTTTTTCTGTACTTTACCATTTGTTGATTTAGTATTTAAACCACAACTACAGTAACACAAGTAAATTGATATTGCATAAAAACTGAGCATTATCTTACAGGCACTTTTACACGATAACGCGCTTATTTTGTGGTCCAGTGAGTGCACACACTGTGTTTGTGCAACCGGCCCCATCGCATTCTGGAATGCCCTCCTGCTGATAAACTGTTAAGACTGCAAATCGTCGCCGTAATAAACATGATGAAGGTGGAGTGATTGCTTTTCTTTTTTTTTTAGAAACATGGTCACAATAACGCAACAGACTGAGGACGATCTGGAAACATGAGCCCAAAGATGGACCGGGTGGGCATGCGCACGCACGCACGCACGCGCACACAGTTGTATTGTACTAAATGGGCTTTTGATCATTTCCGTGTTCGTGCACGTCATTGTGCAGCAGAGCCATGGCCTACATTCTGCCAGCTGGCCTGGCAACATTCAAGTGCATGAGTATGCAACCCCCCCACCCCTACCCCACCCCCTACTCTCACTACAGAGAGAGAGAGAGAGAGAGAGAGAGAGAGAGAGAGAGAGAGAGAGAGAGAGAGAGAGAGAGAGAGAGAGACAGCACACTGGCATATGAATCTGATGAGACAGTAGTGGGGCAAGTATTACCCCCGCATGAGATGAGTGCAATCCAAAGCCAGATGTGCTTGTTTTTCGACTGAAATCAACTTCCTCTACTGCTCTCCTCCTATCTGCATTATTGACAATGTCTTAGCGGTGTAGAAGTTCAACTAAACCTTGAACAGGCCTCGCTATGGTTTGCCGCCGCTGCTGCTGCTGCCTCATCCCGTCCCGCATTTTTACCCGGGAGAAAACTAATTTTAAAGTTGCATGAGATGTACAGTAAGCCTTGTTCAGCCAAGCACCATCAAACACAGAAAAGGTACCCAGGTCAGGCCATAAAGTGAGCAAATCATGTTATAAACGCAAAAGCCACTTCTT
Organism: Hippocampus comes; assembly: GCF_001891065.2. Taxonomy (NCBI): domain Eukaryota; kingdom Metazoa; phylum Chordata; class Actinopteri; order Syngnathiformes; family Syngnathidae; genus Hippocampus; species Hippocampus comes. Next base: position 229,697 of record NW_017805547.1, read on the forward strand.
TGGGTATACATCCGCACCATGTGATGGGTGCGCTTGTACTGGATATAAGCGCACTACAATTCTGTCTTTACAAACACAATAAAGGCCCATTTATGATTGAGATTGTCACCAAGTTGTTCATTGGATGCCACCAGGCATTGGGACTTCTATGGTATATACTGTATGATACATGGGGGTAATCTGATTATTCTTGTTTATCAATATGTTTATTATTATGGTTGCAGTTTCAACTGCACTTGCCAATTCTTTTGTTTAGCTTGCTAAGCGAAATGGGAGTTGAAATATTCGTAGCACCCCAACAATTAACTGAATGTATTGTATCGTTGTTTGAAACAGTTCTTGGATGTCGAAGAGTGCAAGCAGCCGTGCGGCGTAAGTAAATTAAGCTTCTCAAAAAGGGACAGAAGGTGGTGATGATTTTGGACGGGGGGTCTCAAATGGGGAAAACAATTGGGAGTAAAATTAAATAAGAGGCGGTGAGCCCGTGATGATTAAAAGGAATAAGAGATGCACAATGGTGGATGATGAGGAGGCATGTGGAGTAGGAGGAGGAGGCAGCATCTCACAAGACTTGGCAACTTTACTTCTGTTGTTTGAAGAAGGTAACACAAACGTCGTACTCACCTAGAGTAGGCTGCCGTCACTGTGGAGCCTCATACACACACGCACACACACTTATAGGGCAACACGCAACATGAAGGTGTCTGGACTGAAGGGGAGATCCACATCAGCAGCCTGAGCAGAGCAGCACAGGAGTAAAGCTTCGTGTCGCTCTCTGACGAGTGTGACGCGGCGGCGGGCTTCGGTCCAGAAATCCCTCCCTCCCCACCCTCTCTCTCTCTCTCGTCACTCTCCCAAACCCTCGCTTACTTCCCCATTTAATCCCTTGCTTAAACACCTCCCGTCCAAAGAAGCCACAAGATAACACACACCCACACCCACACCCACACCCACACACACATACGATGTATTTGTACAGTATGACATGTGCTTGGCAAATATTTATCCCTAGAATGTAGCCTTGATAAAAGACAATTAAAAAAAAACTCAGCAAACATACAAAGTAATTTTTATGACAACATATTGACAGGATAAGCGTAAAAGGAGACATTACACATACTTGATCTAATTTCCATCATGGGAAGAGCAAATAAATATCGAGCGAGCTAGCGCCATTTAGTTTACAATTTAAATCACTTCCCAGGTGTCTGTTACAGGATTTCAACAACATCAAGAATGGCAGTACACTTTTCAGCCTGTTTTGATGGCGACGGTCGTCATTTTTCATGCAAAGGAGCCAATGCTCCCACCCCACACAGCCACCACCCCTCCACAAGCATGGCTTGCGTTACTAGGACGACTCAGGGCAGAGCAACCTATTGGGCCATGTATCATAAAAAGTGCAGACTGCAAAGCATATGAGGCTCAAGGAAGCAGCACTTCACTAGCCAGCCAAATAACACTTGGAAATTAGTGTAATGGCTGCGTTGAAGTGGCATACGGTGCCGTGAAAAAAAAAAAAAAAGATATTTTCCTTACGAAGGGCTCATGGTGTTAGAAGACTTTTATTTTTTTTTTGCACAGTGCAGTATATGAAAAATTCTTACCGCTGTGATGTGACTTTTGTTGCGCAGGTACTCTGAGATGCTTCCTCACGCCCACTTCTTCCTTAAGCAGGTAGTACCATCCGCGAACCTCCTACAGTGGTGAAACCATGCACGTGTCAGCATCAAGGTGTCATATTTAAAGCATTAAACATGTGCAAAAAGACACGCACACACACAATATATATATATATATATATATATATATATATATAGAGAATTTAACCCACTATGTTCCTCCAGGGCACACACAGTCTCTATTCACTGTTTAAGCTTATTCCAGCAACTGATGACCTGTTCTTTGACACCCCTCCACCCCCCCTCTTCTGCACTTCTGCCTTGTAAACCAGATGGTGTGTGTGTGTGTGTGTGTGTGTGTGTGTGTGTGTGTGTGTGTGTGTGTTACATAAAGCTATGCCGGACTGAGGCAGCAGGCGTCTGATTTGTAATGTGAATGAAGTGGACATACTTATGCAAAAACAAGGACATTGCCGTCACAAGCGCATACGTCATTTGACACTGACATACACATTCGCACGCGCACGCACACACACACACTTGCACAGGACGCACATATCCAAACAAGCCCTGTCTTATTGTACTAAATAATGACATGCTGTGGACAGTAACAATAATCTCCGCTTTCAAAGCATCTTATGCGAGTGGACACATTTCTGCAGGCAGTAGGAGGCAGCAAAAGGGTAGAGGGGGGAGGGGAGGATGGTACAGTATGCTCAGAGAGCCAGGGAGGGATTTACACTATTCTATGATATTTCCCCCCAATAATGGCAAAAGGTTCAGAAATGGAAAAAGAAATCCAACGAGAGAATGGGGAAAGACATGAGAGTTTCAAAAAACACACACAAAAGCACTTTGCTAGCTTCTGCTATAGCTACAGTTTGGTGAACTCGCTCTGACCGGTTGCTTCTCAAACCAACCTGCCAACTTGAATGCTGAATTGTGAGAAAAAAAAAAGACGATGTGTCATTGTATTTGATTCTTGTTTTCTGACTGTAAACCTCAACTGGGTGTGGCCTCAAATAACTTGAAGCCTCTTTTTGAAGAATTGTTCCCTATTGCCAAACTGCTACTCATTGTGAAGTAGAGTTCACTGCCACCATATGGCGTTGACATGGACGCGGTGAACTCACCTTGTGCGGTTGCGTGAGGGAGCGGACGCCGAAGCTCATGCACCCCAGCAGTGCACTCCTCCTGCTCAAACAAAAACGCATCAACGCATTGATCAATGGAGGAGACCACACTGTGGTCTGCGTAAAAGGGTTCTTTTCGCGGACACGAGGTTTTGCTCTGCTTTTAAGCCTTTCACTGGTACATTAAATGCAGATTATGATAATAAATAAAAAAAAAGAATCCCGTCCTTTTCTTTGGAAGACTTCATCAACCTTGGTGCCTTTGTGGTCAATCAAAAGAAGGATTGGCCATGCACTTGGGGGCCCAAATACAACAAAACAACATAGATTCATGGTTTTATTTTATGTGGCTATTCAACACACATTACCCTTGGATGAATGGAATTGTGCCTATTCACCCTGTTTTCCTTCTAATATTCGAGCAGGGGGAAAAAAAAAGTCCTAAAAAGGATTTTCAACAGAAATATGCTCCTCTTGTTAGGGCAGGCAAAATTATTCTTCACTGGGTGAATATCATCTTTAACTCATGAATTTTATGACATAATTTTGCAAATTATACATACATACATACATACATACATACATACATACATACATACATACATACATACATACATACATACATACATACATACATACATACATACATACATACATACATACATACATACATACATACATACATACAAACGCCCCCTGTCTTATTCTGCTGAGGCGAGAGGCGAGAGTGACACGCAAAGCAACACATGCACATCGGGAGATCGAACACTAATTATGAAACAAAGAGGGCAATTCGCTGCTGCGGTGAGCAGTGCCATCGGATACCTGGAGGCGCTATTAGAGTTCCACACTGTGAAGAGCAGTCGCTTGTGAAGGTCCTTGTCACGTATCACACTGTAATAACAACAACAAAAATAATAATAAAAAAATAAAAGCGACATGTCAGCATGGTCAAAAGTTGTGCGCAATGAGTCGTACACTGTATGTGTGCTTACAAGTAAAAGGTGTGTAGAAAGACAGGAGTTTTACACTGAAGGACCGTTGCCGTCTTCTGCCGGTCTCTGGGTTCGCTGTCTGGAAACATGCCCACCTGACCAAAAAAAGCACTAGTAGCACTCAAAATAAAATTAACCCCTTTGTTTTCTATAGAGCTTGCCCGCATTAGGATTCTTGGTGAAGTGGATCCTATCGGAAGTTTCCCCACTCCTGATGAGACCTCATTCTGCATTCTTGATTTACATTTTACATTTCGAAATTGCTACAAAAACAATGACAGCAAAAGCAAGAGATGCATAGCATACCTCTACATAGGAGTCACATGACCCGTGGTGCTCGTGCAACATACCCCGTGCCTCCAAAACTGTCAACAGAAATATCCGAATGTCATTTTAAAATATCTGACAGTGATCAATATTTCGGAAAAAAAAAAAAACTGAACAGAACTGCATAAGCATTGGCCACAATATGAGGCACACATGCAAAATCTAACCAGATCTTTCTTTTCTGACAGATGGCATCTCAACAGACAAGCACGGTTTGACACAGAATATGGTCGCGGTCGTGTCTTCTATTGCAGAAAATAACTGTAACATGGAGGGCAGAGTATATCTCGAAAATCACCCCGACAAGCTAGATTAAATATAATAGAATGTCATGGAAGGCGTACTGTATGTCATTTGATTCATGTTGCAAATGATGTGGGAAACAAACAAAACTAACGCTGCACCAGTTAGACTCCATACAGAGGCCGTGAGCGGCTGGTAAAGGCATTTGAAAAGGGGAAGGCAAACAAGAGGGTGCATTGCTTTGGTTGCTAGGACAGTGGTCCCCAACCGCCGGTCCGCGGATCAGTAACGGGCCTCGGCCCGTTTGGGACCGGGCCGCGCAGAGGCAGGCCTGACCTCAAATTTACTCCATCAGACGTGGTGGAAATCGAACTAAACAGAATCGGAGAAGTGGTAAACAGTAACAGTAACACATTGAACAAAAGGTACAGCTAAGCGAGCAGCCAAAAATGCAGAGTTATGACTTGGTTTTACTTTTGTATACACTTGTTTCTGCTGATACTTAATGGTGGATGGACACCGTGAAGCTTTTCAAATTTTGATTCATACATATGTTTTTTTCCTCAGGACTCACCGCTTACAGCAAGAACTTCCTGTTCCTGGATGATTGACAGTTTCAGTTGACCTGCAGAAGAAGAAGACAGGGAGAAGACTGCCAGCTATAAATGAATGTTGCTTGCAATATTGTGTGTGTGTGTGTGTGTGTGTATGTGTGTGCTTGAATGTTAATCATCTGTCGCGTCTCGTGTCCGCCCAGGCAGTTTTCATGTCTCAGCCTCCTTCTGCTGGTCTCTCAGTACTGTCACCAACCTTTTTAAAGCCTTGTTGACCACGTCGACATGGCCCAGTACTAACATTGGCTTTGTGCCGCTCGTCTAAATGTATCCAACTATGAAGAGTGCGGGCACACACCGCTAACGACGCCACCACCCCGGGCCCCCGCTCACACGGTGGGTATGGGGGATGTTTGTCGTTCCCACAGCGAGCTTGGCATGTGGAGATGTGGAAGAACAAAGCGGGAACGCCGTTTCAAATGTCTTCCTAATACATCTCGCGCCACACAAAAGGCTGCTATGAAGTTGCCTCAAAGAGTGTTAGCGGCCAAGCAAAATGGCGAAATGGCAAAGCAGGCTGATTATTCATATTACTTGATGACAAGTTCAAAGGGAGAAAAAGGGAGCTGGACTGTAAGTCAGTCACTATTTTTGCTTCAGTTTTTTTTTTTTTTTATGTAAGCAACCCCACACATTTTCTTTCCGTTGAATCCTTGGGTCAGTTGGTTCCGGATCTGGACCCTTAATGACCCCATCATTATTGATTAGCGGCAACAGAAAAACACTGGATAATGGATGAGGCTTTGCTCTTTGGGCCAACAGTGCAGGTGTGGATAATACTCTTCATAAATGATGCAATGGACCGCCTCATTAGCACACCGAAGGATGTACTCAGTAAATGGCCTGTGACGACGCTTTCATAAGCGTCCATTACATTTTTTTGTAATGACAAAGTAAACTTACAGCACGATTGAGATCAAATGAACTAAAACATACAAACGAGTTCTCACCGTGAGTCGTCAGCAGGAAGGACGGGGCTTTGGAAGAGGTGGCGGGCGGTTTGCGCAGGTAAACTTTGAAAGACATCACAGAGAGAATCCCTCCGCAAATGAGACTCCCAAGAAATTTGATGCTGGCTGCCAGGGTGTGTGTGTGTGTGTGTTTCAAATGTCACCTAAGTTGCTGCTCCCACAATCCGACCCTGGATAGGCAGTAAAAAATGGATGGATGGATGGACAGAGGCAGATAAAAGATTAAATTTTACACGGAATAGATGGACAGGCAGTCTGAAGACCCACCTATTTATATACAACAAATTAAATTGTATAAGTTCCATCGTCTGCCTCCTTTTAAAACCCCATGAGAAACAAATAAAAACCCAGCGCAAACAACGCAGATTAAAAGACAAAAACATGTTTTTAATACGCAGATTGAGTGAGGTGTGTGTGCTTGCGTCTGTCGTGGAGCTGAAATGGTGATTAGGTTGCATTGCTAGAATCCAGATTAATCGGAGCACGATTTAGCACACCTCCGGGTTCAAATGTGACACAAGAGACAAAGCTGCCATGTATTACATTGACATGTCGCTCAGCGACAGTGTACAAGTGACCCACAAATGAACTTGATGTATTTATTCCCATGTCGCTAATCCACCCACTCCCTTCAAATTCAAAACAACCTAAGGATGATTTTTTTGCTGACAAAACTCATATCTGCATGTATCTCTTCTTTCCCTTCCCTGTGGATCGTTAAAATATAATCATCTTCCTTTTTTTCCGGCACAAAAATCCCCCATGGTCATTCAGGTCCTTATCAGTTGGAATGAAGGGCAAACAAAAGGTGAATTATCCTGTGTTTCCTTAGAAGGAAACAGGTTAAGATCCGTTTACTCACAGTGGGCCCAAAAATACACACATAGAGCAAGAGCAGAACATGTGCTGATCTTGCAAATATAGTAGGGTCAAGGGTCTGCAGGATAACAGAAATCATCCTCAAAACTGGGACAGGAAGCAAAGTGATTGATGGTCCTCAAACAAGTATAAACAATCGCACCACCTACCGAGCAAAATTAGAAGTGCCATATGCATTCGAATACCGTACTGTACCGGGAATACTGTTCAGAAACAGCTTAGTGTTCAATTATTTATCCGTGTAACTTCAGAAATATGAACATTACGCACAACCTTACATACACGTATTTTTACTATTTATATTTTGTTAACTAAAGGTATTTGGAGAAACAAACTATGTATGCAAGTATGTATGTATGTATGTATGTATATATCAGACTTCAGCAAGTCGGAAGTGAACCTTGGCGTGGGCGTGGTCTAAAGGCACGATCCCCTTCACGTACGTATCGTTAAACGTCACATAAGTGAAAGACCTCCGCAAATAGTAAATTCTCGTGGTTGTATTGGCCCAAGTCGGCAATGTAATGTTACACGAGACCTGCCTTGCAACGTCGTCAACCTTTATCACCCGACTAACAGAAAACAGATCAACATCAAATATGAATTAGTGACAGGTAAAAAAGGATTTTTTTCCAACAGGTTAGGTAAACAATATTTTTCAAAGTATCGCCATTTTCTACTTACCTTTGACACGTACACCAACCATGTAGAGTGTGTTGGGAGTAAAGTGCATTTTATTTGGGTTTATTACGTGTTTTGCTTAGAATTTTTGGGTTCCGATTTACCACTCTGGAACTTGAACGCACCAGCGGTGTCAAGGCGGAAAAAGGAAGTGTCAGATATGTTCAACGAGAAAGATGTCGCAACCGCACAATTACTGAAGCCACGTACCGCCGAGCGGTAAAAGTGCCTTGCTCGCTGAAATATAATTTGTTGTTTAATAAAAATTACTTTAAAACATCAATTTAATCATAGTCGAAAATATTTCACCAATAATACACATTAACGAACGGTAATCTTCACACCGACAATGTGTGAGCGCCCAGCAGAAGCGACACGATTGGTTCACCAAGACTACAAGCGTACAATCTCTCACATTTCAAAACTAGTAGTACTTTGTAAGATCATAGCAACGCGATGCTAAATCGTGTCTCAATTTCAGGAACTGCCATGCTGGATTCGTTATAATTTACTCGTTTTAGAGTCAGTCTCTGTGAGAAGAAGCATGACTTTCCAACACAGCACAGCTTTTTGATTTTCCCGTTTGATGCACAGCCAGCCATGGAGCTTCTCCCGGTGCTTGAAGCTCAAGAGAAGCCCAAACAAGGAGTATGGTAAGCATACGTGAGAGTCGATGCATAGAGATGGCCAACCTTGTTATTTTCTTCAACATTGCAACTTCAACCCAGGTATTCCTTGGCACCGAGCGGAAGGTCCCCGGGTGTGAGCGTGGGACACACCTGCACCTACTGGCCCGGGGATGGTGGCAGTGGAAGGATCCTTATCGTTGGGGGAGCAAATCCTGGTGGCAGCTTCTCGCATACACACGCCATAAATCTGAGTACGGACCTTTGCAATTCACTCATTTAAAGAATGATGATTAACTCAACTCGATACATGGGCAAGAACACGCAATGGGCAGGGAGATTATAACACTTATTAAGCAGCCGTTCAAATTGCTCAAACCTGCCTGCCCAAACAAATCAAACAAGTGAGCAGTTGTTCTAATTTATGACTAAAAATGTGCACAAATTATAGGCATTATTTCACCAAACAATTGCATAGTTTTTTGTTTGTGTGTGTGTGTGTGTTTACATTTTTGTTTTTTAGATTTAGCATTTTTATTCACCTTTCCACACCCACCAATCACAAATTGCCTTTGTATTCCTCAATGCACTTTTCTTTTTGAAAATCTATCATTGCATTTTATTTTATTTTTGAACTGTTGTTGCAATTATTATCCTCTCTGACTCTCCTAGAGTGTCTTGAGTGGGATGCGTTGCCATGGGAGGGTCTAAAGGCTCGATATGAGCACTGCACATTGGTGCCCGGAAGCCCGCCGCAGAGCTTGTGGGTGTTTGGGGGTGCGGAGCAGAGTGGCAACCATAACTGCATCCAAAAAATAAAAGTAGCAGGTAAAAAAAAAAGACTGACTTCATCTTTAATAGTGTGATGTAAATATGCCTCCTGTTGTGATCCACAGAAAGCAAAGCACTCTGGGAGGAAGTCATGGTAACGGGCGAGCCGCCCAGTCCAAGGACATATCACACCAACTCAGCCTGCATAGGTAGCTTATTATATGTGTTTTCTGGTGGGGAAGCAGGAGCATCACCTGTCGCCGACCAGAAACTTCACGTCTTTGATACTGGTGAGTGTTGGATGTACTTATTTCCACATACATTAATCACCAAAACTACTGCCCGAAGACGGCTGGGATAGGCTCCAGCACCCCCCGCGACCCTTGTGAGGATAAAGCGGTTCCGAAAATGAATGGATGGATGGATGTTGTTTTTATGTCAGCATTACTGTGGTCTTCCCAGTGTCTTCCACCTGGACGCAGCCAGAAACGCAAGGCCCACAGCCGCCCGTCAGACACGGACACGTTATAGTGGCGGCAAGCTCCAAGATCTACATTCATGGCGGCATGGCGAACGACGATTTCTTGGATGACATGTACTCTCTTGATCCAAGTAAGGATGTCAAGTGGGATTTATCTTGTCCTCATGTATTTATATCGGGAAAAAAATTGAGCTGAGGGAGCTTTGCATCGGAATAAAATTGTGAATCTGACACAGATATCATTCATGTGTGCATTTTAAAGGTAATATGACGTGGGAGTTGGTGCAGCCCGAAGGTGACGTTCCACCTGGCGTGGCAGCACATTCGGCCATGGCGTTGGGCAACAATATTTACATCCTTGGCGGGCTGACTGCCGACGGAGCCACCAATGCCATGTACACATTCAACATAGGTACAATTCCTTAATATCATGTGCTATTTAAACACGGCAGAGCATATTTTATGACCAGACCTGTGGCCTTTTTGCAGAAAAGAAGTCTTGGACCCTAATGAAGTTTGAGGGGGATTTGCCCCCGAACCGTCTGGACCACTGCATGTGTTTGCTACCGTGGAAGGTGGAGGCTGTGGGAGATGGCGGTGAAGTGCAAACAGCTGCCACGGATCCCGAAGCCGCGCCAACATCCGCTCCAGCCAAGACACTACACGCCGAGACGATACACTTGGCTTTTGTATTCGGTGGGATGGACACACAAGGTGTCATACACAACGACTGTGTTGTGACTGTGGTGACTTGATGGACCATACAAGAAATTAAAAAAATGAAAGCAAGTGACTTTGTATCAAACATTTATTTCAATGTCTTTCCAGAAGTATTATTGACTATATTCAGTAAGTAACATTTTACTCTGAGGGTCCAACAGCTAGCCTTCGCATTAACGGCTCGTTCATAGGTAAAATCTAAATTATCAATATTTTGGTTAAGGACCGACTTTAGAGCGCACAGTGGTCGACTGGTAAGCACGTCGGCCTCACCGTGCAGTGCAGTGTTCGATTCCAGCTCCGGCCTTCCTATGTGGAGTTTGCATGTTCTCCCCATGCCTCTGTGGGTTTTCTCCCACACTCCAAAAAACATGCATGACAGGTTAATGGAACATTCAAAATTGTCCCTAGGTGTGACTGAGCGCAAATGGTTGTTCGTCTAGGTGTGGAAAGTGTGATTTTCTCCTCTTTGAAAGCGCTATATAAATATAGATGATGTATTGTAGTCTAATGAACCTTTTTGGTCCAAATGATTTTTGACACAAACATCACTGCTCATAACCCAAAAATATTTACAGTGAAGCATGATGGTGGCAATGGCAGCATCATGCTGGGGGGGGGGGGGTATTTCAACTGGGGAAAAAAAACAAAACTATCATGCAATTAACTCCATCATAATCATGAGACACTGATCGCAGAGAAAATAGAAGTGGAAGCAACTTATTTTGTATCAAACATTTATTTCACTGTCTTTCCAGATTCAATAAATAACTTTTAGCATTGAGGAGCCAATAGGCAGCCTACCCATGAAGAGCAAACCCTCCCTCCCTCCCACCCTCTACGACTACTAGTACTACGTGATCCCCATCAGGACTGCCTGAGAACAGCAGCAGTGAGCCTTGAGAATCCAGGCTGACATATCTCCACCCACCGGCGAAGAGAAACACCAAACGAGCTGAAACTCGCTTCAAAGTCTTTCGGAGATTCCGTATGGCCGCCCCTCCCTCTCACAATGAGTCCCATCAGTCCAATATGTACATCAAGGTGTTTTGTTTTTTTTCTTTTTAAAGGAGGTGACTGAGTGACTAGATCAGCTTACAACTCATCCTTTTCTTCAGCACCCTCTGGTGGCGGGGCACCCGCACTGCCATAGAGCTTGCTGATGATGGGCTGCACCACCTCTTCCAGCTCTTTCTTCTTGGCCTGGAATTCTTCCAGATCGGCCTCCTGGTGCGACTCCATCCACTCAATCTTCTCTTCTACGGCCTTCTCGATGGCCTCCTTGTCTTCATCGGACAGCTTTCCGCCAAGCTTCTCCTTGTCGCCGATCTGGTTCTTCAGCGAGTAGGCGTAGCTCTCCAGCTCGTTGCGGGCGTCAATACGCTCCTTCAGCTTCTTGTCCTCGTCGGCAAAGCGCTCGGCATCGTTCACCATGCGCTCGATGTCCTCGGGCGTCAGACGGTTCTGGTCGTTGGTGATGGTGATCTTGTTCTTGTTGCCCGTGCCTTTGTCCTCCGCCGTGACACGAAGGATGCCGTTGACGTCGATCTCGAAAGTGACCTCAATCTGTGGCACGCCGCGTGGTGCGGGGGGGATGCCCGTCAGGTCAAAGGTGCCCAGCAGGTGGTTGTCCTTCGTCAGGGGACGCTCACCTTAAACAGTAGATCAGTATGATTGAGATCATGTTGCTAAACTGGATTTCCCACCGCCCCGGCCAAACATGCCTTAACTGTAGGTCAACGCCTATTTGTCTCCAAGTAATTTTACAGAATCCCTGTGCAAAAGCATCCTGTGACTGCGACTCTTACCTTCATAGACCTTGATGGTGACTGTAGGCTGGTTGTCCGAGGCAGTGGAGAAGATTTGAGACTTTTTGGTGGGCACCACGGTGTTCCTGGGGATCAGCTTGGTCATGACTCCTCCCACAGTCTCAATGCCAAGAGTAAGAGGGCATACATCCAATAGAACCACATCACCTGAAGGAAAAGAGGGACAAATTGTGTTATTTTAATAAAAAGGCCCACGTTTGTAAACACGGTCCAATACATCAGGGCGACAAAAGCTTACCGGTATCCTCCTCTCCGGAAAGCACGCCAGCCTGTACGGCAGCGCCATAGGCGACGGCCTCGTCGGGGTTGATTCCTCTGGAGGGCTCTTTGCCGTTAAAGAACTCCTTCACCAGCTGCTGGATTTTGGGGATACGTGTGGAGCCGCCAACCAGGACGATCTCGTCAATGTCGGACTTCTTCAGGTCAGAGTCTTCCAGCACCTTTTGCACGGGCTTCATCGTGGACCGGAACAGATCCTGGACAACACAGAATCAATTTATTAAAGGTTGTCAGATCACAATCCCTCCTAAACAGGTTAAGGCAACTTACCATGTTGAGCTCCTCAAACTTGGCACGGGTCAAGGTCTCTGAGAAATCCTCGCCCTCAAAGAAGGATTCGATCTCAATGCGGGTCTGGTGCTGGGCAGACAGTGCCCGCTTGGCCTTCTCCACCTCACGACGCAGCTTCTGCACGGCACGGTTGTCCTTGCGCACGTCCTTGCCAGTCTTCTTCTTGTACAGCTTGATGAAGTGCTCCATGACACGCTGGTCGAAGTCCTCCCCTCCCAGGTGGGTGTCACCGTTGGTGGCCACCACCTCGAACACACCATTGTCGATGGTCAGCAGTGAGACGTCGAAGGTGCCGCCGCCCAGGTCGAACACCAAGATGTTCTTTTCACCATCCTTCTTGTCCAGGCCATAAGCGATGGCAGCAGCAGTTCTGCGGGAAGGACGCCAGACTTCAGGACAGGAAAAACAAAAAGGGCGAGTCGATAATTTGTCATCTAAACACTTACGGCTCATTGATGATCCTCATCACATTGAGCCCAGCAATGGTGCCGGCATCTTTAGTGGCTTGGCGCTGGGCGTCATTGAAGTAGGCCGGAACAGTGACCACAGCGTGAGTGACCTGAGATACGAGAGCTTTCATTACAAAATTGTCTCACATATGAGCAAAGGGCTGCAATTCGCAGGTGTCATTTTTTTCATACCTTCTTGCCCAAATAAGCCTCGGCGGTCTCCTTCATCTTGGTCAGAACCATAGCAGAGATCTCCTCTGGGGCGAATGTCTTCATCTGACCACCGCCAATGTCAACTTGGATGTGAGGCTTGCTCTTCTTGTCATTCACCTGAAGAAGACCATAAAAATACTTGTTGGTAAATGTGTACCGTATCACATAGTACTGCAATACCAACAGCAACTATTGATCTTTTCATTCTTATGATAGATATATATACATACATAGCAGCAAAGATCAATATTGTGATTATTATAAATGTTACCAATTGTTTTGCTAAATTGATATTGTAATGCATCTATCCATCGGTCTCTTACGTCTATATTTTATGGTAGTAATTATTGCATTTCTTCTTAACATGTATTAATTATGCAATAAGATTGGATCTTTCTTTTTCCTCCCCCTCCTTCCACATGCACTGATATCTTAATTCATCATCGTCAGTGATATTTGTGTATCCCTTTCACAATACCTTGAAAGGCAGGTACTTGATGTCTTGCTGGACAGAAGAGTCGGCCCATGTGCGACCAATCAACCTCTTGGCATCAAACACCGTGTTCTCTGGGTTGGAGGTCAGCTGGTTCTTGGCGGCATCACCGATCAGACGCTCACCCTCACTGGTGAACGCCACATAGGATGGAGTGATGCGGTTGCCCTGGTCGTTGGCAATGATATCGACACGGCCATTCTTGAAGACCCCGACGCTGAAAGGGGTGGGAAGATTACAATATTAGAACTAGTAGATTGATTAATCATTCACTTTAAAAGCACGCGCCTTACCAAGAGTAAGTGGTCCCCAGGTCGATGCCAATGACAGTGCCCACATTCTCCCTTTTGTCGTCATCATCAGCAGACACGGCGCAGGCCAGCGCCACTAACAGCCACACAAACTTCATTTTGTTTAGTCGATTGCTCAAGTCCCTGGAGAAAATGAGTATATCTGAAGGGGAAAAAAAAACGATTGCCTTTGTTAATTGCGTAGGCCACTGTCTGCCAACTTGTTCAAGTACGTTTGCCGTTAGCCGCACGAAATGGGAGACTGTTCGGCTAGAGGGAAATATTCCGATTTTAAACGTTCCCGTAATGTCAATTTGATGTGGCTCAAAACATTTTCGTTTCAATGACCACTCATTCGAATTTTTTACATTATTTTCCCAAGGCCGGCAGCTAGCTAGCTAGCTAACAGAATTAGCTTGACCGGTAGACTTAAAAGAGCAAAAATTTCAGTCAGTTACGACATTGTTATGTTTTAAGATGTCAAAAATGGATTAAAACAGCTGCTCGCCGAAATGTAACGCGGCAGAAGAGATCTTTAGGACATCACAGTACACGTGTAATGTTGTCTTTACATATCTTACGTAAATTAGACTAAGACAGTTTCTGAAACATGTTCAAGAAAAAGTCGGACATACCTTAATCGTCGGATTGTGCGTTAACTTGGAACGTAGACAATAGAATTCACTCGTCGCTAGTTTCGATTCTGTCAGTATTCTTGTCTGGGAGATTTGATATAGAATGAATTGAGCGCTGCCCCTATATAATCCGTCACCACTTCCCAGTCGTGGAGGCCAGCGATTGGAGGAGAGGCTGCGCGTTGGAATGTGCCGATTGGTTCCTTTTGGTACGCTGGCCTTCGATGATTTGCACGCAACATGGTTTTGTGACGACGTGTCTCAATCGACGCTGATTGGCTGGACTGGGAACGTGGTTCGTACAGTTACACGCCACTCATGACAACTGGCTAGGGTGGGTGTATTTCTTTATTTATTTATTTTACGCTAAAAAACGTTGCACATGCGTTGTAATAGATATCTCTCCTGGATCAATCAAAGTTGACTCACGTCAGTGACTAATGTGTCATCCGTTCAATTTGAACAGTCAAATTACTGTGGATTATTTGTCACTGCATTTTGTTGCATCAGATAATTTGTATTGTTGGGTAGTTACATCAGGAATACAGCACTGCATAACTAAACTTTAATTCATTCATTAATTAAATAAAAAAATAAAAATGTGAATGGACAACGGGACATGCCAAACAAAACAGCGCTGATAATGGTTTATGACAAGTAAAATTAGGTCATACTGTAGCTGGGTAATGGCTGCCAATGTACGTCCATCCTTTATGATGACAATATGACAATACAGTATTGATATTATGCCTTCACCCTTTACATACAGGTAGTTCAAGTGATGTGACAAAAGCTACAAAGATGATGTGCACTGAATTAAATGTATCAGTAAGTGTTTTAATCCAGCCTCGAAATAAATTTATTGTCCTAATAATGCATCCCTGTAATAGCAAAACATAATTTACAATATGATAAACTCGACATTTTGATGGCACTGCCATGTTTAGTGACACATTTATTTAGTTTTGAATGATGTACTAAGGATTTTTAAGGGGAGCTGTGTTTAACTATTTGTACCAATTCTTTTGAGAAATGCACTTACTGTGGGAATTTCAATTCTGAAGTGAGAAATGTATCAAAGTGACTGAGAAAAACTGAAAGATGGTCTGCAAAGCTCTGGTTAGAACTGGCGCTATCTCCTAAGCAGTAGTGGCAGCGCTTACTCTGCAGCAGGCCCACTATTACATGACAACACAACATGCATTAATACTGTACAGAAAATGTTAATAATGATGTAATTTGTCAAGAAAGCGTGGTGATTAGCTTGTCCGCCTCGTAGTTCTGATCTTATGGTTTCGAATCTCAGCTCGAGATTTGTCGTGTGTGCTTTTGCCTGGCTTCCTAGTGCTTGCGGTTTTTTTTTCTTGTTCTTGTTCTTGTTCTTTTTTTTTAAATAAATAAACAAAGTTAAGTGCGCCCCCTAGAGCCTTGGATCTTATGCATCAGACAGCAAATTGATGACGTGGTTCCACCGGGCCGTTGATCACCACCACGGCAGCAGCAGGATGGCCGACCAGAGCAGGCAAACAAAACTCGCCGCAGCCAAGAAAAAGGTAAAATTAAATGCATTTTCATCCGGTGAATTATTATTCAAGTGGCTTTTGTTTTCCCACGCTCCATGCTGGTTTGTCACAATTGTATTACCGTGGCAATGGTAGTGTCATTACACGTCTTGCGACCTCTACAGCCGACGTTTGTCCGGCCTCTGTCGGTTGTCTCATGCATCGATGCTCAGGAAAGTCTGGGGCTGTATCGAGGCCTTTAATTTCTAACATCAACTTTTTCTAATTCTGGTCGTCGTTTTTATCTCCAATTGACATTCTTTACCACGCGACAACACCCGAATAGACAGCGATTTCTTTCTTGAGTGCGTTCGAGTTGCTTTTTAGCTGACAAACTAAAATGTGTATTCCGTCGAAGTGGAACGTGCTAACTTGGCTAATAAAACATTAGCCAAAAGGCTAACTATTGAATAAGGAACGGAGTACGTGTGGAACCGTGTCACTGTTTTGTTTTTTGGACCGTCTTTTGTTATTGAGCTGGTCGTAAGTTCCAGTAAGTCGGGTGTTTTGACAGCTGACAGCCCTCTTCCCTGTCCCGGGGTGTGTGTTTGGCGTTGGCATGTTTGCTCGTTAGAATATGGCCTTTAAAAAGTGCGACGTGACGTTTTAGGAAGTTACTTTGCCAACAGTTGTCCAAAAGAGCTATTCTGAATATTAAAGAAATGTCCGATGGGATATTTCGCCCCTAGAGTCAGTATTTTAAAATGTCCCTTTTTGAAGGAAGAATTTCACAGAATTTTCAATGGTCCTCTGCTGCTGTGGACCCATTATGACAAAAGTCAAGGCAAGGAAAAGTGCTCGCATTGACAATTCTATTATGTTGGGCTTCGAGTTAACATGCACACAGACAAAAACGAAGACAGACTTACAGACTAGCTTTTTGGTTGAGAATTACTTGTGCCTAGCTTCATTTGAAACTTTAAACCTAAAGAGTAGGATGAACATTGTTTGAGACTGGGTTGGGTGCATTCTTGCTCGCATACCTCTAACCTAGAGCTTCCAATGTTATCGGAGGATAGAATGAACTGCATTATCTCAGAGGGAAATTTGTTTTGGACTCTATAACATTGCAGCACTTAATTTTTTTCAATCACAACTAAGGACGACTACAAACATTGAAAGACAACAGAAACCGCAGGCACGATGACATAACGATCGTGACAGCATAACGTTGAAGGATTCCTCGGAATAAAACCGTGGCAGTTGTAAGAACAGAGAATCAATCCAGCAAATATGAACTAGACACGATTATCAAACAGTTCTCCAGAGTAAAATGAAGTTTTAAACAATTCAACAAGTATCCAAAGTTTTCTCAGGTTGTTTGTTTAGATGTTCTGAAGGAACGACAACTTGTAGCGCACACTTATGGAGATGCTCGCTCCATAACGTGTGCTAGATTGCTCTGAGAAAAAAATCTTGAGAAGGATTCTCTAATATTCTGTTAGTCATGTTGACTTGCGTTTTATCAAATATTGACTTTAGAGAGGGATAATTTCCTTCCAGTCACCTTCATGGCAAAACATTAAACAGATGGAGTCTGAACAAAATGAGTCCTTGAGACAGTCTCACAGTTTTTTTTTGTTGCGCCTTACGTTGTAGTTGTGTTTTGAAATTGTTTACACTCACATATCTTTTTTGTTGTTTTTGTTTTTGTTTTTTTGGGGGGTGTGGGGGGACTCAGCTCAAGGAGTTTCAGCAGAAAAGCACTCCAACCAGTGTTGGAGGAGACAAAGGAGGAGCTGGAGGAGTTTTTGGCGGTGCAGTGGCCAAGAAGAAGAGGAAAGTGAAAGGACCCAACCAGTACGATGCGACCTCGATTGACAGAAACTCCCCAGACAATGTAAGCTTGGTCAAGCCTCATCTCATCTTCTGCTTCAGCTGCTTTCGACTTGTTTTGAACTCGATATTCAGCTTCCTCTGGTCAGGTCACACTGCAAAAATGCAGTTAACTGAATGCCCTTAAGTCGAATACCCCACATACAAAGTTTATGGAGGAAAATCTCCCTCATAAAAGCTGTTATTCTTATTATATTCCTTCAAGACTTTGTAGTTGTAGTCCCAAACATTTTATTTCGTAACCGTTTGATAGGTAAGCGACTTAATTTGTTCTACCCTTTTTCACAGGCCACTTCCTGTGGGCAATTCTAAATATGTCTGCCTTCTGTGCTGTTGTTTATCATTCTCGTCTAAAGATTTCCTCTCTTTCCTTCCATGGCTCCGTCGTGTACGTAGTATGACAATATTCTCAAAGTGCTTAGTCAAAGCAATGGAGTAGTCCTGCCTCCATATGGCAAAAGTCAGGTGAGCTCGCTCTGTCCTTGTCTCTGCTCTACTTTTTATGCTTCTCTAACCTGTGTGTCCTCCTCCTCTTCATGTATTTTTATTTTATTTTTTTTAAATCATTGAAGTGCTCTCATGCCCATTCTGACCGACTCCTCTAATGAAGGGCTCTTAAGTTTGTCACATGGTGCAGAAAGCACGTGCCCAGCTTGAGGTCTTGAGAAAATGGTGCATTTGATGTGTATTTTTTGTTCTCCTCCTACCACTGTTTGCTGAGAACGTCATATAATGTGCTAAACAGAAGTTATACAGTTGGGATCTGTGGAGCGCATAGCATGACAGTGTTTTGAACAGGCTCCACAAAGCAAGCTTGTCTCAAATGAATTGGCTGGTAAACTGCTTGATGTCTCGCTGTCTTTCATTGTATGAATAGCGTGTTGTCAGTGCACATAACCGCCCACAAATGCTTCTCTGTTGCTTTTTTTGTTCTAGCCTAACACGTGTGTGTTTGTGTGTGTGTATATATATTCTTTTGTGTGCACGCCACTTCAGACTGTAGCCAACATGGAGACCAACATGTCCTCGGGTCCCCCTCCAACGACTGAGCTCGACGGGGGCTCACCCCTGTCAAACGCTACTACTACTAACACCACTACTAACCTTCAGAGTGTCGGATACCACACTGACATGCTGCAGGTGTGTTTCACTCCAACTCGATTCCTAGCTTGTCCTCTGCCGTGCGACCTCGTACTTCACTGTCATTCCACAGTATCTACAATATGAAACTGGATTTTTTTGGGGGGGGGAATTGATTTACTTGCAGTACGCTGATTTATTACTTTACATTTGTGCGTTCCATTGCTCTTTGTCTCCCATTCTCACTTTTTTTTGTCTTTCTGCAGGACTACCCTGACACCAATGGCAATGAGAATTTAACAGAGGAGAATAGGTAAATTGGCTTATTTCACTCAACCTACAGTGGTACATGCACCGACTGAGACAGCAAAAAGGAAATGCCACACTCAAGAGTTTGCCAACGCAGTAGTTTCATAAAGTTGAGGACATAGCACTTGGAACAGGACATGCAGGAGAACACAAAAGTGCTATTTTTTTTCTCTAATGTATGTCTGTACTGTATTTATATATATGTTGTCCCGCAGACAGCTGTCATCCACGGAGAGCCTGCGACAGCTCTCTCAGCAACTGAACGGCCTGGTCTCTGAAGTATGTTGCTGCAACCTCTGATGGATACAAATTGAACTCATGACTGGATCTGTTTTTTTTAAATTAGGTTTATTCATTTTTGTGATTTCAGTCATCTGCTGCATACGTGAATGGCGACAGTATGCCGTCCATTGGCGAGAGAGAATTGGACGTATGATGGAATGCTCATACTTTTTGACACACTCCACTAGTCACGTTTTTAATTTTTTTTTTAATTTTTGGCACCACACACAAAGATGCTACAGTTTGCCCTCGTGTTAATCATTTACAAATGTGTGTCCTTCCTTGTCGTATTCTTTTTATTTGTCTTGCTACAAATGCGTTACCGTTCTCTTCCATTCCCTCGCCGCGCCATCCCGGATGCATGTGCACACGGTAGAGTCGGAACCAGGAGCTGTCTGCTGCCCTGGAGTCCAGCAACTTAACAAACTCTCAGCTCAATACCAAGCTTGACCAGCTGGTAAGAAGCTGTTTGTGTGAGTCTTTGAATGCCACAGTGCACGAAATGTATTGCATGTCACCTTTATTGCACGCCACCTTAAGTGTCACTAAAATGGTTCCCCATGCATGCAAGTCATGCAATCCCCCCCCTCCCCCGCTGAATGCATTTCTGCAAACACTAAGCTGTCTGTGTAGAGCGAGAAGGAAACATCTTAAACAGGTTTAGCACATCAAAAATGACCACAAATAGTTGATGTTGTGACATGAACTTAATCGTTTAGGTTACAATGTAAGGCTGGAATTGTGTCACGCTGCCATGATGATGATTGTGTTCTTTGCTTTCTCAGGCACTACAATCTCAGGAGCTCACAGATCAGCTGCAGAAGGTATTTTTAACACCCCCCCACCCTCCCACTTTCATCTTCACTCCCGTGATGTTTGCATTTCTGTTCATTCAGGAGCGAAAGGAATTTGAGCAAAAGTTTTCCAAAGAGCAGGGAGCCATGCGGGAGCAATTACAGGTATATTCTTATGTTCTTGACATGCGAGTTAAACATGAAGTAGCATGTAAATAGTCATTGCATTGAATTCAGGTGAATCTGACAAAATGCTGCACTGTATGTTTGATCTCGCAAGGTTCACATTCAAACGATTGGCATCCTGGTCTCGGAGAAATCTGAGCTACAAACCGCACTACAGTACACACAGCAGGCCGCCAGACAGAAAGCAGGTGGGTGTGTTTTGATGATGTTTGACCATGGCAAACGATCCCTAGTATCAAGTCCTTTTCCTTTCAATTTTATTGTATGTTCAGGAGAAGCAGAGGAGCTGACGAGCCGATTGCAGTCAACAAAGCAGAGAGTGTCAGAGTTGGAGAGAACGCTGTCATCCGTGTCCACGCAACAGAAACAGTTTGAAAAAGTAGTCAACGCACAGAAGGTTCAAGAAATGTTTGTGGATCAGACAAATGGAATTCTTTGCTTCTGTGACTATTTGTCTGCAGCACAACAAAGAGTTAGAAAAAGAGAGAGACGCCCTGAGGCTCGAGATATTTAGACAAAAGTAAGTGAGTTTTTTGGGCAAAAGTTAGTCACATTGGGGTTTTTTTTCCCCCTTAGATTATTATTTTTTTTTTTATTGTCCATTCACCATAAAAGATCATCATGGGAATTAAAAGCCTCACGCAATCTTTGTTTTTTTGTGTTTGTTCGCAGCAATTTGAGCGACGAGTCCAAACAGCAGAGTTCGGAGCTGTCAGAGCAGCTCAGGCAGAGAGCGCAAGAGACTGGTGCATTGCGGTTGGAGGTGGAGGATCTCCGCAAGAGGCTCGAGATCGCCGACCTCATGTTGCAGCAGGTCCATTTCCGTCGATGCATGTCACCCTGGTCATAGATTGGAATTTTGTTTCATCTCCATTGCTTTGTTTGCCCAGTGCTCCACCCAGTCGGATCCCAGCAGTGCCAACCAGCAGATCCAGTTACTGCTGGAAGAAAAGCAGCAGGTGGAAGTGCACAATCACCAGGTTCGGTCTGCAAACTTTTTTTTTTTCTGTCTATTGTGTGGACACCTTTTATAGAAATTGCTGCTTTCCCTTCCCAACAAGTTTTACTTTTAACGCACCGTTGTTGTTCATGCTGTAGCTGATGGAATCTGTTGCCCAGCTGAAGACGGAGAGGGACTGCTATGCGGAACAGATCCAGGAGGGCGGCCGCGTTTGGAAGGACAAAACAGAGCAGCTGCTAACACAAGTAAACTACGCTGAGATTTAGAGGAGTCCTAATGTATACCTTATTTTTGTTTTTCATCATATACCTTATTTTTGTTTTTCATCATTTGAAAACAGTACCTAGGTGTCTTAATTCAGCAAACATGAGGTTTTTATTTTTAATTACCGGTAATAAGGGATGATACTGTATATGTGAATGCCGAACTGTGAATATACGGGGTTGCCTGTAAAAATGCCTGTGTGTATCTTAATGTGTGCGCCTCCACCTCCAAGGTGTCACTTGTCGCCGAAGAGAGGGACAGAAATATCGAACGAGTCCAAGAACTTGAAGCCACAATCACAGAGCTCAGAAATGCAGCAGGTAAGCTAAAGTGTTTATTGTAACCTTGTTACGACAGTTGATCCTTGGTTCACTGCAGTTTTATTGCGTCGTCATAACTCGAATTTGGTACGTGGCGTAATTTATGACTTGACTATGCTAACGCAGTAGTCAAGTCAATTGCAGCTAATATAAAGTATGAAAAACGCCAGAGGTGGGCATCCCGTCAGACTGATGGAAGGTCTATAAGTCCGTCACGGTTTCCGTCAGTATTTCAGGCCGACCCACATGGGCCCACTCCGTCCCTCGTAGGAGACAGCCAATCAGCATCTCGAACGTAACTTCCACGTCACACACAGGCACCGCACAAACTGACACACAGTCAAATCAAGATAATAAATTAAAGCACCAGACTGATTGGTGAAGTAAAAACAAAATGGGACACATGTCATTTAGGTCTGTGGGACTGAAAGGTACACAACACTGTTTTATTTTTCTTTATTTGCATGTGTGTCAGGTGTGCGGCCCCTGTGTGTGACATAGTACCGGTAAGTCCGTTCCTGACACCATTTGGCTGTCGCAGACGACTGACTGACTGGGCCGGCCTGAAATATTGACGGCAGCTCACTGACAGACTCACCGGACTGACGATGTCCACCTCTGAAAATATTGTGTGTTAGGACCATTGTAAACCAAAGACCCCTTGTATAGCATTCTAGTCAAAAACCTGTTCTTCTGTACACGCCTTAATCTATTTCTTCTCTGTCTCTTGCAGCATTACTGTCCCGAGAGAGAGAAGACCAGAGTATGGGAGAACCTCAGTCCTCAGGGCCTTCAGAGAGTGAAATGGCTCTACGGGAATCACTCAACAGTCTGCAACTGGAAAAGGACTCTCTCAATGAACAGTACCAGTCGCAGGTGTGCATCAATGCGTTGCAGTTGTCTTCCCGAAATGTTTCAAAGCGTCTTTAAGGCGACAATTTTTTCCATTTCCGTCGATGCATGTCACCCTGGTCATAGATTGGAATTTTGTTTCATCTCCATTGCTTTGTTTGCCCAGTGCTCCACCCAGTCGGATCCCAGCAGTGCCAACCAGCAGATCCAGTTACTGCTGGAAGAAAAGCAGCAGGTGGAAGTGCACAATCACCAGGTTCGGTCTGCAAACTTTTTTTTTTTCTGTCTATTGTGTGGACACCTTTTATAGAAATTGCTGCTTTCCCTTCCCAACAAGTTTTACTTTTAACGCACCGTTGTTGTTCATGCTGTAGCTGATGGAATCTGTTGCCCAGCTGAAGACGGAGAGGGACTGCTATGCGGAACAGATCCAGGAGGGCGGCCGCGTTTGGAAGGACAAAACAGAGCAGCTGCTAACACAAGTAAACTACGCTGAGATTTAGAGGAGTCCTAATGTATACCTTATTTTTGTTTTTCATCATATACCTTATTTTTGTTTTTCATCATTTGAAAACAGTACCTAGGTGTCTTAATTCAGCAAACATGAGGTTTTTATTTTTAATTACCGGTAATAAGGGATGATACTGTATATGTGAATGCCGAACTGTGAATATACGGGGTTGCCTGTAAAAATGCCTGTGTGTATCTTAATGTGTGCGCCTCCACCTCCAAGGTGTCACTTGTCGCCGAAGAGAGGGACAGAAATATCGAACGAGTCCAAGAACTTGAAGCCACAATCACAGAGCTCAGAAATGCAGCAGGTAAGCTAAAGTGTTTATTGTAACCTTGTTACGACAGTTGATCCTTGGTTCACTGCAGTTTTATTGCGTCGTCATAACTCGAATTTGGTACGTGGCGTAATTTATGACTTGACTATGCTAACGCAGTAGTCAAGTCAATTGCAGCTAATATAAAGTATGAAAAACGCCAGAGGTGGGCATCCCGTCAGACTGATGGAAGGTCTATAAGTCCGTCACGGTTTCCGTCAGTATTTCAGGCCGACCCACATGGGCCCACTCCGTCCCTCGTAGGAGACAGCCAATCAGCATCTCGAACGTAACTTCCACGTCACACACAGGCACCGCACAAACTGACACACAGTCAAATCAAGATAATAAATTAAAGCACCAGACTGATTGGTGAAGTAAAAACAAAATGGGACACATGTCATTTAGGTCTGTGGGACTGAAAGGTACACAACACTGTTTTATTTTTCTTTATTTGCATGTGTGTCAGGTGTGCGGCCCCTGTGTGTGACATAGTACCGGTAAGTCCGTTCCTGACACCATTTGGCTGTCGCAGACGACTGACTGACTGGGCCGGCCTGAAATATTGACGGCAGCTCACTGACAGACTCACCGGACTGACGATGTCCACCTCTGAAAATATTGTGTGTTAGGACCATTGTAAACCAAAGACCCCTTGTATAGCATTCTAGTCAAAAACCTGTTCTTCTGTACACGCCTTAATCTATTTCTTCTCTGTCTCTTGCAGCATTACTGTCCCGAGAGAGAGAAGACCAGAGTATGGGAGAACCTCAGTCCTCAGGGCCTTCAGAGAGTGAAATGGCTCTACGGGAATCACTCAACAGTCTGCAACTGGAAAAGGACTCTCTCAATGAACAGTACCAGTCGCAGGTGTGCATCAATGCGTTGCAGTTGTCTTCCCGAAATGTTTCAAAGCGTCTTTAAGGCGACAATTTTTCCTTATAGCTGCGCGACAATGAGCAGCTGAGTCGCCTGTGCTCCGAGCAAGAGGCGCGCCTGTCAGATCTGGAGCAGCAGGCGGAGAGCCAAGCCCAGGAGGCCGACGACCGTCGCCGCATGCTCGAAGACGTTCAGTCAGACAAGGCAACCATCAGCCGCGCTCTCACGCAGAACCGAACGTTGAAGGACCAGCTTGCTGAGTTGCAGAACGGCTTTGTTCAACTGGTGATTCTTATTGCATTTTTATTTATTTATTTTAATCATCCGTTTTCTAAAGCAGTGGTCCTTATGATGACCACAAGTGCTGAAACTGAATTTGTCGCTGTGGTTGAGCTTAAATATATCCCAGCTGACTTTGGGAGAAAGGTGTCTTACACCCTCAACTTAATTTTCATTTTCATTTTAGTGTTGAAGTGGGAAGCAAAGGCTTAGCTTTGAAGCTGAGAGATTGCTACATTTTAATCTTGAAATATATTTTCTGATGTTTTGCAGACAAATGAGAACATGGAGCTGACCTCCGCCATTCAGTCAGAGCAGCATGTTAAGAAGGAGCTGGCGCGCAGAATGGGCGAGCTTCAAGAGCAACTGCACAATGTGAAAGAGCAGGTTCGGTCTTTGACGTCAGTGTTTCCCAACCTTTATTGATGCAAGGTCACAGATCACGTCAGAAAAATTTCATGGCACAAAACCAAAACTACGTGTACAAAAAGTATTCATGGTACAATTGAAATTGGATGGTTGGATAATCTGATGACCTTTCATTTCATTATAATGTGCTGCGGCGCAGTGGCTGGGAAGCACTCTTCGATGTTGTTTTCGTTTTGTAATCCCAAACATTCATCACAGACGGTTGTGCTAATTTCACCTTTACCTCACCACCAGCTGGAAGAGAAATACAAGGAAGCTCAAGGTCTGGTCGAGCAGAGAGACCAGGTGGCGGCCCATCTGCAGCAGTACAGCGCCGCCTACCAGGCACTGGCCTCCGAGAGAGAGCAGCTCCACCGGCAGTATTTCACGCAGAGCCAGCTCATGGACCGGCTGCAACATGATGAGTCCCAGGGCCGCGCTCAGCTGGAAGTCAGCCAGAACGAACTGAAGCGAGCGCAGGTATGTAAGCGTGCACCTCCCACTTGTTCTCTCATGAAGCTATGACATGACTGCCCTTGTTTCCCCACTCAGGAGCATTTGGATCATTTGGTGCAAGATAACGAGCATTTGAAGGCTGAGGTGAGGGAGCTGCTCAACAGTTCGGCTCTAGCCATGGCGCCCAGAGATGAAGGTTTGTGTCTTACTTGTCATTGTCAAAATGCCCTCCTGGTGTTGTATTAATAGCAAAAGTTTAATCCGCTCTTCTGCAAGGAAGAGTGGGCCAAAATATCATATGTGAAGGACACATGGCCAACTGTAGAAAAGGCTTGATTTCAGTTGTTGCTGCTGAGGAGGGCCTAACCTGTTAATAGGTTTAGGGGAGGAAGTACTTTTTCCACATGTAGTACTGTGTATGTCATGAGTAGTACCTTTTATAAAAGGTTTATTGTCATCGTTGATGGATCATTTTGTTCAGGAGATGGAGTGGAGAGCAAGTTGCCTCAAGAAACCATTCCAGAGTCATCCGCCATCATCGTCCCGCAAGACTTTGAGAGCCAAAAAGAAATGGTGAGAACATTGTTTCACAACCACCAAACTTTTGATCCCTATAGTATTGCACATCCTCAGGTTATCACACGTTTTATGTCAGTGATGTTCAGAAATGTGAAATGCCTTGCCATGTATAAGCTCCATTTATGGTGAATCTTAGTGCAACGTTGTCTTGTATTTGACTTTGCGACTGATTTTCACCGCCTCCGCAGGAAGAGTTCATTCACGATGCTTTGGCTCGTTTGGAGGCCGAGCGGGACGAGGCAAAGAGGCAGCTGAGGGAGGAGCAGCGACTCCACGCAGCAGCAAAGCACCGGGCGGCCGCAGCTCTCAGCCTGCAGCAGCACAGCCACCATGGGCATGACCATGACCATGACCATCATGATCACCATCACCATCATGAACACGAACACACTCAGGGCCAACACAGTCATTGTGAACACAGTCACCATTCAGGTGAGAGAAGATGCATTTGTATCGTGTGATTGTTTTTTTTTTTTTTTTTTTTTTAAATCTCGAACACTAGCAGTTGGGTCTCTGGAATGCCTGCCCACTCTAGCTGAACGATTTTTTTCAAATAACTTTTATGTGATTGTTTTTTTTTTTTTCAAGGTCCTCTTTCTCTGTGTGTGTGAAAAACTCACACACAATTAGATATTAAATTATACTGTATTATATAGAATAAAGCTAAGTCGTGTAAAAATGTGCCCAGAAGGAGAAGGAGTGCCGGTGGAAGTTCATCAGGCGTTACAGATGGCAATGGAGAAGCTCCAAGAGCGCTTCACCTCACTCATGCAGGAGAAGGCTGACCTGAAGGAGCGCGTGGAGGAGTTGGAGCACCGTTGCATCCAGCTCTCCGGCGAGACAGACACCATCGGTGAGGGGGGAGGATGCGTTCTGGCGCCAACGTGGGACACGACAAGCGAAACTCACCAAACGTTGTTGCCACTTTGATTTTCAGGAGAGTACATTGCCCTGTACCAGAACCAAAGGGCCATCATGAAGCAGAAGCACCAGGAGAAGGAACAATACATCAGCATGCTGGCTCAGGACAAAGAAGAGATGAAGGTACTGACGAGAACCTCTCCTCGGCAGTGACCACATGTCCGATATAAC
>NW_017805547.1:257608-262370 GCF_001891065.2 Hippocampus comes
TGAGAGAAGATGCATTTTTATCGTGTGATTTTTTTTTTTTTTTTTTTTTTTAAATCTCGAACACTAGCAGTTGGGTCTCTGGAATGCCTGCCCACTCTAGCTGAACGATTTTTTTCAAATAACTTTTATGTGATTGTTTTTTTTTTTTTCAAGGTCCTCTTTCTCTGTGTGTGTGAAAAACTCACACACAATTAGATATTAAATTATACTGTATTATATAGAATAAAGCTAAGTCGTGTAAAAATGTGCCCAGAAGGAGAAGGAGTGCCGGTGGAAGTTCATCAGGCGTTACAGATGGCAATGGAGAAGCTCCAAGAGCGCTTCACCTCACTCATGCAGGAGAAGGCTGACCTGAAGGAGCGCGTGGAGGAGTTGGAGCACCGTTGCATCCAGCTCTCCGGCGAGACAGACACCATCGGTGAGGGGGGAGGATGCGTTCTGGCGCCAACGTGGGACACGACAAGCGAAACTCACCAAACGTTGTTGCCACTTTGATTTTCAGGAGAGTACATTGCCCTGTACCAGAACCAAAGGGCCATCATGAAGCAGAAGCACCAGGAGAAGGAACAATACATCAGCATGCTGGCTCAGGACAAAGAAGAGATGAAGGTACTGACGAGAACCTCTCCTCGGCAGTGACCACATGTCCGATATAACACCCTGCCCCTCAGGCTAAGCTGGCAGAGCTGCAGGACCTGGTCATGAGGCTGGTGGCGGAGCGGAATGACTGGTATGGCAAATATGCCAGTGTCGTCGGTGGCGTGGCTTCGGCGAACCCCGACCTTCTTCCTGTTGGCGAGGACCACCGTCACCCCGAACTCCAAGCACACGGTGACGACCTCAGTGCTGCCAGCGGAGCAGGTGAGCTCAAGGGGCTTCACAGGCAAGCGCCAGATCAACGTCGTCCTTCCAAATCCATGTTGGTGTTGTTTGTTTGGACCAATGACATGATGAAGCATTTCTTTTACCGGGCAGCAAAAGATGGGCTTTACGCACACGGCTCTGATGGACTCTCTATGTTCCTAGAAACCATGGAGATCATTCCCCTTTCCGAGCCCACCGCTGGCCAGGAAGCACCATCGCATCACAGCCCGCCCCCTGCGGAGCCCAAGGAGGACGGCACGGCGCAGCAGATCATGCAGCTGCTGCAGGAGATCCAGAACCCGCAGGGGCTACCGCGGCCGCCCCCATTCATGGGCGAGAACCCCTGCATCCCCTTCTTCTACCGTCCCGACGAGCAGGATGAGGTGAAGATCCTGGTTGTGTGAAACTGCAACGCCGCTCATCCGTCTATTTAGCAGCATCCAAAATGGCCGCCGCCCCCTTTTCCGTACGCTCAAGTGCAATAACAGGCCCTCGCATCTCCTTACTTATGACACATCAGGTTTGAATGTATTACTTATCAAAAAACTGGAGTGTGCGTGTTTGTATGTGCGAATGTGAGGCGGAGTCTGAGAGATGACGAGCTCATAGAAATGAATTGCACTAAAACGGTTTGTACAAAGCGTCAAGATGACGGACCCTATGACGCCTCTGCAGCCGAGGGTGCCATTTTGAAGGAAATAAGTAGGATGGATGGAAAAGTTCTAGTTACAAATTCACTCCCAAGGAATTTACCAAAATAGTTTCTGTCATCCATCATGACCTGAATTGCTCATATTGTACCAGGCAGCCATGAAAATCCTTTCCCATCATCAAAGGAACGTTGCGCCACTTCCTTGTTCCTCCTTTTTCCTTTGGTCATTCTGTTACTTTCCTTCCAAATACGCCACCGTTTGACATCCTTCTCTGACGGCAGTTGTTCAACTATATCAGGGGTGTCTGAACTTCAACCGGCGGCCATTAGTAGCCTGCCGCAATGTAAACTATTGTGATGGATTGATTTTTAGCTTGTTTAACAAATTGAAGTTGGAGAATTTCAAAGTGGCCCTTAGAAATCTTCATCCTCAATTTGTCTCTATGTGGTCCTCTGAGTAAAACTTGTGTGCACCCCGAGAGAGAGAGAAAAAGAGAGAGGGTGGTTTCCCTTTACGCTGTTACTTTATGATAGAATGTGAGGAAGAGGGAGAGCAGTGATCATACAGGTTGAGTGGTGTGTGTATATACTGTAAGTGTGTGTATCATATTGTATATTATTGTGGCTGGGTGTGTGTATGTGCAGATGGACATGGTTAGTGACAGACAGGCTGACATTTAATACAAAGAATGATTAAAAGAAGAGAGGAAATATACTATTTATTATTATTCTTATTTGGAATGATTTCATGTCTCAACCAATCAGTTTTTGATGTTTAATTAGGAGTGAGTGTTGAGAATGAAGGAAGTGACCTGATTTGTTGGCCTTGATTACCTCCCCCCTCCCACCCCCGCCTCTATTGAATAAAACTGATTGAGCAACATCATGTGGATACATTTTATTTTCTACTACCAGTGTTCTTACATATTTATGGTGAAGAAGGATACCACCGTTCTGTGGAATTATAAATGTGTAAAAACATCTACCATAATTTGGCCCTGTACAAATTAATTCTAACGTGTGTGTCTAATGTCGAATTATCACACTGTAATGCATACATTTTTCCACTAGATGAAGCTATTGCACACTCGTCCACTTGGCTTCCACATAACTTCCAGAATTCATGTATGATCATCAAATTACATTTGGTCAAAAAATAACTTAATTATATACAAGTTAATGTTTCTGTATATTGTGAATGTATTATTTGATATTTTACCGGGACAAAAAATGTTTCCAACTCTGGAATGATCCAACCTTTAATTAGTAGTAGTCATTCTACCAGCAGTAATAAATAATTGTGTTAGTATCCTATAAAACTAACTTGGGACCACAAGAAAACAGGCACACCGGATCTCTTGTCAGTACACTGCAGTTTATTTCTACACGTGAGCAATGTCATCATCCTGCAGGGTGCGATCATGGTTGCGTCCATAGTAACAGTACATCGCCCCGACCTTGTTGCACGGGCGCAGGAACGAGAGGGAAATAAAACAACAAAATCTCTCTGCTCCACCACAGTAACAAACATCCTGCCAAATTCCATATACACACATCACTCTAATATGGTTTTAAATAAAATACGAATAAACTTCACATTGCACGGCTTCTTATAGCAGGGCTGCTCAAACTGATGATCCCTGGTGCAAAATGGCAACCGGGTCAGATTTATTTTGTGTGGTGGGTTGGGTGGGGAACACGTATACAGAATAACAGTGAAGATATGTCTCATGTTAAATGATATTTTTTTTGCAAATCACTGGTAAGAGTGCACGTTTTTGTAGGTGTGAAATACACAGGAGTTGAATGAGGAAAGGGGCGGGTGGCCTTTATTTATTGATTGATTGATTGATGACATCACCGGTTCGAAGGGCTCCAAAAACACGCCACAGCACAATTGAGAGTAAACCAAACAGAAGGAGAATCGTGTACATGGAATTCATCCTCTCACTCACCCCCGTGACCACTGACAACAAAAAAAAAAGCAGAAAAAGAAAAGTGGTAGATCATCAATTGTTTTAAGATATTAAGAAGGGTTTACACAGGAGGAGGGGTCTCAGCACAGAAACATGCTACCATATTGCACTTTTTATTTCTATCCCGCCTTGATAAGGTAACAGTTTCATTTATTCACCTGAGGGTCATAAATGGTGCTTAACGTGATGGGGGAGGGAGGGAGAAGGGACTTCCTGCATTGCATAGCTTCTGTGCAAGAGATGTGGAGTGAGTGAATGATGGATGAATGATGAAGTGATGAAAAAAAGAAGAAAGGGTGTGAGGCGTCTTCGAGAGTTTGAACAGTGCCTCTTTGTCGGCGGCGTGCTGTGCAGAACGAGAAGAGAGCGTGTCAAACGATAAATATGGTCAGAGGAGGTCATGCAAGGTGACGTCATAGTCCACGTCATCCATTCATACGAGAGTCCAAGCCAGCATCACGTGTGACTTCGGCAAACCTTCACCTCCAGGAGGAACTCTGCAATTGTTTTGCTTTTTCTTTGGCTTTTGTGTGTGTGTGTGTGTGTGTGTGTGTGTGTGTGTGTGTGTGTTACCAGTGAAGGCCAAAAGGAAAAGAGTGACGATAACCATATAACCAGAAATGGAGCTTCTGGTGACCTAGTCTGACATACACAATGTAACTTTGTACCAAGTAGACGCTAACATAATTAGCATGTAGCCACATAATAGTAAAACGGCTAACGTGAAAATGACAGAAGCTACACTGACTAACTGTGTTGAAACCGTGCATTTTTTTGTCCATTTCACAAACAAAATGTATATTTCATATAAATATCAGCATAGCAACAGAAGCAAAAGATTTTTATGCTGCTGCTAAATTTGTAAAATGCCACTGAGTGGCAGTATCTCTCTGGTGAAATACCTCCCTGTCCCCTCCCTATTCTATCCGGAATTTCCCGTCCTCCGATGAGTGAGTAGTTTTGCTTTATTTTAGTGCCATCACTTTTTATGCGCGTATGACAACTTCCTT
This sequence comes from Hippocampus comes, assembly GCF_001891065.2. Taxonomy (NCBI): domain Eukaryota; kingdom Metazoa; phylum Chordata; class Actinopteri; order Syngnathiformes; family Syngnathidae; genus Hippocampus; species Hippocampus comes. The sequence goes on from NW_017805547.1 coordinate 262,111, forward strand.
GCTAAAAAATATCACCCGGATCATACACATTATATATCTGAAGGGTCATGCAGTATGTTAAAATGTGCGTTTGTGTTGTTGACAGGTGGCGCTATTTGAGGGTTGGAGGTAGTTGGAGGAGGATGGAGCCACCACCACTGCAGAAGAAAGGAAGGTGGCGCCGTCGGCCCGAAGAGAAGAGATGGAAGAAGGAGAAGAAGGAGGAGGAGCTTGGAGGTCTAGTGCGTCGGTTAAGGTGGGGGTCTCCGACTGTTGGGGGG
>NW_017805547.1:262406-277406 GCF_001891065.2 Hippocampus comes
TCACACATTGGGGTGAACGTTTGCTCGTTTGGAGCGGTTGGAGCGCCACCTTGTGTTGAAAACATGCGTCATAGAACACAACATCTCAGGGAGCAACTGTGGGTTACGCACAGCAACCATCTGCCATTGGTAAGCCTCACTCTCGCAGTAGAGTATTCACTGCTCAGGGCGGCAGCTGGTTAGCATAGCTTAGGTTAGCACGCCTTAAAAAGTCAAAGGAAAACACTCGCGAACATGTGACATATAAATCATAGTACTTTGTAACACTAAGCTTCCAATAGTCTGCTGGACAAAATAGCACATACCTGCTGATAATTAAATCAGTTAGCGTGGCATGGAGGCATGTTAATAGCCGTATTTGCTAAATTTAGCTTACCTTACCTTTAAAGGCATTTAATAAGATAAAATTTGGCCAAGTTTAGCATGTGATTCTTTGTAAAACCTCAAAACATGACATCTTATAGAGATCAATATATATATATATATATATCAGTTTTGTTAGCTAGCCAGGGCCACCACTCTAAACTAAGCTAAAACAAGCTAAACTAAGATAATCTGAGCAACGATAAAATGAAAAACAATGATTAGATCATAAAGTAGCCTTTGTGGTGTTTCTAACGCTAAACTAATGCCAACAAAACGGGTCCAGAGACGACATATGCTGTCAATAATGCGCAGAGAACTTTAAGCCACAGCGACGAACCGAATACATCTGTATCATGGAAGAGAGTTTGTTTTTTTTTTTGAGGGGCGGGGTTGCTAAAGGGGATTGATGGGGAGTCATGGGACATATCACACACCTGACAATGACACAAAACACGAGCAAAATGGAGGTTAACAGTTGACTTGAGCAATTTCACTGGGTCAATGCCAAAAATTCACGCAACACACACTCAATTTAAATTGTGTGTTTGTGTGTTCCCATGCAGCACTCTGAAAAGAGAACAAAAAAAATGAGCGAAGAAAAAAAACTAAATGAGGTGAGAGGAAGAAGATGGGGAGGAAGAAGGAAGGCGGCCGTGGTCGATGCTGACAATGAAAATGGCAGACAGCACCAACATACCAGAAAGGTTAGTCCTCATTGGTCAGTGATAGTGATTCTGTGGAAAGAAGTGTGGTCGTGTGGCGGTAAGGAAGTGATTGTAAAGAAAGAAAGAAAGAGAAAGAAAGAATAAAAGAAAGAGAGAAAAAAAGGGGATGAAGTATAGAGAAACAGTGTTACATAGTGGGACATCAGCGAAAAGGTTGGAGCGCTAGCTAGCATACAAATGGGACTGGCATAGTTAGTGGAAAACCAGGAATGATTTTATATTATTCCTCATCCATCATTCCAGTCACCCTTTGAACACACGGCTTTTAGCACAAGGGCTGTGGTGAGGCGCTTGTGAGCGGGACGACAGTCTAAAGACAAGGAAGTGGTCTCTGAGCTGCTGAACAATCGATTTGCTCTATTTCTATGTCATACCAACAACTATCCCTCTGTTTTTATTTACCTCCTGTACGCCCTCATCCGGGTGTCTTCAAATCCCCCTTAGCAACACAGAGGATCCACACCAGTTTTTAAAAACATTCCGAATGACAACAACGCTTTGGGTGTTTCTCATGAGAATTTAGTAGGAAATCATACGCTAATTAGCAATGACCACTGAACATCATTTTATATTGGATACTGACTAAGAACGGGAAAACCCAAGCACACAAGTGCTCATGAGTGGTGTCTTTGGAGTTGTTTGTTCCTTTCCTGTTCCTGTTACAGCAATATCACCCCCTGGTTTTGTTATTCAAACATGGCCATGAATTACATAAGGTTGGTCAATGGTTCATCAGCGACTAAATTCTTCCTAGCGGCAATTGGCCACTGCAGAGAAAAGAGCCGAGCTATTCTATTACGCTGCTTCTGTGCCTATCTGAGCCCCTGTTCTTGTTCCTGGGGCATGACAACATTTTGCGATTCAAACAATCTAGTGGGTTCATCCCATGTAAGCCAATCTTTTCAGTGGTCTTTGGGCCACCAATGACTCAATTCTACCTAGCAACATGCAGCCTGGCAGAAAAAGGAGCAAATCATTTTTGTTATCCTGTTTCCTGTGTCTGCTAGGTAGATGAAATGCTTTTGGGAGTGAACCTCATGTGTGGAATATATTAATTTTGTTGCATTTTTTTGCTACTGAATCCAACTAAATTCTCACAAGGACAGAGAAATTGAAAGAGGTTTTAACTCACCTGGGCACACTCGGCGGTGCGCGGTTCGGTCGAGAGGGCACTGTGGGCGGCGGCCCGCTATAAGGGTCTGGAGAAGCCCCGGGGCGGGATGGTACCGGAGGTCCCCCGGCAGGAGGAGGCCCGCGAGACCCAGGGCGAGCTGGAGGGCCTGGGGGCGCCCTACGATTTGGAGTTGGACTGGTGGCTGGAGACCTGGATAAAGGACAGCACGCTGAAGACCGCGATCCATTCGGAATTGAACAACTTGTCGTTCATCCCTCACCTTCCTCCCGAGCCACCCCGTTGGACCTGCAGCCACGAGTCGTCCACAGGCGGCGGCATGGCTGTGGAGACGGTGGACGTGCTGATGTCGCCGATGATGTGGAGTGCCTCTCGCAGGGCGTGATACATCCTCAGCATTTCGTCGCGGTGCTGCGCCTGCTCCTGAGACTCCTCCATCAGTGTGTTCTGGTCGCCGCAGGAGTACAACTGGGCCAGTAGCTCAGCATTGATGAACTCTTTGCACTGGATAGCACAACAGAACTTTACAGCGTGCTTCACAAATGTTCCCCTGTGCCCCCAAAAAGGAGAACTCACATTATTAATCATGAGGTGCATAATGGTCTTGGGCATCAGGTCGCGAACTGTTTTGTTGACGATGGCCATGTAGGAGTCGACCAAGTTGCGGATGGTCTCGACCTGACGCTCCAGCTGGGGGTCCATGCTGTTCATGAAACCGTCGGAGCCGTTCTCGTCGCCTGTGTCGCTCTGTACAGAAACAGTGGGGACAGAATTGCCTCCGTTTAGTTTGAGCGACACTGAGATTAAATGCAGAGCAGCAGTTGAGGATGAAGATGATCTTGCGCATCTTCAGGCTATTCCTTGACTACCTCCGCCAAGTGCGAATGGGCAAAAGTGAGGTGCAGATTGGCATTTATAGCGATTGTTGTAGTTCAGCTTTGACAGAGGTCTAGTGAGCTGCTGTTCTAATTTATCTGTAAGGATTTTTTTAGGGTGACAGGAACAGCATTCATCATATCTGACATGCATTCATTGTATACAAATTTTGTTTTTGGCACATTCAAAGAAATCGAAATAAAACAAGCTGATTCCATGACATGTATTCTTCAACAATTTCCCCCATACTTCGAGAAACAAATAAGTCATCTTGCTTTTGTCTAGATTTACATCGTGAAATGCATTGCGGCTGTTTCCAAGTCCACAAAAGGCAGTTTTTATCCCACCCATTTTTTTATATCATTTGAGTGACACACTGCTTTGATGTTAAAGCCACATGTGAAAAATGATGTGCACAAACAGTAAAGAATCAAGATGTCAAGCAGAAGCACATACCTTTCCTTCCTTTTCCTACAAGGTCAAACGGTGATGAAGAAAACAGACATTGAGAGAACACCCAAAAAAAGTCACATGAGAGCAATTGACAAGAGGGAACTGCAAATAAGCAAACGATACAAACGTCACATCATGAACTCGCGGGCTTTATGCTCAATGGCGTGACGCTGATGTTACCGTGACACGTTCAGGGTACACGCCGGCTCTCAGGAAGGACGCCTTCCATGCGTCCACGTCTTCCTGACTCTCGCAGGCCAACTCCAGCTGCCGGTAGTCCTTGTACACGTTTCTGCCGTTTACACGGGGTGAGCAATATAGCATCCATCCACTTTCAACTTATAGATATGCAACGTATGTACACACCGGACACTCCATGAGTGCACAATCGAATGAGATTCAGTACGAGAGCTGCAACCACATGCAGCGTGGTAAAAAATATCTAAAATAAAATGCTGTATTATCGAAATGTAATTGAACCTTTGCTCGGTGTTGAAGAGGGCGAAAATGTGCTTGCTGGACATGAAGCCCTTCTCGACATCCCGCAGCCTCAAGTTGTCCACCTGCAGCATGTACTTCTTCTCCTTCTCCTGCAGGGGAAGACAGACCGAGACACGTGGTTGGTGGACACAAAATAGGCAAACTGGTATTGGAAAAGTATTTGGGTCATATTTTCATTTACATAACCTACATTAGATAGCATAGGACCTGAACGAAAATGGAGAACCTTGGAGGGTGGGGCGGGCAAGGACTTACATATTAAATTTAACAGCACGTTAAAAAAGGGGGGAAAAAAACATGAGACGGATGGGAAAGTTGTTCATTCAGGTCTGTGGTTTTGATTACGGCAGAGGGGAGTTAAAGGAAGGCGAGCGACAAATGAGAAACACATATTGCGCGCGCGCACACACAGACACAAAGGAAGAATGCATTTTTCTCAATGTACACACCGCACACGACATGCATGCGTCCAATCGTGGAAGATCAAAATTTTCCCTTCCTCTGTTACATACACACTGGGGATGTATGTGTGCACATATTTTTTTTTTCTTTTTCATGGTTGATATCGGCAAATGAACAGAGAGCAACCCTAAAAATAAATTCGGGTTGAGCAGGTTTCTATAAACACACACATTGACGCACACATTGGTAGTCTGTAACTAAGCTTAAAGCCATCTGGCCAGCTAACCACAGCCTGCCCTGCCCAAACTAGTGTGTGTCTTCAAGAAAATGAGTGTGTGTGCCCTTCATCAAACATTTAAGACCTATGCAGCCCCTGACAAGTTCTTAATGCATGTCAAACACACACATGTGCATGCGCGTACGCAAAACAGCATCAGGTGTCTGTCTCAAACAATTCAGGGAAAAAAACAAGAAGGCCCCAAGCCGCGGAATGCTGACTTCAATCATTTTCCCAATTTCTTGCTTTGTCTTGTTGCTCTGCTTTCTCCCTCTCGCTGGGAATGATTCATACATTTTCCTCCCTCGTGGCCATTAAACAGCAGCGCAACACGCGGTGAACCGAGTCCCTTCGCATGCAAGTATGCATAAGTCAAACGGGAACAAAGAGCGCTTATAGCGATGAACGAATTCTGACACGCGGAAACGGCGTCCAAGCAAATTGCCGAGAGAGAGCATCTCTTTTTCTTGTTGCGAGGTAGAATTGGTGTGACTCTCTCAGCATTGCCCTTTTGGCTAATGAATGATTGGTCATCTGTGTGATAGACCCCAACCAGCCAATCACAAGGTGGATGTCGACGAGGGTAGGGAATCCCGGTCCTAAAGAGCCGCAGTCCTTGTTTAGAAGTTTCCGTCTTCCAAACAAACAGATCATCAGCGAGCTGTGTAAAAGCCCGATAGCGATCATGTGCGTTGGAAGAGGGAATTACTCAAACAAGCAGGACCGCGGCTCTCTCGGACCGCTTTGGCCTACCCCTCATTGAAACAAAACAAGCGTTCGCCGTCACACTCACAGCTACGGACAATTTAGTGTTCAAAGAACCCAACGTGCAGCCTTTTGGAAGTTGGGAGAAAGCCGAAATATCCGTAGAATACGCACACACGCACCGGGGAGAACATGCAAAGTCCACACTGGAAGACCAGAGCCCACATTTGAACCCCCAACCTCAGAGACTTTGATACTAAAGAAATATTAGAAAGCAAGAGCAAAACAATGGCGGCCTAACGGGCTACAGAAACGAAGCCAACAATTTTTTTTTGGGGGGGGGTGAATGCTGACAGACCGTCATTTACGTATAGTATATGGATTGAGGTTGAGCCACATAGCTGCAAAAGATCCATCAAACCACTTGTGTTCGCGTGTTTGTGAAGCCTCGAATTGAGTGTTTTGCCATATGTTCCGATAAAGGACAACCAAAATATGCAGGCTTGAAACATATGGAGGGATCCAGAGCATCAAACATAATTTGATTTCCTGAAATATACTGGAGATGACTCGTTGTGTGCATGCCCCCAATGTGTGTGTGTACTGTACAAGAATGCAGATTTAAGAGCAGGCCAGAAGCGAATTGTGAAGTTTCAGCAGCGTTTGAGAAAGGCGCAAATCCTTTTCTTCTGACTCATTTGACATGGCGAAATCCCACCTTCAAGCAATTAAGGCCCGCGAGAGCTTCGTATTTGAGCGCTTTGAGGTCACCCCGTCAAAAACCTGCTTTATGGAGCCACGCCTCCTTGTACGACGGCCATCTGGAGTCAAGCGAGCCTCAAGCTCGAAGATTTCGAGCCTGAGTCCACATCGCGTCTAATCTTTTGGGCTGCGCGATTGAGACGATTTGCGGTCGTCAGCTACCATCCGCGGTGGAGACACCTGAGCTGCAGACGGGGGAGGGGGACGAGTAGGAGGCGAAAGACGATACCGACGGGACTCAGAGGTGGAGGCGTCTGGCGATCATCTCAGCCACCTTGAAGGCTTCCTGTCTCCGGATTAGCAAGCGCTCCGTCAAGTTCCGCGAGGCTTTACTGAGTACTTTACACTTGTCAGGGCCTTCCTTAGGAACGGGGTGCTTTCTCCTGAGTCACGTTGGTCTCGCGTAGCCTCGGGGTGCCGCAATGTCTTTGCAAAAAGGTCCGCCATCAGATGTGACTCTTTAAGTGTACTGCATTGCACGGACAACGATAAAATCAATAAACTGGCTTGCACAGTGTAAATCGTTTGAGCTGTCGGTTGATTCGAAGCAGACTAAAAATGTATTTGGTATGGAATACATATTCCATACCAAATATCACTAGTGTTGCTTTTTTAAATCATTTCCCGAAGGGAGTGTATTTTCCTGACAAATCTTGTATTTTTTTGGAGGAATTTACAAGCTAGCCTAATAGCGGGAGCGGAGCCAACCCACTGGCGACCAAAACTTTTGCTATCGGTGACTTTCCTGACATTTTCAGATAAATGTAGCATTAGATCACTTGCTATATTTCTATTAACTGGAGATGTAAAGGAAACATTTGCAAATAACCTGAATCCAAACTCTTCAAGAATCTGTCTCGAATAAAGAACGTTTGATTCTTACAATCCACGACAATCAAAATCAACACTTTCACACCATAACGAGCAAATAATTGTATTCTATATTATGAAACCATGACTGTTGATGTTATGATAAACAAGGACTTCTCGGTTCCAGCGGGGGGGTTACAAGCATGTGCTTATGGCCATACTTTGGTGATGTGTCGCCCTGGCCATCATACTGAAAAATTTCTGGCTCTGGCTCTGCCTCTGAATTGTTTTATGCGTTTTATGTTTGTCTACGAAGAGTGTAACACAATCCGATTTGTATGGCGAGATGCATACCCTTTTATTTCTTTTTCTTTTTTTTTTTTACAGTAGTTAACTTTTTTTTTTCCCTTTGGTGACTTTCCCCAATGCATTATGGGCGTCCGTTATTATGTGATTGCAATCTGCAACATTTTTTAGATCCAGTGGATGCTTTTGCTGTTCGACGGCGACGAGACAGTAAAATACGGCAGAAGGACCCACGGCAAGTAGAAGGGTTTTGATACGCCCTTTTGTCCGTGAGGTTCCTTCCCAGTGAAAGGCGGCATCAGTGACTTGGTGAGTCACACTCAGGCGGTCCGTCACACATGAAGCAGTAAAAAAAACAAAAAACAAAAAAACGCCGCCTGCGGTGTTGGGAGCTGTTACGCGAGTGTAAAGTACTTTCCATGCTTTTGTTTTGTTAGTGAGTAATGACACACTCATTATTAAACGCCAGAGGAAGTTCACCATTCTGAGAAAAAAAAAAAACAACCTTTGAAACATTGGCCGCTCAGCCAATAACACATTTCGCAATTCAGCGTCGTTTGAGGGGAGCAAGGCTAAAAGAAGTGTGATTATGGCATGTTGTCTGACGGGGACGTGGGCGTGATAGAAGTTCGAGGGACTTGAGCCGGGCATCAAAGGAGTGACGGGGAAGCCGCACGGCATCTGGGAGCAATAACATCGCTTCTAACCCGTCATTAGCACAAAGGCCGGGCCCTGGGTGGCAGCCAGCGGCAATTTTCGCAAGCCTCTTCTTCACCTCCTCTCCCTCCCGTCGCTCCTCCGCCATTGCAATATTGAGTTCCGTCTGTACAAATGAAACAAGGCTTCACAAGTCTACGCGTGGTGAGGCTGCGTGAGGCCCCGTAGACACTTTTGACGAGCGACTTTGTCGCAAACTCAAAGAAGGGCCTTGTTCTTTTGCGACAAAAGAATATAACGTGAGCCACTTGGAAAGTAGCAAACGCCAAGGGAGCGCCGTAACATCGAGTGCAGTCGTCATGCGGGATTTTTTTTTTTTTTTTCTTAAAGAAAAGCCGCAAGTCAAGATTTTTAATCGGCGAGGCCGAGTGATTTACGACCGGGATGAACTTTGTGGGCACTCATCGGTGGGCGCTGTGTTAAAAATACACAGCGGTTATCTTTGCGACAATGGTGGCAGGCTTTCTCGCACATCGTTTATAATCGAACCATATCTGATAACGATGCGGACAAGGGGGAGCCTCTTCGTCTCGATTAGAATCCTTATCGAAGCTGTCCACCGTGAAAATAATTCTGTGGGTGTTTGGGTTTTTTTTTTTTTTTTTTTGGAGGAACCCAGCAGAAACCAAACGGAGAAGAAACATTGTAGTCACATGCATTGAAAACTCAGCAGTGTCTGATTTTGTTTCGGTGTCAAATTCATTTCATACAGAGCAAACGCTTTGATTATCAGGAATCACACGTCACATAGTCTTTCCCTACTACTTTTGTGGACACGACTGGCACCTGTCATTTATTGATTCATTCTTTTTTTAAAAACCTCCTCCTGGCTTGAAACCCTAATTTGAAAGCCATCTTATGGAAACGTAATTTGAATAATAGGAATGAAGTTCATTCGATGGACAAAGAATGTGCAGGTTGAATAAAAGGCAAATATTTGCTATTAAATTTACTTCATATCAAAAAAAAGTTCTCTGTGATACACTAAACTGTTTTTTTTTAAATGGTTCCCTCTTTAATCATCCTACAGTTCAAAATCCTTTGGAGTCTGAGCATGACAAAAAAAAAAAAAAAAGTGTCCGGTGTGATTGTGGTTCGCGTTGCCAGGTTGGAATCGCAATTGGTTGTGAAGTTTTATTTAAAAAAAAAAAAAAAATCTGGCGTTTTTGTTCCAAAGAGGTTTATGATTTTCACACACACACACACACACACACACACACACACACACACACACACACATTTACAAAATAAAAATAAACACTGGTAACCTGACAATGACACATTCATTCATCGTATTCAGGTTGGCAGCTCGGTGACCACTTCCTGTTTAGCAGCTAATTGCTAATCACTTAATTACTCATGCTGCGTTTACTTTTGCAGGAGGTCAGCCACTGCGACCTTGGGGGCTACTTTATTTTGGATAAAAAGGGAGCGGGGGGGGGGGGACGTGGATGCCGGTTGTGCCCTTTACTCATAAGCAAAGCAAGATAGCGGCACGATACGGCACATGTCAAACTCACCCACAAGTTGTGCATGGTCAGAAACGTTAGTGCACATCGAAATGAATATGACATGCAAGCACACCTCCAGACTGAGATGTTCAAGACCCAAGGTTAAAACATGATGTCACTCTAACCCTGTGTTTACATAATATGCAAAGCAAACACGTCCGAGGTTCCAGCGACTCGACTGACATATGTATGGGAAGAGATTTCGGGCAGAGTAGGGGAATTCCACTATTTTGGTTTCGAAATGGTAAAATTGTTTTTTATGTCTAGCACCAGTCTTCCCAACCACGTTCTTTCACACACATCCGAACGCGAAGCGAATGACTTTCTCAGAGAATTTTCCACAGTCAAGCGAGCTGCCAGAATGTAAGGTTTGCAAGACAAAAATCCGAATGAGCGCTTACGGGAAACAAAGTAAATTTTGTCGCCGCATAATAGACATCATGAAGAGTAGAATAGAATTACGTGGTTTCCTCTCCCTTCTCGTTGGCTCTGTTTATATTCAAGTCTGTGCCAGCCTTTGTTTCCGTGAAGCCTTTGGACCACCGAAAAATGCTCTGGATCGGTTTCATGATATACACGAGGAAAAATATTCAATGTGTGACTCATCAGTCTGACAAAAACCACACTTTTGCCCCAAACCACAATGATCAGACACAATAGCAATGCTTATGACACTCACTTTGTATGCCCCATTAGATTCCCATGGAGACAATGCAAACGCTCTCTTGCACTTGCTCGCATATGGACAGAATTTGTTTCTTGACATTTCTAGTTTTACGATAGACATTTGCAAGACAAATGAATATCCCTAATACACTATATAGGCTATACAGTATATCGCTTTTGGCCAAAATCAGTTGCTTGACGTCGGCTTTATATTTGAGCGTTCAATGCACGGTGTTTTAATTTTGATGAGCTAGTATTTGTTTTGTTTGTGAATAGATAATTTGACAACAAACCTTGGCAGGGGTGTCCAAAAATTTTACAAAGAGGGCCTGATTCGATGAGGTGTAAATTTCTATAAAGGCTGGCCGTTCAAGCTTTTACATTACAAAGTGGACGGAAAGTTGACGTTATACTGTATATCATAAAAAAATTTTTTTAAAAAGTGCAAGAGCATTTCCAAATGCTAACGGCAGTTGAAGTGCCGGTCACAAACAATACAGCCATCGTAATAATGCGTTGTAAATTATAGATTGGGGGGGTGGGGGGTATTTGATGCGGCAAGTGCGCAGGGCGTTGCCTGGCAACTCGGCCAACTCTCATCGTGCAACATCTTGGAAGCATTCCGCTGTGAGCGCTGTATTCTGATCAAATAGCTTTTCGCCAAGAGCCCTCTTTACAGCGGCCAATTTCACACATCATCCGCAAGTGGAGATCTTGCAGTTCCTTCAAAGTGTACTTTTCGATCCGCTGCACAGACTGCAGGAAGTAGTAGACCGTGCAACTCATGGTTCATTTGCCTTTTATTTTTGTATAAGCCTAACCTATAAGACCAAAGCATGGGACACGATACGTGGGAACAACACCTTGAAAAAAAATCGCATATTAAATGGCAATTCTAATTCATTCGGCCCTACCTTATGTATGAAGTGAAAATTGAACTTTCAAAGCTTCTACACGCAAAGAAATCACCCACTAACTACCACTTGTGGATGCAATGACACATCAGAGTGACGCTCTGTCTGGTTGCTGCTGAAGCACAAGTTTTATTTTTGTACAAGATCTTAGATTGAAATCACTTCAACTTTATTTTTTTTTGTTTTTTTTTTGCAGCACATTCTGTCTCTTCCTCTCGCTCTCATTCCACATCCCTCCTTCCTTGGCTGTACTGCTGACTGGCCTCTCCTGGGAGCGTGCCTGCTTTGATTTGGAGCTCAGGTCCGAGCTCAGAAACCAAAGCTAAAACAAACACGCACTTGGCCACCACCTCTGTAAATGCACACATGCGTACGCCGCGCGCACACAGCTGGAAACAAAGCACTGATTACCCCCGCCTGCCTGCAGTTTGGAAGCAAAGTTTGATGTTGTGTATTTGTGGAAAAAAAAAAGCAAGAATAAACGAAAGCTACATTCCTCCGCCGGCACGTAATGACTAAAACAAATGCGTTGCACTATCTGTCCATTGACTGTCGTATACGTGATGTCATTCGTTGGATGGGGTGAATGGATAAATGACCTGAAATGGACGGGGAAAACAATTCAAGACAAAGAGAACGTTCTTCAAGTCGGGATCCTGATCAGAACCCAACAGCGCACTTATTGAAGACAAAAACGAAGGCAGCAAGACTCACAATGGCCTGGCCAAAAAAAAACCCCAAACAAACAAACAAACAAAAAAAATCTCCAGGAAGGACCACTAATCAATCACTCCCATCACTTCTGCACTTGAAAATGGAACCCCGTGTCATCAAGTGTGTGGCCTTCCAAAATACCGTCCCATGAAATGCCAAATGCCATGTTTTTTTGTTGTTTTTGTTTTTTTTCGGAAACCACTTAAATGAAAGCAAAGAGTCAATCACATGGTGTTCGTTTCAGTTCAAATCCATCGCGCTGGCGTTCAAAGGCGCGCCTGAGACTCGCTCTCCGCGATCATTATCGCGTTGCCACAACAACAAATCAAAGACTTCAGCACAGTACCGTATGTAATTTGTTCTGGTTCGGATTTAGCCCTTATATGTTACCCCCCGTCACCTCCCCCTTTCTCCGTGCACATGTGTGTAGCGAGCGTCGACATAAAGGCTTCTTTATTCAGCCCTGACAGCGAGAGGAAATCAGCTTTAGAAGCAAAAAGAGAGGGAGCGAGAGTGCGATGGAGACCACAGGCCCGCACATCTGGAGTTATTACAAGGCCTCCTCCTCCTCCTCCTCCTCCTCCCACACACACACCAACAAAACGCAGACATTCCTCCCCGGGCCTCCGCTCTCATCCACATCTCCTGCCTCCATCCCTTCGGCGGGCAAATCATCGATCACGCACGGACAGAGTCGGCTGGATGGAGGGATGCGGCGGGACGATCGAGAAACTTTACAACCGAAAGAATGGCCCTCGCTTCCTGTTCACCTTTGAACTTCCACTTTCTCCCTGGAAGCCGGCAAGGGCCGGGAGGGAGGCGGTGGTGGTGGCAGAAAAGGGGAGGGTGGTTAAGGCAAATCAGAGGGAGGGTGCAGAGGAAGCAGAAAGGGACAGAGAATGGGTTGTGGGGGGGGGGGAATGAAAGGGGAGCTCCTCCTCTTTCTCTCTCCCTATCTCCTCTCTTGCTCCCGCTCGCCCATTTTCCTCCTTCTGTCTCCTGGAGGGGAAACTTGTTGGTGGTCAGTCCGCTGCCACGTCAAGCCTCCAGCAAGGTGGACGCAGTGGAGTGCCATTTTTTTTTTCTTTTTTTGGGGGGGGGTTCTAACTTTGGGAAGGAAAACGATGGGGAAAGTTTTCTATTCTAGGTTTGACTATTTACTATTCCAGTCAATGTGGAAGATGAACGCCCCCCCCCCCACGCACCCCCTCAAAAAAAAAAAAAAAATAATCGGACAAGAAGTTGCAAAGAAGAGATGCTCCAATTTCAGGTAAGCCCATTTACGATGAAGAAGAGTGGAATTTGGGGATGGGAGCACTTTTGCCGTACGCTTGTCTAGTAGTTGAAATCTTGGTTGCAAACTTTTTGTGAATGTGAGAGAAATAGGCGAGCTTTCAACGTGTTTCCTCTCGACAGATGTCTGGAATGCGCCGCGCAGCGGGATGCTGGGCAGGGAACCTCTCGGAATCTGCCAATCAGTGGCTATCACCTCCGTCTCACCTCTCCTCCCGCCCTCACCGTCATCCTCATGGGCTCGGGTGAGTAAAAGCATGCGCTCCGTTTTTTTTTGTTTTTTGTTTTTTTTTGTTTTGTTCCAGGAAAACCAAACAAATAAATGCAGCATCTATCAAGCCCGGCCCGCCCGCCCAGTGTTCAGACTACCTGTTCAGGAAGTAGTGGTTGTACAGTAGTCTGCACATTGGTTAGGCTGGCCCGGGGAAGCACGGGAACAGAACCAGCACTTCAGAAGCAGCCCTCAGCCCAACTTGGGATGCGGAAGAGCCCATTTGAGTGGTTCTGAATGGACCACAAAGTCCTCAAAGAAAGTGACTCAGTGATGGTGCTGCTGATGTCACTTTGACACAATGTAGTGATGTTACCAAATCATGTTCAATTTGTTAAAAAAAAAAAAAGAAATAAAGATGCTTCTGATTGGGAACAGTTTTTTTGATTTTTTTTTTGTTTGGGAAGCAGCTCGTCAGAGTCAACGTCTTCAAAGTTTTCCTTTATAATTATGTTTTAGGAGAAAGCAAGTTGATCGCATATGATCTCAAACTTTCGTTACTCATGAGAAACTTTTCAGACTTTTTTTTGACGTTTGAATCGTCCTCCAAATTACGAAAAGTGTTTGTTACACAACTGTGACTTTTAAAACGTTTGAAAATAGTCTTCCCCAAAAGAAATGTGTCATAAACTACTGAAGGGAATTTTAAATCTGTGAATAAAATGTTACCAACCTTGTGTTCCGTACATACTTCATAATTCAGTGGGTTTTTTTCTTCAAATATATAAAAAGGTACCCACAATATTTCGTTACAACTTCAAAGTGATCAAATTCAAAGTGACCATGATTTGTGACTTATAACAAAAAAAAAAATGCTACACAACATGTTTAAAAAATACCACTGAAATATTTGCAAAATGTCTCTTGGTTACTTGTAAAATATTTGAAAATGCAAATTAATACCCACGTAAGTTGATTTTATGTAGATATTTTTAACCTTTCGTGACTTTATATTCTCACTAAATTCCCCAAGTTGTTTTTACTTCATGATTTCTTTTATCCTAATTATTGTTTCGTTTCATTACGTGGAGCATAGATTAATCTTTGTATAGTTTCCCTTTTTTTTAAATTGATTGGACAGAATGAACCAGATCGACTCGGGTCAGGCATTCAAGGTCCATGTTCACAAAAACGTTTCCAAAAGGGTTAAAAAACACAGAGTACATTTAAATTTAGGTGATGAGGGGAGCCAGGAAAAGACTCACCCGTGCAGGATATGAATAGACAAACCCAAAGCATACAATTATGTCTCCACCTCAAATGACCACGTTATGTGCAAAGAGAGCACACAAAAATGTCGAGAGCGCCCCACTCTGTCATTGCCTTGTTGACTTTTATTTTTATTTTTACTTTGAATAGAATGCCTCCCTGCAAACAGAGATCAATTGTCAGCGGTTGTTTGCGGGTGACGTCACGTTTAGCTCGATTTCCCTCCTTGCCTGGTTTGTCACCGTGTTTACCTCAAAGGGTGTCGGGGGTACCGCTTGGCCTTTGCACACTGTTTTGAATTCCCTCTGCAAAGACACAAAAGCAATGCAAACGCGGCGTCCTGCCTCGGAGCGGCATCCAAAACCGCAAACCAGCAGGCCTGTTTCCATT
>NW_017805547.1:279906-284678 GCF_001891065.2 Hippocampus comes
CCCCGCTCACTCCGTGCACCCTCTTTGAAATGAACTATGTTTATTAGAAGCAGATTACTTATGTGTGTGTGTGTGTGTGTGTGTGTGTGTGTGTGTGTGTGTGTGTGTGTGATTGGGAGCAGCACAGGGCGAGAGGAGCTGGGGTTGGGGGGTGGGGGCTCTGGTATGCACATGTGGGTGCCAGCTTTTGGTGTCTGACATGTTGGGGGGTCTCGATTCTTTGGAAATGTTCATCTCTCTGTCTCTCTCTCTTTCCTGCTCTCTCTCTCTCTGTATCATACACACACACACACACACACACACACACACACACACACACACACACACACACACACGCACACACACACACGCACGCACGCACGCACGCACACACACATTGGAGCATTTGAGGGGATGTGGCTACAACCTGGAGACAGCAAGACTGCGTGGCGAGCACCGAAAAGTTCCACAAAGCATCATGGGACCTTTCTCTGACCAGTCCGCCCAGTAACAAAATGTGTTGGCTCAAAAGCACTCAAAAGCCGCTGAACTTGACTCAAAAAAAAAAAAAAAAAGCCACTGAGTGGAGCTGAAATGAACTTTTGGAGCACCAAGTGGAAAAAAAGTACGGCTGCTGGAAGAAATTAATGTAACAGAAATGTTCCTCCTGGCTCAAGTTTGGGTGAAAACTACCACACGTTTATTTCATTTCCCTCACGGGATGGATAAAGTATCTACAGTACCTACGTACCTACCGACAGTCTAATCAACTTCAAGTGATGCATACATGAGTGATGAGTGAGGCAGTAATTAGGAAAATATTAATTGTAAAAATATTGTATTGTTTTGCAATAATTTCCAATAACATCTTAGAACTTCTTGAAAATATCGTGAAAATTATCATGAAAATGACAAAGATGTT
Organism: Hippocampus comes; assembly: GCF_001891065.2. Lineage (NCBI taxonomy): Eukaryota > Metazoa > Chordata > Actinopteri > Syngnathiformes > Syngnathidae > Hippocampus > Hippocampus comes. The sequence continues at coordinate 280,808 of NW_017805547.1, forward strand.
ATGGATGCATTATACAGATTTTCAAGACACCACGTGTGGCATAGAGCAGTGGTCCCCAAACCTCGGGCCGCGGACGGTCATTTGGCACCGGACCGCAGAAAAAGAATAAATAACTTACATTACAACAACTTACTTTTCATTTCGGAATCTGACAGATGTTTTATTTTGAAAATTTACCGGATTCTCTGTTACATCCGTCTACATTATGTCACTCTTGACGCAGGTTAAGGATGCTTCTCGATCACGTGATAGGCTACCGCTAAATTGAAACCCTGGAGCTAGCAAAATGCGTAAAACAAAAAAACAAACGTCTTTGGAAAGATTCTTTGGGAATGGACAAAGGCCCAGCCAGGAGACAAAAGAGCAGCCTACGATTTTCAAGAAAAAGAAGGCTACATTTTATCGACAGTATCAGGAGTCCTACTTAAAATACGGATTTAGCTTTAGGGGAGACTGCCACATCCCACAGACCAAGCTTTCTCTGCATAATATGCGGCGATGGTGAGTCGTATTTTTCATGCACTTTTTTATTTGCGACGTATCTTATTTTGAAGACACGTTTAAACATTACCATAGCGACCAGAAAGCGTTTTGTGGCCAGACAGGACGTTCCTCGTGTCATGATTCGTGTTTATCATTGTGTTTAGAAAATATCACAATTTCCATGCAGGTTATATCATATTATTTTGTTGTATTTATCCGCCACACCTTAAAGGCCGGTCCCTGAAAATATTGTCTGACATTAAACCGGTCCGTGGAGGAAAAAAGGTTGGGGACCGCTGCCATAGAGGATGATAATGAGGAGAGGTAGTGACTATCTTGATCTCCGTTTTTAATAACATAAAATTAAATAAAATAAGGTTTGGACATTGACATATATCTTTGCCAATATTCCTTTCAAAATATAATGGCCTCTAAGCATGTGAGAGAATGAAACACATCACCTCGTCATCCTTGTACCAGGACAGCGACTCGGCGGTGAGGACAAACCAGTACTCCTTGGCTCCGCCCTTCATGATACCAATGTTGTTGATCGTCAACCATCCCTTTCGGATCACCTGGGCAACGGACGGACAGGAGATGCAACAGTATTATTGGTGACGCGCAAGAGGTGATGTCACACTAACACTCACTAGCCGCAACATTAGATACACCAGCTGGACCTGTATCAAAAATTCGGCCATGATCAAAATAATAATGCCCAGAAATTGATCTCTCGACATCACAAAACTGAGAAATATTACATTTTTAAATCCGGCCTTTTTTTAATGGATCTCATGTATACCAAATACATTGGCCCACAAGGGTATCTAAACAGTACACTCACTACATCTGTGGGACAACAAATAGTATCGGGCTCTATACACACAGTACGTGATGTGCGATTTGATTTACCTTGAACCGATCGTTAACTCCTCTCTCCGGCTGGATGAAAATGCGGAGAGAACGTTACAACTCAAAGCCAACGAGGGCTCCTCGTGAAAGAGGCCAAGTCACATTTATTGGTGTGCATTGCCGGTCAAAAGTCTGCATGTCATATAGCGGGCGGCTGGGACAGCAAGCATTAGCGGGGGACACTTGTCCAAATGCCCTTTTCAGACCATGCAGTCAGATGCAGGAGTATGTTTCATTCTTTTTTTGTGTAAAAATGATGAACATATAACCCCGCCCCCCAAAAAATCAACACCAGCCAAATAGTACAAGCAAATATATTTGTTTTTATGTTTTGCCATCAACTTGTATGCTCAAATGTCAAATCTCAAACGGTTGCCTGGAGGGCTAATAATGGTTTCACGATGGCGCCAGCATGACGCCGAAACGCAGGATTTCGTTTGCCAATATTTCCTGTGGGGGGGAAAAAAATAGTTTTGAAAGCCATACAAATCGAAGGTCCTGAAATGCTCTGGAACGGCCTTAAAGGTTCCACTGTGGCTTTTGAAAATTGCACATTTCGGGCTGCTGAACACTTAGAAATGTTTACTTAAACAAGGCCACTTTTCATGAGGCCAAAAGACAAACGATTTCCCACGTAGTAAACACTCATAATGGGGCTGGAAGGGGGGCGGGGGGCTCTATTAGGAAGTCAAGCTAAGACGGAGAACAGAAGCAGGCGGGCGTCTTGAAGGGCCAACTGCATCCACGTGTAAACAGGAAGCACAGATCGCCACTTTGCTTACCGCACCTCTGACCTTTGCCCCTCCCGCGGCCCAACCTGGGTGGTTGCTATGACGACCGGCAAACACCGATGGGACATGCGAGCCACTGTTCAGGATGAGGGTGTTGAAGGGAGGTGAGGAGAGATGGCTTTTCTTCGCGTACCGTATGAGCCGTTTTTTGCGTAATGACCGTCCCGTGCATAGAAATGCATGAGTTTGGAAAATAACATTGAAATAAGAAGGGAAGAGGAAGCAGCCGAGGGTTTTCCACCACAAGTCACCAGCCGCTATTGGTATGGGAAGCGTATTTTGCACACACAACATTTACAAAGACCAAGAGCATCTTCAATTTAATTGAAATTCACTCGGCCGTGCAGAGAGTGGCTACTCACCATGATCTCATCCTGGAGCAAGCAGCGCACAAGCCACCGAGAGAAGAAGAGAGGAAGCACATAAGGGGAAACCGCATGAAAGAAAAGACCAAACCAATTGGAGAGCTCCGAAGAGGAGAAGAAACAAAAAACTTTCGAAAAATTGCACAGGGGGGGGTGACATCATCAAAAAAAAAGGCTTTGAGAAATCAAAAGTGGGATGCAAGTCATGCAAAAGCAGAATCAGGAACGTTTCGTCATGACGTGTGCTCGCCCTATTTGCAGGTTGCACTTTCATGCATGAGTGTGTGAGTTTGGGATTCAGATGTTAACAAAGAAAAATAATAATAATAAATAAATAAATACACGGCAGTATTTACATTTTTGTGATCGGTGCACATGTACTGAGGGAAATCTTGTTGGTGGAAATTTTACGACAAGACTCTGAATTGAACTGTGACCGTTTTCCTGTCGCCTGACTAAATGTTAGAATAATTAAGTTTTTACAAGAGAACGAAAACGGCGTCACGGGTGACGAGAGCGACCCATTAAAAAAAAAAAAAAAAAAAAAAATAAATAAATAAATACACGGCAGTATTTACATTTTTGTGATCGGTGCACATGTACTGAGGGAAATCTTGTTGGTGGAAATTTTACGACAAGACTCTGAATTGAACTGTGACCGTTTTCCTGTCGCCTGACTAAATGTTAGAATAATTAAGTTTTTACAAGAGAACGAAAACGGCGTCACGGGTGACGAGAGCGACCCATTAAATGTCGATCAGCAGGAGCACCTGACGAACATTGTTGTTACTTTTGGGAGTAGCAACGGTAACGTTTCACGTTTGATGTAAGGCTGTGCTTAGAATGTATACATAAATGAAAGAAAAAAAAATCATGAAATGTGATTATTTAACATTTACAAAAATAATAAAACATTTTGGAGCAAGTAATCTAAGAATATTTTTATTTTATATACAGTATATTATTCTATCAATTATTTTGTGACAAAATGGCCCTAACAAGATCATATTGTCGTAAAAAAAAACACTTGGGAAAGTGATAATATCACTAAACGTGATTCATGTCGCACTGTCCATATTTTTTTGAACAACTCATTTTGTGGTCCAGCGAAATGAAGAAGAAATGTCTCGAATGTTAATAATGACAACATAATAACGTTACCTGGCCTTTGGTGCGGCTCTCTCGGTCTCTGATGTGCTGAGTGACGATTCTCTCCATCTCTTCTCGCAGCATCGGGTACTGGGCCAGCTACAAGCACACAGCACAGTGGGTCGGACGCATGTGCCAGTGGCGCGCGCGCGCGCACACCCACACCCACAA
>NW_017805547.1:285650-314534 GCF_001891065.2 Hippocampus comes
GGGTTCACGGGGGCAGGAGCGACCCATTTAAAAAAAAAAAAAAAAAAAAAAATGGTGGATATAGTCACCTGATTGCCAGCCGCCTTCTTCTTGTTCATCTGGTTGATCCTCTGCTGGGCGCTGCATCCAACGCACCAAAATTAGCACGCGGGCGCAAAGACGGGCTACCTCGCTCGAAACGACACCGAGGACTCACTTGGCGAAGCCGATGAAGTCTTCGTGGTTGGTGTTCATGTAGGACAACTCGATGTCGATCAGCAGGAGCACCTGACGAACATTGTTGTTACTTTTGGGAGTAGCAACGGTAACGTTTCACGTTTGATGTAAGGCTGTGCTTAGAATGTATACATAAATGAAAGAAAAAAAAATCATGAAATGTGATTATTTAACATTTACAAAAATAATAAAACATTTTGGAGCAAGTAATCTAAGAATATTTTTATTTTATATACAGTATATTATTCTATCAATTATTTTGTGACAAAATGGCCCTAACAAGATCATATTGTCGTAAAAAAAAACACTTGGGAAAGTGATAATATCACTAAACGTGATTCATGTCGCACTGTCCATATTTTTTTGAACAACTCATTTTGTGGTCCAGCGAAATGAAGAAGAAATGTCTCGAATGTTAATAATGACAACATAATAACGTTACCTGGCCTTTGGTGCGGCTCTCTCGGTCTCTGATGTGCTGAGTGACGATTCTCTCCATCTCTTCTCGCAGCATCGGGTACTGGGCCAGCTACAAGCACACAGCACAGTGGGTCGGACGCATGTGCCAGTGGCGCGCGCGCGCGTGCACACACACACACACACACGAACATAAACACAAACAAACTTCTCTCAATGAACCACAACACAAAGTTCCACTACAAGCACTATAAAAACAACGCACACAGAAAAAGTGTTCTGGGCTGAGAGAAATGCTTATCGCAGATGCTAGCGCTAGCGGGGTCCACTTTTTGGGAGATTTTATGCGTCGAGGAAGAAATCACCAAATTAGAAAGCCAAGAGAAGAATTGTGCCAAGTCTGTGATACTGCCACACAAATGCAAGATCAACATTGTTCCTGGCAGAGGAGCATCTCTTTCCCAGCACACTGAGGGGCTTTTTTCCATGAGCTCATTGCAAAGCCACAATGACACACGCACACACACACACACACACACACACACACACACGCACACACACGCACTGGCAGGCCTCCACCGAGACACAGACACTAAAGGAAAAATGACAATTTTTTTTTTTTCTCAATTGCATGTCACAATGCATCTTGAAGTAGAGTTGAATGGGAACGATGAGTTCGCTTTTTCACCTCCCAGTGGTGGCTTCCTGGTTTTGCGCTCTCACAAACCAACAACGTCCAATTGGTATGGGATTTTATGAAAATAATCAATGCACTTTTAACCTGACATTTTTCGTTGAGTAGAAAAAAAACATGTCAATCAGTCATTGTGAAATAACATTTAAAAAAGTTTGCAAATCTGAAAATTTGCAACCAGTCATCAAGAGTCTGTTTCAGTTTTGAACCATCTTCCTGGATTTCTCGATCAACATCACGTACATCTTTGTGACAAAACAAAGCACAAGCCTTTTCTTTTAGTCAGCATTAAGCGTTTCAGGATTGTCCATTTTTGCAGGTAGCCAATCGGTAAGACGCATTGCAACACGCAGCGGCGCAAATCGGTTTGTGCCACATAAAGTCAAGAGGAGAAAAAAAAAACGAGCAAGTCACGAGCAAGACCGCATGCAGAGATGCAAAATGTGCAATGCGGAAGGAGCAAAGAGGAGGGGACGGAGGGAGGGGGGGGGTGATGCAGACGACTTCAAACTGACCCCTTTGTGGATTTTCCCAAGTACTGTATATCATAATACAGTCTGTCTTAAGAAACAGTAAATCTCTGCAAGTGAAAATCGAAAATAACAGCGTGACAGAGAGGAGAAATCCAAAGGAGGTCACCCTCTCGCTTGGGCAAGATGACGGGATGGAGGACAAATAAAAGCAGTTTGAAACTTTAAAAAAAATAATAATAATAATCAAGATGGTGGAAGGGCGTCGCTTAGTCAATGAGTGGAACTGTTAGGCCACGTTAGGTTCATAAAAAATGACAAACACCAAGACAAGGCGGGTCAAAGGTAGAGATTTAGCATGGTAAGGCCAGATATGAAGTAAAATGACCTAACATGCGGATGAAATTGAAATCAAGGGAGTAAACTATCAAAAGAAAGACTACAATGACGCATAAAACAAACAGAACGTATTAAATGGTCACACGGGTAAAGTCCTGAGGAAGGAGAGACCGATTACAGCCGGCGGTTGGGCAGATATTGAATTCGTTACGCGAAAACTGCAAAGGATTAGCATGCTACGATGTTGAATAGCTTCTTCAATCTTGGCGATTCCCGTTTCCAACGTTGACATGTGTAAATACACGCCATACAAGCCACAAAAGACAGAATAGTATCCACATGTCAGTTACAAATACGTGTATAGGAAGAAAACAAATATTTTATAAGACGTGAAACAAACAACCGTTGAGTTCTTCTTCTTCTTCTTCTCTGAAAATTTTCAGTCGGCAAATCCGACCTGCCATTGATAGTGAAACTGGTTAAATGCCGACATTGGCAGCTTCAGAACGTGTTAGCATGCTACCACATGAGCTTTTTTTTTTGTATTATTTCTTCACTGTGTCCTCATGCTTCAGTTGTGGCACATTTTAAATTGTAAAACAAAATATCTTAAAGTTAATAACGGGCGAATAAGCCCAGCCATCGGTCTGCCCCCACCCGCACACTTTACAAGAGATAACAACATTTTATTAATTTTTCTTTTTTTTTTTTACCTTTTGACTACACTTTTGTATGGTGAAGGTGAGCTCATTGACAACCATGTCTATACACTTCAGAGTGGGCTCCTTCAGTTTTTGGATCTGCTTTTTCACTATTGCCTCAAATGCCAGGTCCGGGGTGAACAGACCCGTCCTGCAGGGATAGGGGCGGCACGGGGAAACGACAAAAGAGGCGGGGAAGGAAATGGAGAAGCAAAAGAAGCAGAAGGGAAGAGAGTAGAAAAAGGATGGATGGGAGGCAACGTTTTCCCAGACGAAAAAGACGAGGAGTGTTGAGTGGCAAGATCAAACTGCACAGAAGGAACAAAATGAAAGTGAGACATTTGTTGGGTTTTTTTTTTTTTTTTTTTTTTCTCTCCTCGGGACGAGACGGGAGAAAGAGCGAGACCGCAGCCGGGCAAACTGCCTGTCTTGACCCCTCCCTTTTCCACGCGCCATATCCCTAAAATAACACGGAGCATCCCCGTAGAGGCCTCCAGGCTTGCTCTTGGAAGGCTGCTGTCACGGTGGAGTTGGAATTTGGCCACACACACATATATATATATTTTTTTAACGACCATCACGGCTCTTTTATGCTACAGGTGCACGGCTGCGGTCTTGCGCGCGCACACACACACACACGCACGCGCACAAGTCTGGGCGCTGAGGTCATCCAATGTGGCTCCCAGTTAAAAGCAAGAAGAGAGGTCGTGGATATTTTTTCTACAGCTACGTCGCTTTTCCATACTAGGAAATGTGTGCACTGTTAGTAAGGTCATGAAAAAAGTCTTCAAAATTCGTTGTTTAGAATCGTTTTGTCCATAAGACAAAATGGAAATGGAAATAAACCATTTCAGGGCCATGTTGTTGATATTATAAAACAGGATGTGTGAAAATACATTCACTATAACTGCTGTCTAATATAACAATAGAGGCAAATATATTTATGCTTTGTATAGCTTTCAGGTTCCACTGTACGAAAAAAAAAAAAAAAACACTAAATGAACTTCCCTGGCAGCCATACATTGACAACAACTCAGCCTCCATCCTTTTTGGTTTTTGAAATCCCCATCAGCACTACTCTCTGCCACGGGACAACCTGTCCAGCAAAACGCGACGGCAGAAGGCAAGGCAGGTGCACCGCAGCCCACCCCAGGCCCCTCACTGTCCAAAACAACCCAAGGAGGCTGGAGCGAGCGGCACAAGTTCACGAAACAAAAGGGGAGCGTAAGTGACAGCGACGGGTCTTTGCAGACGAAGGGATTTGAGAACACACACACAAAAAAAAGAAAGTTTGCTAGCCACCGTTGACTACTTTTGTTTACCTTTTTGGTACACTGCCTAACCGTATTGACTAGCTCAGACATGACCATATCCACACATTTGGTGCAAGGCTCTTTAATCTTCCCAATCTGCCTTTTCACAATGGTCTCAAAGGCCATGTCCGGGGTGAAGAGACCAGTTCTGCTCGTCAGAACCGGCCACGCAGACAAGAAAGGAAAAAGTTGGACGAGAGAGAAAAGTGTTAATTGCCAGCCCCCGGGAGGCGACTGAGCTAATGGAGTCAAAGAAAAGGTTATGAGGGAGGCGGCGGGTGCGCTGCTCATATGACGTAAAGGTGAACGGAAGGACGAACGTGCCTGATGCCGTGGATGTTCTTGATGGCGTAGCTGATCTCCTTGCGGAGCTCCTTCTCGTCAAACTCCATCTGAGAGGGAGGCCGCACCGCGTCGTCGGGCTTCGGGTCTTTGACGTGGTCGCAAAAACGAATTGAAAATCAGACAAACCTTGACCAGCTCGAAGGGGAAGCGCTCATGGAAGATGCGGTTGATCTTGGCGCCGCCGGATAGCTCGGCTGTGTCGATCTGGTCCCCAGAGCCCTCGATGCACTTCTCAAAGTCCACAGAAAACTGCTGCACCATCCTGCACGCGCACATTGCAGTCTTGTCACACATTTGTCTCAAAAAATGACCGCTACAAATATGCAGATCGGATAAAAATGTCGACCAAGGAATTAATGTTGTCTTTATGCCAACTGAGGCACAATGGAACCATTCCCCTGACCAGGGAGGGGAATATTACGGCACATAATTCATTCCTGTTTATTGTGTAATCACGATTTTTTTTTTCTTCTTTTGTTGTTCACAGTTGAACCCGTGATGACTCACTGAAGCAGAGCCTTGGTCTTGCGGGACGGATCGTCGGGCCTGAAGTTCTTGTACTCTTCCACCTCCTTCTCGATGGAGAGGAGCTGGCTTTGCAGCTTGGCCCGCAGAGCCGGCAGCGTGTCCCGGATGTGGTTGGTGAGTTGCTGCGCGGTTTAAAAGTTAGGATGGGAGGGTACCCTGAAGACGTGTCAGGTGTTCTGCTCCTTGACCGACCTGGTTTAGGATTTTCTGCAGGTAGGCCGTGCCCATGCGGTCGGCCAGGTGCCTGTAGGCAGGGTGGGAGAGAAAGAACTTCCTCTCGGCACCCAAGGCGGCGGTGATATCTTTCTTTCCGTCGATGTCCTTTTGGCTCCGGTTGACCACACCAATGTACCCTTGACAGAACAGACGAGAATAATTCTCCTTCGAGGCTTCGCAGAGGCTGCCGATGCGACGGCCAGGCCAGACGTTGTTTTTTTTTTTTTTCTTCCAAACCGTTTCAAGGCTTTCACAAATCCATGAGGAATGAAGGAGGTGATTTATATGAGTCGAAAATATAAAATAAAATCACAGGTGGACGAACGTGTGGCTGCCAAAGATTTTTAGAAGAGCAGCCAGGTGAGTTCAAGTCAGGCAGATCTTGTTTCACTTCCGCTTGACATTCCTCATGCATTTCCCCGTTAAAAGCGACTTTGCGCTTTGCGACTAATGCAGCCGGCGGCCTTGTAAACTCGAGCAGACAGACACACGAGGGGAAAGGGGAGGTGGCGGTAGACAGAGAAATAACACCGACTATGGAAAATATTAAATGTGCGGGTTCAAACCAAAGTGCAAGCGGAAAAGAAAAGTACAGCATCAGCAGACTGCAAGACCGCAATTTTATTTCCACGCCCCCCCCTTTTTTTTTTTTTATCTGTTTCCTTTTTTCATCTAACTTCTTTTTAGGGCTCCTGCGGAGGTTGGAAAGCTTGTGCTGAACTTTCTTGCCACCACAAGAGGGAATCAGTGGGTCACAGGTCCTGAAAAATTGTGTGTGTGTGTGTGTGTGTGTGTGTGTGTGTGTGTGTGTGTGTGTGTGTGTGTGTGTGTGTGTGTGTGTGTGTGTGTGTGTGTGTGTGTGTGTGTGTGTGTCTACCTCGTCTGAGTGGAAGCAGCTTATTCTCCAGGATGTCCTTAGCATCCGTGCCCTCATCCATGAGGTCCAGTTTGGTAATAACGCCGATGGTCCTCATACCTAGACACACACACACACACACACACACACACACACACACACACACACACACACACACACACACAAACACACACAGTCAGCCAGGATAGGCTCCAGTTACCCACCATCCGAGTAAGGACAAGCGCTCCAGAAATTGGATGGACCAATGAAGGGATGAAAAGCAGTTTTGTGTGTGTGATCAAGCAACCTACCCTGCGGGTCAACCTCTTTGGCAATCTTTAAAGCGTCCGAGTTGGCCAGATCCGAGTTGGCCGGCGAAACGGCGAGCATCAGGCAGTTGTCCTTGGTGACAAACTGCTGCAGCATGTCCCGGATCTGAGTCTCGATGTCGGCTGGCTGGTCGCCCACGGGCACTTTGGTCATGCCGGGCAGGTCAACCAGCGTCAGGTTGAGAACTGCCGGAGGATAAGGTGAAAACGTTTCAACGAAATATTCGACTAGCGCCGCATGAGTTCCCGTCGAAAATCGAGGGCCCCACCGTGAGGGGAATACACTCGCAGGTTGATGGGAATGGGCGAGATGCCCTTGTTGGCGCCTGTCATCCGGTCAGTCTCAGCCTCGATCTCCTGACGGACCTCGTCAAAGTCCGTAAACTTTTTGCCCTTACAGTGGAGGAACTCGGCGTACTCTGAAACACGCACGGAAGGGGGCACGTCGAAAGAATGACATCCTGTTTGATTTCTTATTGCAATTTTGCTACCATGAATCGATCGCACAACAAGCCTGGCTAATCCTGAGCTTTGTTACTTACGACGGAGTCACATTTCTCTTGATTTGTCACTGTCATCGGGATGAATTCATTCTTTAAATATCTATGCTTGGTTTGTCTTTTTTTTTTCCCCATACCTATTAAAAGTTTTAATATGACACTATGGCATTTATTCTCACCTGTAGGAGAGTTCATCAGCTGCAGAACTAAAGGACGACGGGTCACGATGCCGGAGCCACGTGGAAGGAAATCCCTAGAACACAACAATGCTACGTGAGATGGTGATCTACAACTTTCACGTTATTTCTTTGACATATTTGAACAAGTCCATTTTGGAGCAGATTCCAAACCGAAACGGTATGTTGATTTTGTCATGATGCAAAAACAATGTAGGCTTGTAAAGAGTGCCGGTAAAAGTGACTTTAGTGAATGCACTGCAGTGTTCCTGCAGGGTTTCATCTATTATGTAACAGCAACACAAACTGCATGTGAGTGTGTGTACTTCCAGCAGCGAACGCGGCAATTCAAATTCACTGACGTGCAGCATCATTACATGTGTCGGACCCCAACCCTCCCCCCTCCCGCTCCCCGCCACTAACATCCATCGACTTCTCGTCTTGGAGCTCATTAAGATTTGCACGTGTTCTTAATGTCTTGGCCAGTCTGCGCATACTGGCTGCAGATGAATATGCCAGGAGCCATTCAAATGAAGTACATTTTTTCGAGCACTCTTCCCGCTTGGAAGGCTTTTAACGGAGAACAGACGGTTTAAAGTGCAGGTCTTCTCCTTCACCCGTCCTCTCAGTTAAACTGCAAGACAAACTCTTTGTGCCTTGTAAGAAGGCTCTTTAAGAACAGGCTTGAGGCTGTCGGACCCTTTTGGAATGTTTGTAGATGTGACACAAGGCATCTTGGGATAGCCTACTTGTCACGTCTTTGCACTTTAAGAGTAAATGTAGGCAGAGTAAAAGCACATCAAAGCATTTAGGGATTGCGAAAGGCAACGTTTTTCTTCAGACCCTGTTGAATATTGTGCAGGTGTCGCCAATGCGTTGGCATTGATGTGACTGGCAAATCGCAGGCGCTTCAAAGCCTCCGAACTCCTGCATGCGAAGCCGCTGAAAAGGCAGGTTGCCCCTACGGTGGATACGCAGATTACAACGCTGAGCCCACGAGGGAAGATAGGGAGCGAGATTAGCGTTAATCCTCTGTAGCTTTCCTCCTCTGTCCCACACTCTGTCGCACACTTTCCTCCACGTTTTTAGATTTCACCATTTGAGACTTGAAAACAGCAACATCAATGTAAAAATGTTCAGACTGGAGCTTTAATCCATCATCTACTACCGATGAACCACTTGAACGAAATCGAGTCAATCCTTCTCTATCGCAAAGGTCACTCGCTTCCCCTTGATGGGTTATTTGAGCCGAATAAAATGAGCGAAGAATGGAGTGAAGCTGCTACATTTGTCATAATGCCTCGGGCGATCATTTGCTACGTTACATAATATGTGAACGCTAAGGCTACGTTGCATAGACGTAATCTCTGAGGTTGGGGGGGCGGCGGGGGTGGAATAGTGATGGCGGGCTACGTCATTAATGTGAGTTACCACGTGAGGTCTCTTGCAAGCATCAATAACGGCAGACAGAAGCCATGAACAAACGTGATTGGGCTGACTCCATTTTGTAATATTTGCTGACAAATTGAACCCGTTGTGTTTATTCTCCGCGTCGTTTTAAGAGATTCGATTTGAATGATGAGATGGTTCAATTATGGCACGTAGTGGAACAACTGCGCCGGTCTCATGAACAGATTGAATACAGGAGACGTATCGTAAAATGCGTCACTCTCATTGATCAGTAACAATGCTCGGCGTCGGTACAAATGAATTCCTGACGCGCTGCGATTGGAGCGGAGAGTGTTTCGAACATTTTGGTTGACAGATTTAGAAAAGACGGTGCAATTTAAAACAATGGATGGACCCTTGTGAGGTTTAGCGGTTCGGAAAATGGATGGATGGGTTTCCCCTCTGACGCTATCGCCAATCAAAACTGATAATTAAGGGCAGACATTTATGATACAGCTCTTGTACTGGACACGGAAAAAGTGCAGGTGGATCAAATGTTTTGTCTTGCCTGCGAACAGAGACGTCTCCCTGCCATTATTGCGCATTATCGCCTATGCTTGCCTTATTGATCGCGCTTGACTGGAAGCCGCAGCATTGAGGGTTAAAAGCCTTTGTCCGGACAGGAGCCAAAATAAAACCAACAAACCGAGTGTCCCCTTACTGCCAAAACGCTTCACGTTGCAGTTGCATCTGTGAGGAATAAAACGGCTTTGTGATGAAACACCGAGGCAACAACTGTGTTTTAAACTGACAACATACATCCGATGCACCACAATGAGCCACCGGGGAGAAGGGGTGGGGTGTCAAGCCGGAAGGATGAGAGGACACACAATGTCATTCTGACAGCACACACGCACACACACACACACACACACACGCACACGCACACACACTCGGAATCTTGGCATGGGCGAGTAATAATGTTTCACATTTTTCCTCTTCAACTCTCAGCGTGATCGCAGCTCCCCTGGGTACTGGCGCCATAATTAGGCAGAAGCTGTTGCCATGACTACAGAGGAAAGTGCCGCACAATGATGAAACGGACACAACGATCACATGTACGCTCAGGGCCCACAAGGTTTTGTCGTTTTTATGCCGGCAATCAGCAATCAGATTGTGACTCAGATGTTGAGCTTCATCCATCCATCCATTTTCAGCGGAGCTTTTCCTCGTGAGGGTCATGAATGAGCTGGAGCCTACCTCGGCCCACTTTTGGTGAGGGGCGGGGTCCGCCCTGGCTTTGCATCATGAGCTCTGTTCTTTTGGTGTTGGATCACGAACTCTTCTCTTTTCAATTTGGTGATACAAATTGTTTCATCTGCAGCCCAAATAGTTTCCAGGCCTGAAAATGGAGGCGCTGCTGTATTATAAAAATTGCAGTGTTCTGTAGTACCTCCATTTTTAATGAACTCTCTTCAATGAAAGCTTGAAGTCTCCACTTCAATCAAATCTGAATTGATTGTCTGCTAAATACTTTGCAAATGATCTCTACAAGTTTTTTATTTTGTCGTCGTACTTACAAATTAAACACAGACCTTCCCACAAGGCAGCATGATGATGTAAACAGTATCACCGATTCTACCGGCCAAATTGAGGATTAGCGCTTGTGGCCACGTGGTTGTGCACAGTGGGAATCTGCTGCCAAACCAATGCCCACTGAGGCAACACGGAGGGCATGTTGGTACCTAATGACATATTTAACCGCGCTGTAAATCAGTTAGAATTAAAAATGATCTGCTTGAGGGGATCCATTTGTGCGTGTTAAATGAAATTCATTTTGAATGTTGGTGCCGTTGCACTAGCTTGAAGCTAAAGCATCGCACACGAAGTCTGACCCTTGCTTTCAGCAGTGAATGCAGTCACGTATTCACAACGCACGCAGCACACATGTACGCATGTCCTTCAATAAAGGTGCTGTGTTGTTGTTGCCTGAGCGCTGCTGGTTAAGCTTCGCTCATAAACCAGATGGAAGGGCTGAGCCGGAAGGGCTCAAAGCTCAGGTGGACTCGCTCTTTCCCTCTCTCTCTCTCTCTCTCTCTCCCCCTTCCTCCCTCTATTTCTTCTCTATGGCTACAAGGTCATCATGCAGCATAAAACATCAGCGCTGGCTAACCCGCTCTGGTTTTTCATCATTGTAATCATTGCAAGGCGAATCTATGTGCACGACTGACACATGCAACTCTGCTTAGTCATGAATAAATGGCACGGGGAGAACAAAATGGTAGCCTTGCCGCAAAGACGACACAAGCGCGGTTGTAGCTTAAATTGAAACCGCTGATTATGAGCGACTGTGGCCAGATTAACCGTTCTGGTGGGCCGTATAGAGCCCACTTGCCTTCGCTTGCACCACGGGTCTCGACACCGCCCTGACAGGTTCTATCAGGCTGTGATGTTCTGTGAACGCACCCTGCAGCAGGTGAGCTGAGGCATGAACGCCACAAGGGATTTAGGCAAGACTTTACAAAATAATAATCCCCTTGGTGTACAATACAATACAATACATGCTGATATATGTACTGGATGCAGAGGTAATACGTGTTTATAAATGATGTGGCAGCACTTTAAATGGAGTAGAGAGAAAGAGGAGTCGGAGGAGGAGGGGCATGGGGACTACAGCACGGTGCGTTAAATGGAGTAAATGCTTGAAATCTGCTTACTTGCCCACGAAGTTCTCCAACACCGAGCTCTTCCCCGCACTCTGCCCGCCCACCACGGCGATCTGAGGCAGGTCGAGGTTGGCGTTCTGGCCGATGGCGGAGAAGGCATCCTGCATGCGGTTCACCATGGGGATCAGATCCTCCATGCCCCGGTTCCCCATTGCGGCCGGGTGGATAGTCCTCGACGGAAGTATTGAGCGTGATTTCCCCCCCGTTTAATTGTGTTCTGAGCTGCGAGCGAGCCCCGCGTTGCGTTCTCCGTCCCCGATGCGCTTCTCCACCACCGAGCACCGCAGGAGGGCGGGAGGATGAGGACGAGGATGAGCTCGACTTGTGTTTCCCCTGGAAAACTCCCTGCATGCACTTCATAACAGTCGCCGCTTGGTGGCAACACTGCTCTGCTTAAAGCTTTGCTTTGCAGTGAGACGAATGATTCCACTTCAGCCTTTAAACAGCTTGAATGCAACACAGCAGCACTCGTTTGTTGACCGAAATCACGTATTTGATTGTTTTTTTTTTAATGTAGGGTGGACCCTAAATTGATAAACACATTTAAATAATTTATTTTGCACTCTACAAATAGGCCAGTCTTCAAACTTCGGGGACAATGTTGGATTAACACATTAAAGTAGCCTGTGTAGTCTAAGTAAGCTGTAACGCTGATACGTTTTTACCTGCTGGATTCGACCCTGATTGGGGTTTATTTGAAATTGAAACCACGCCCTAACGTAATAATTCGAGGTTCACAGGTTAGAGTCGAGTCAATTTTCTTCATGCATTATTTTCCTCCTCGCTTGAAAGACGGAATTACACTTGCCGAAGGTAATAAAAATTCTCACATACCTGCTGGATTCGACCCTGATTGGGGCTTGAAGTGAAATTACACTTGCCGAAGGTAATAAAAATTCTCACATAAAGGAATATGATGGAAAAAATGTTTTTGCCTCATAACTTGGGTTCCACTTGCGTTTCATATTGTTCAAAACAGCTAAGATTAATTATCCAATAATTAAGATTCCATATCATGTTCACATCTTTACGGGACTTTAAATTACGTATACATTTGTGTCGATCACATGGTCATTTGACCAATCATGGTTTTACTTTTCTGTGACGTCACTATTTCGTATGACTCACACGGCCAATCGGCTTCCCACCAGAATTTTCAGGTAACTGCCCAAAAATGACCACCAAGAAAATCATCGTGGTTGTAGGTGACTTTAATGCCAAGATCGGCGGCGATAACAGAAGACTTGAAACGGCGATGGGAAGACAAGGCACAGGACAGAAGAATGCAAATGTTGAAGGATTTGTGGATTCTTGCAGTTCAACTCTGGTCATGGCAGAATTTCCTTACAAATCTGTACAGATCTGTCCATGGTGCTGAACTGCGAGTTACATCGACACGAATACCTTCCTATTGTTAGCATTTAAAATAAAGCAAAACGTGTTGGATCAGTTTATATAGTATCTTATGGTTCCCTTCACACCGATTGGCCAAGTGAAAATATATTTTTGAGGCCAAATGGCAAAATACAGTACAGTAGTATGTCACAAATGGGCGACTGGGGAAATTTCCGTTTTGGAGGCGACCGCTAGAGGGTGGTAAATTGCAGTCATCGCCGAGCCAGAGAACACTCTTGTAGTTCAGTGTGTTGCAGCCGTGTTCAGGTCGCATTGACGGTACTATTCTCTTTTGGATGATACAATTAACAGTCACCGTCGCATTGAGTCGCTTTTGGGAGGTAAGTGGTGACGACGTATCGAAGAGTTTCAAAATATAGGAGTAGAACCATGCGCGTAGCCGGTTTATACGCTAGACTAAGCTAACTGACTGTATTCGGCCATTGACCGACGTCCAATGTTAGCTTTGTTGTTTTTTTTTTGTCGAGTAGCGGCGCTATTCTAGTTCGTTCTTTACCTTGTCGCCATTTCATTACATTTTTATTGAGAGTGTGTCTGCTCTTTTTGTTAGAGGCCCTTTGTTTCGTAGCTTAAGGTTGTAAAGGAAATCCAACTTAGCGCTTTGTGATTAGCTCGCTTGCTAACGTTAGCTAGTTGTCATCGCGACCTATGAAAGCGACCTGTTGTGTCCCCGCGGCGGCTGTCATTGAAAGTTGCCCAGTTAGCATGAAGCCTCTTTTTCCTTTCAAAAGCTCTGACGACCACACGCTTTTGGCGAAAAGGAAGGCAAAGAGAGCTCGTTATGTTCAACCCCCACTCCCACCAACAACAACAACAGCAGCAGCAGTTCCACCAGCACCTGCGGCAGCTCCAACAACTTTTCCATCAGCAGCCACCCCCGCCGCCTCCACCGCCCCCGCCGCCTCCACCGCCACAGCCCACTCCGGCTCACCATGTCGGCCATCACCATCACCAGGCATCGCGGTGAGCCTTTCGACGCGACCCCGGGGCTTTGCATGAGGCCTTCGGGTGAAGTGGTTGCCTGAACTTTAGGTCACTAAAGCAAAGCTTAAATTTGTATGTGTGTTATACGAAAATATATATTGTATATTTTTAAAGTGCTCTGTGAATAAAATAGAGTTGAGATAATCTTCGAGCAACATACATGAAAATAGTCCAAATATAAGGAAGTAGTCACTGAGAATACTGTACAGTCAGATGAAGGAGAAATACTTTTACCAAAGTCATACAATGAAGGGAAATAATTTTGAGAATAAAATTAGAATTTTATGAGTTCCATGTCATGGAAATTAACTGTTGTTGTTATTGTTGCCAGAGCCATTCCTGTGCCTCCACATACAACGCCTCCTCCACCCAGAATGGTCAACCTGTGCCAGGCGACCCAGACCACGATTATCAGCCCCAATCCCATGCTACATGGAGCCTTAATGATGCAGCAAATGCAAGGTGAAGATTTAAGGAAAAAACAACAACAGCACCTACACTTAAACGTATACATATGTTGTATGTCACGTATCGTGTTGTATTCTCTTAGGTAACATGCGGGGCTTTGGGATGGCCGGACAGCAGTTCCGTCATTTCTTCACAGCGGCGAACAGGTCTCTACTGGGGCCGGTTCCAATTGGTATGGCAATGAAGTCCCACCACATGGGCTTCCCCGCTGCAGCTCGGGCCTTCCACCCTCACCCTCGCTTATACAATAATGCCACCATTACCGCAAGTGCAGCCACTGCGACGAGCGCGGCCACCGCCGCCTCCTCTGTTACCACCACCACAACAGTAATAACAGCATCAGCCTTCATAAAAATTGTCGATTGTGAAATAAACGCGTCTTAATTTTTTCTTTGTGGTATGCTGTTGTTCCCCCAGCTGGACAAGAAGAATGACAGCCAGCAGACAGCAGACGGGTGTACCGCTGACATTGCAGCAGTAAGCAAGGCCAGGGATACTGAAACAGGTAGATATCTAATTCAGGATGTATTGCTCGTTGTGAAAGGAAAATGTGTTCTTGTTGCCCATAAAATGCGAGCGTCATGCATGAATAACAACCATGATAAGAAACATTGTTTAATGAACACCTCTCTGAAAACGGCACATCACTATCTTTTATAACGACAGAAATCTTGATAAAACACTTTTGAGTCGTTGTTTCTATTTACTTTTACTGTAATCGACAGATGGCGTTGTGGAATGGGTGGATGGATCTGCTCAGTCCTCTGAGGAACAGGTTGAAGAACCGACGGTGAAGAGGCAGAAGATGGAAGGGTGGGACAAAAATTGTAATTGCGGTATTGTAAAATTCTGACCCAAAGTATGCTTAGGAACATCTTGACACTCGTTTCTGTGATGAATTTCTGGGGGGGTGGAAAAAACCCTTGTAATTTTACCGAAATGAAGTCAACATTTTTTGGTGAATAAAATCAATTTTATTATACGAAAAAAAAATTCTTTTTAAAACTCTCGGGGATTATAGACACTGCCGTTGATATTGTCACACAATACAGGATGACGGCACAATGAAAGGGCACATAGTCGCGACCAAATGCCTCCATTTTGCGGGACTTCGGGAAAACAGACGTTTTTTTTCGTATCAACTTTTTCTAAATGCAGTTCCAACTTTTTTTTTTTTCTCATTTCTGCTCAATCAGATCTGAGGAGCCTAAAGAGGATCCTGCTCTCCCTACTGCCGATTCAGATGGCGACACAGAGTGCAACACAGAAGACAGCCAGATGGGTGGTAAATTACACCCCTGCACTAACTGAAACCACATGGATGAAATCAAATACTTTTTCAAAGTCACATTTATCTTTCTGTTCGTAGACTGCCTCCTCCTACAAGAAGACGACTCTACTCTGGGTCCAGGAGTTGAGGAGAGCCATGCTGCTGTGTTGGAGGATGATGAGCTACCAAACAAACGGGTGGAGGGCAATGCTGCAGAAGGGGCCAACAAGTTCTACTGCTACCTCTGCACCATCACTTGCCACAGTCAGGAAGTAGGTCAAACATCAGGTCATAAATACTCGCTCACCTTTTAGCCTTTCTTTAACTATCTCTTTGTGTGCGTGTGCATTTTTTAAAAATTTTTTTTAGAACTTCCGCAGTCATATGAACAGTGTTTCCCACCAGCAGAGGATGATGGAGATTCAGCACATGAGCAACGCGTGCCTGGTCACATTGCTGCCACGGCTGCATGAGACTCTGCAGGGGGCCAGTAAAGATGGGTACATATACACAAGCTCATTTGTGTCTCGGGAGTCTTGCATACTCTAATTTCTGCCTTTTTTCCCCACCCCCACAAAAGAGACAAAAAAGCTGACACGCAGCGTTGGTGCGCAACATGTTGCGCTCATTACTCCACCAGCATTGCGGACCATCGACACACAGAGGAGCACAAAGTAACTTTTCCTGTTGGTTTTGATCATGAAACGAGGAAAGGCCTTGAATAAAAATCCAAGGATTAATGATTATCTTCTCCTGGAGTGTTATAACTTTCTTCTGGAGCTTCAGATGATTGCCAGAAGCCTTAGTAAGACTGTGGCCTTAGGACCGCTTCTTTGAGCTTCCGTTTAGTGGCGTGAACTGGCATAATTTTTTGGGGAGTAATTTTACAACGGGTTGACAAAATGCTTCACATTCCAAATGTGCTTGATGTTTTTAGTTCAGTACCCAGTCCTCATCGAAACACATTGAAAACATCATTTGAATAAATAGATGAATTATTCTTCAAGTGACTCCTATCCTTCTGTCTTCAGCGTGCGTGCAGAGCTGCTGTGTCGTCCTGCGGCCTCTGCAAGAAGCACTTCAGGAGCTCCAAGCTGTTTGTGGCACACTTGCAGTCCCAGGAGCACCGGCAAAGATTAATTAAAGTATGCAAGGGTATTCCATAGGAAAGACTCTCGCGATGCCTGCATGATGAATTGATTTAGTCCATTCATATATTTTTTATTTATTTTTTTCTTTGAGGGGGGTGCATTTTTTTTTTTTTTTTTTTTTAGGATAAAAATTTCAAACTAATTTATATAATGTTTGTCGCCAGCTTCAGGAAAAGGAGAGCTCTGACACTTTATCCAAGCTGCCGGACATAGATGGCTTTGAGATTGAGGAAGAGAAGGTGCAGGAGGATGACAGGCTCGACTCGGATGAAGACTTTCTTGAGAACCTGGTACTTTTTTTTTTTTTTTCACTGTTCATGATGAATATTTCAAATCAATTCCTGTAAACTTTGCATTGACGTTATGTGGCAGGATGGATGGAGCTCATGTAGAGAGGTGACTCTGAAGGACATGACGAGTGACGAGCAGTATGACCCCGACACCATCTACGGTGAGCCGCGATTCGCTCCTCTCGTCTAATTTGACTCAAACAAAATGTTAAGTTCATTGCGTACTCTATGGTCAGATCTAGTTTTTCCTCAAATGGAACCTTATCAGCCCTTCGCTCCTTGACACTTCGAAAGTGACCCGTAAATTGCTCTCACACAACCGAATTAAGAAGCATCTTAATTGTTTTAATGTGCATCGAGAAGGTTCCATGGGCTAGCTAAACTCAAGGGATGACTGATTGTTGGTGTGGTTCTCAAATAAGTGCCAGGGGTTCTTGTTTGGTGCACTTTTTTTTTTTCTTACCGACAGCCGCAGAGACAATTGATTTGTCACACACGTAAATGACAAGACATCACCTTGACACGACCGCCCCTTTAAAACAGGCAGTCAGGCTTGAAAACCGGCTGAAAGGTGTGATGTAATTCTTTGGAGTATTTTTGACCAACATCATCAAACAGGCATGTTATTAAGTTGCGTGGAAGCCGTTTTAAATGGTGGGGGAAAAAAGTGCGCAACGTTTGTTTGTTTTTCCTTCCACAGGGTCCAGCTTCTTTGTGCCAGTGGCTGGTTTCATCTGCCGACTCTGCAACAAGTTCTACCATTTTGACTCGTCGGCTTTACACACACACTGCAACTCCGTCAAGCACTTTGACAACCTCAAGGTAAGATATATTAGCAGTCATCTTTGGGTACTTTAACACCTCTGTGGTCTTTCTTTGGAGCACATCAGTTGAGGACACCCTTTAATGAGTGGGGGGAATGTCACTTGGTTGATAACTTTAGTTGTTTTGGTGGGAGCAAATCCTTTGGAATTTCTTCTGCGTCAATTAAACTGGTCATAGGGTCGAACGTAATTATTGATCCTTGTGGCTTTTTGACATGTTAAGATGTTGCGAAAATTTACATTTTGTCTTTTGTGCCGTCCGTCTTCAGAGACACAAAGAATCACTTGGCGGAAAGTGCGCCAACGCTGACGACGACAACCGCAGGTCTTTAACAGGAACGCCCACAGATTCTCTGGAAGACATTTGCCCCTCCAGTACCGCAGGGTCAGTTTCAAGACTCAGCAGTACGTTCGGGACAGAAAACCAGCTCCAGGACAAAGTGGAGGAGCCTCGCACTTGTCAAGCGTCGAAAGCTCCATCAGAGCTTCCCGCTGACACCTCAGATTTGCCAGCCTCCACTGACGACAACAACAAAGAAAAAGAAGAAGACGAAAATGCTCCACTGAAGCCAAGCACCAGACGCCGGTCTGGGAGGGCCACTAACAGACATTGAAGGATGGATGAGAGACTTTTTTTTTTTCTTTAATTCTCCAATAGGTTCCAATTTCGATGGCGGAACACATGACCTGAAAGGTGGGTTGAACTATGACAAGGTGAGACAAATTAGCTCAAACCCAATGAGACAAAATTGTGAACATATATTAGTGACATACTTATTTTTAAGGCGGTGTTCCTCAAATTGATCTGAACATGTGCAGTTAAGTGTTTATCAATATGGAACGTCAGCCCCCCTTTACAATTTGTAGTTCAACCAAAGCGCCAAATCATCATCTCGTGTGACATCAGAAAATCAAATGAGACATCAGCTCCGTAATTTTGAGTCCCTAATTACCAAAATAATTGCAAAGCTCAACGGTGGTCTCTTGCCCTATCCTCATAATTTACTCCCCCCACTGTCAAAATGAATCTGACATGCTTTCAAGTTGAAATGTGTGCGCTGTTGTTAGCCCGCGGAAATGAACGGATTTGAATTTGGCGCCGCGGCGACGTAGCATCGTGACTCATTTATGCAACATGACCACTTCGTCATTGCTACACCCTCACTCAACTCAGGAAAAATGACTGATGGCGACAGCAGTGTCCAAAACTTTGAATCAGTGGCCACTCTGAGAGGAGCTGAAGAATAAAAGACCCTCAGTTTAGTTTGGGAATCAACCGTCTTTCACACATGGGGCAAATACATTTCTGGGTTTGAAACGATACAGCCACACGTACACACGCACACGTTGATCTCAGTCCCCTCTGGTGTGTTGTCACCATGGAGGGGGTGTACCTGTATTTATTTATTTTTAAATCTGTGTGTTGCGTACGTTGGGAACCAGCCGAGGAACAGCCCCATTCTGTACTGCAATGCTCAGTCCCTCACAGAGTGCCTCGCCTGGTGGCTGCAAGGTTGCCGAGTGTCACCCAGGGAAGTGGAAAATTTTCCTCCAGGGGGAAGCGTGGCCTTCAACAGTGCATCCTGACGCAGACACAATTTGGTAACATCCTTAAAATGAATGCAACTTTGAGAAGAAAAAAAAAGTGTCACCAAAATGCATTTATTCCACTTTGGAGGTTCCAGTATATTTTAAAGCGGAAATACTTCGTCTCAGAGAAGTCAAAGAGAGATTGAGAGCATTCTTTGAAGTGTGGGTGACAACACAAATGTAAGACTGTGAAGCCAGCCTCTCACGAAAAAAGCAAAAGCTGTATTTGCCATAAAACAGACAAGACATCTTTGTCATTTGAAACTTGTCCGTCAAGGCAGGTGTTTTCAGTCATGTTGGACCATCGGTGTTTGTTCATGGCATTTTGGTGTCGCGTTCTTGTGGACATTTTGAGTGATGTTGGTAATTGGTGGACCAAAAAAAAAAAAGGCTTCACACGGATTCTTCAAGCAAACACATTGTGTTTATTCTGGCTTCATTTTTTTGTAGCACTCTGCTCTGAAGTTTTTAACGCATCACTTCCTCTTCCAGAAACATTTCATCCTCATTTGTGGTTATTTGGAGCCACTAAGTCTTGCTCACGTGACGCAAAACTTGACATGACCATGGTGACCGAGCACATGATTAGCACCCCCCCTACCTACCCCATTTTCTTTTGTCTTTTTTTTGGTCAGGATCTTCAAACTGTGTATTGTAGCTCTGAATGATGCGATTTCAAAACAAATCATTGTTCCTCAAGACTGTATTTTTATTCTGCTACTGACAAAACTGAAATCAAGACATGATGTTTTCTAAAATGCTTGAAAGTTCAAATGTATTTTTTGGACGACATTTTAATTTATATTAAAATGCCCCAACAATTCCCTGCAGTGGTATGTTCCTGTACTTTTATAGACAGCATGAAGAGAGAAGAGTAAACTTTATCGTTTAAATCTGCCACATTTATATCAATTACAGACAAGGTTTGCAAGCAAGACGGGAAGGTGGCCTGGGTTTTATTACGAGGTGTCACATATAAGGGGAGTATCGCGAACGAGTGACCATATCGATAGAATTTTCTGTGACATTTCAATTAGACTCCTAAAAGTCTCTTGCTTTGGGAATGATTCTTCTGACAATAACACTGACTGGTGTCACTGTTCAGATACAAGTATCTCTTGTGTCTTTATCATGGTCCTCGTCTGTGCCTTGCCAAGAGGAGCGATCGTCCCCAGGCTGCTGCTCTTCCAGCTGGGCTCTGAACTCCAACCGGGCTTGCCGATTGGATTCAAGGAGTTCGTGCATTTTACTGTTGAGGGCGTCGTTTTTCTCCTCCAGGCCATCGAGGTACGAGTTGATCTGGTCCAGCATGGAGTTGATTGCTGCAAACTCTGTGGAGTAAGAATGTTAAATTATATTAGTTTACACCTGCTCAAGAGGAGTGGGGACAGTTTAATCCTGGAAATGATTTTTGCATGAATGGAATTACTGGATGATATACATGAATAAATACAGTGTCATCAAATAAGGAAATTGTTGGACAAAACACGGCAACATTAAAGCGAGAAATGACAGAACGCGTCGCCACTCGCACTTAGGTGATTGGGAGAAAAAAAAACTAAAATGTCTGTTACCTTCGTCATTTAATTCGTCGCCGTCCTCGATGATGCCATCATCAATGGAGACGTCAGGATCTCCATTTGGTCCAGACATTGTAAGAATGTATTACGATGACCTGCTAGCTATCTTAGTTTAATCCCACGTTTCGACGGAACGACTATTCGTTAACCTATCGACGAGTAGACGTTGTAATGAATAAGCCCAGAAAAAAAGACGAATAAAACTGTTGTAGACTAGCTAACTTCGACACTTTACCTCACTCGTAGACGACTAGTGATCGACGAACAGCTATGTTCGACGTGACGTCAGTACAGTGTGTATTTATTTACAGCGTAACGAAGGGGATTATGGGAGGATTGTGGGCGGTTCTTATTGTGCTCACAAAGATTATGAAGCAAGGAAGACGATTACCCCTCACATAAAAAAAGTGATGAATAAAAATGAAACTAAATAAGTAAACCGTTTTGTGCGGTTATAATTTCTACATGTTTGTGCTGTTCAGGGCTTCGTCGTTTTTCTTTTCCATTGCAATGAGCTTTCACAAAACAAGAAGAATAAGAATGTAATCATTCAATGTCGCTCTTTTATTACGTCAGAAACGACGCGACGGGCACGCGTGTGGGCTGGATGCTACATGCAACGAGCCTCAAAATATTAGACGCTTTTTAGTTTGAGGACGTTTTACAGCTATGGAGGACTTACCTGCGGACGTGAAGGCTTTCCTGCTCAACCACCCTTTTTTCGAGTTGACTGACAGCCAAAAGGTGAGCGAGCACATCACGGAGAACACCATTAATGTGTTGCTAATATAGCCACAGCCGCTGATTTGGAGCTTGTTTTGGTGACTGAACGTGGGGAAATGAAAATAATAGCTTAATGTTATTTCAGATAAAGTGCACACTGAACGACCATGAGTTTCCATGCAAGCTGGAGGAGCTGCAGATGTTCACCAAAGGGAAAAAGTATCAGAAGCTGAGCTCCCAAGCACAATTTAACTACAGCCAGTATGAACCCCACATAGTGTCAAGCTCAAAACAACCGTAAGGACACTCACTCCTGATAGTCAAGTAATTTGCCACTGCTGCTCAATATCTTACCATAGCTATGGCACAAGTACTCATTCAAATTGATCTCATGATGCACGTTATGTCATGTGTGCAGCAATCAGCTCTTCTGTAAGTTGACCCTCAGACACCTGAACAGACAACCACACCATGTCTTAAAACACGTCAACGGCACGCGCTTCAAGAAGGCTCTCTCCAAATGTGAGCGAGCGACTATTTCTCTTTTGATTTGCATGCATGAACTTCTTTACTTATACGAGTCTAAAAACAGTTTTCATTGAATACAATCCCCCCCGCCTCCAAAAAAGTATTGTCTTCAAAAGTTCTTTTTTCGAGCATTGGATTCGTTATTGATTTGGCATTTCTGACTTGATTTTGTTGTTTTTAATCTGCTGACCAAGATGAGGAATGCGTGAAGCAGGGCATCGAGTTCGTACCAATCAGACTCCAGCAGAAAAGGCCAAAGGAGACGAGCACAGATGTCCACCAGGGCAGGGACTCCAAACATGGCACCGGCACATTGGAACCATCCTCCAGCGATGATGAAAACCACGGCGACTCGGATGACGATATGAGCGACCTCTACCCCTGTCAGCCCCTCATGTGCTGCGACTCTTGAGACATTTTCATCTGCTAACACCCGTTTTCCGTGACAGCGTCAATGCTCACTTTGAAGAACTCGGCCGAGGAGACCATGGAGGCGCATCAGTCTGAGGATGAGGATGACTTCCAAACGGATGAGGAGGACGAGATGGAGGTGGACACGCTAGCCATGCAGAAACGTAAAAAGGTTTGCAGAATTTAGGTCTTCTGCTTCCTGCTCTTCTCCCAAAACCAGAGCTCTGAGCGTGGCAAAAAGAGTGCGTGCTGAGTACAGTGAAAGCATTTTTGTGATGCATTAATACATCGCCAACCACAAACTGCTTTGTGGTTATGTCATTGACTGGGAAACTCGGTGGAGGAATGATAATTACAGTTGCCACTGTTCCCTAACAGTCGGTTGACAGTGCAGAATGACTCACTCAGACACATTTTCACCCCCACCTCCCAAAAAAATATATTTGGGGGTTTTTAGCGCACAGTTCATGGGCACACATGAACTGCAAACACTCAACTCTTTCTATACATGACTAAGATGTGCACCTTAATTCCATCTTTTATTTAATTAATGACACAAAACCATTTGTTTTCTAGGTCCAAGGTGGTGGCGGCTCTCAGAAGAAATTCAAAAACAACCGGAAAGGCCGTAATAAAAAATGTGTGAAAGTAAATAATGGAAAATAAATTATAGAAACATACTTGTCTTTAGAGTGAGTGCAATTGAAAAAAAATAGACTTCCAGGCTAGTTTTACAAAAAGGAACACTTATCAACATCAATAAACTGTGTTTCCAGGGCATTTTTTAATGGGATTCACTGATTTTGTTTGTAATAAAGAATTTTTAAAACCCACCTTTCCTCCAACTAATATTAGAACTACTGGTAATAGAAAAAATAGCCACTTGGCGTTAAAATTTTTCTAGCTCTGTCCTGACTCTGTACATCTTCTTAGAATACTGATAGCATTGATAAGGAAATAAGCTATTTTTCTAGCTCTGTCCTGACTCTGTACATCTTAGAATACTGATAGCATTGATAAGGAAATAAGCGGGAACACAGAATCAATGGATGTTATATCATTGATATTAATTTCAATGCGCGTACACACACACACACACACACACACATTCGAGTAAAATCAATTACTGAAAAGGTAGCTCTTAAAGAAGAAAATGCGTGGCTCTTAAAAGAGCCGTTTTGGGGTTGTGGAAGAGTCAGAGTCCCTTTTTACTTGGACTTGGCTGGTTTCTCGGTCTTCTTGGGCAGAAGAACGGCCTGGATGTTGGGCAACACGCCGCCCTGAGCGATGGTCACTCCGCCCAGGAGTTTGTTGAGTTCCTCGTCGTTGCGCACGGCCAGCTGCAGGTGACGAGGGATGATTCTCGTTTTCTTGTTGTCGCGGGCTGCGTTGCCGGCCAACTCCAGGATCTCAGCGGTCAAGTACTCCAGCACGGCCGCCAGGTAGACGGGGGCGCCGGCACCCACCCGTTGAGCGTAGTTTCCTTTGCGCAGCAGCCTGTGGACACGTCCGACAGGGAACTGCAGTCCGGCACGGGAAGAACGAGTCTTGGCCTTTGCTCTGGCCTTGCCGCCGGTTTTGCCTCTTCCGCTCATCTTGGTTCTTCTTTCTGGAGTGAAATCTCGAAGGAAAATGTGTGCTTGGGAGGTACAAGTCCCGCTTTAATAGCTGCAGAAAGCGCGGCAGGCTGGGGGTCAGACCAACCAGGGAAGAGATTTTCAGCGCGCAGTGGGGGGGGTTTGCATTTTGGGGTCCAGTTTGAACACAATTCCCCCCAATTGGCAGCGAGCCTTGTGGCGGGAGGTCACTCTTACAGGCGGGGCTGACCTCCAGCAGAATCCCCGCACCAATCGGGATGAGGGAGCGTCACCCGTGAGCAGTCGCGCCAAGCGTTTAAAAGGCACTCGCGTGGCTTCCACCTCGCTCCTTTTATTTCGAAAGAGAAAAGTTCCAGAATGGCAAGAACCAAGCAAACAGCTCGCAAATCCACCGGCGGCAAAGCCCCCAGGAAGCAGCTGGCCACCAAGGCCGCTCGCAAGAGTGCGCCAGCCACCGGCGGCGTCAAGAAGCCTCACCGTTACAGGCCCGGTACGGTGGCTCTCCGCGAGATCCGCCGCTACCAGAAGTCCACCGAGCTGCTCATCCGCAAGTTGCCTTTCCAGCGTCTGGTCAGGGAGATCGCTCAGGATTTCAAGACCGATCTACGTTTCCAGAGCTCAGCCGTCATGGCTCTGCAGGAAGCCAGCGAGGCTTACTTGGTCGGTCTGTTCGAGGACACCAACTTGTGCGCGATCCACGCCAAGAGGGTCACCATCATGCCCAAAGACATCCAGCTCGCCCGTCGTATTCGCGGAGAGAGAGCTTAAAACGTTCTCCGTCACACCACAACGGCTCTTTTAAGAGCCACCACACTTGCAACTAAATGAGACATTTCTGTAAACAATACATTAAAAGAGAATCATCTCTCCCATGTTAAGGATGAATTTTGAATAGATATACGATTTGCAAGAAAGTCATCATTAACTTATGATCAACGATTGATTGGGCCGAAAAACAACGCCTTTGCACAACTCAGCATTGCTTGTTAGTCAAAGGACAAAGAGTCACGATTTGCAAAAAGCAGAACAGTTTAATGGTAAATTGGGGTTTACCTATGTCGTGCTTTTCTATCCTAACAGTCCACACACAGCTGTACCATCCCCGAAAGAATATTTTGTTAAATACAGTATTTTAAAGATGAGAAATCAATTCCAAACAAAACACAATGGTTATGCTGTGTGGGGTAAATCCTGAATTGGTTGAAGCCAATCACAGACCTTTTCATTTGTGGAGTTTAATTAAGAGAAATCGTAAAATAAACATTTATTTACAATGGAGAGACTAGTGACATTTGTCACGCTACTAAAACGAGATTTGATCACGTGCAATCTTAAAAGAATTACGACAAATTAAGTACATCAAATGTATTGGTCATTCCACATCGAAGGGCGGTCACGTGACGGTCCAACCGCCAAATTACGCCGACTGTCCTCTCTCAGGTCCGGTACCAGGGCAACAAAGGAGCGTTGGGGGGTCCTTTTGTTTGCGTTCTTCAAGCGCTAAGTACCCGAGATGTTTTCAACCAATCAGAGAGCGGCGCTGGCACAGCGCTTGCTGCGCGAGCCCCTATAAGGGCACGGGCTTTGGCCTCGGGGCAGTACTTGTTCCTACCATTCTAACCGTGATTGGCAATTATGCCTGAGCCAGCAAAGTCCGCGCCCAAGAAGGGTTCCAAAAAAGCTGTCGCCAAGAGTGTCAGCAAATCCGGCAAAAAGAAGAGGAGGACCAGGAAGGAGAGCTATGCTATTTACGTGTACAAGGTGCTAAAACAAGTGCACCCCGATACCGGCATTTCGTCCAAGGCGATGAGCATCATGAACTCATTCGTCAACGACATCTTCGAGCGCATTGCCTCCGAGGCGTCTCGTCTGGCTCATTACAACAAGAGATCCACCATCACGTCCAGGGAGATCCAGACCGCAGTGCGTCTCCTTCTGCCCGGTGAGCTGGCCAAACACGCCGTGTCTGAGGGCACCAAGGCCGTCACCAAGTATACCAGCTCGAAGTAAACCCTCTGCTGCATCACCATAAACCAACGGCTCTTTTAAGAGCCACGCATCTCATCAAACGAGTACTCACTCCTCTATTGCCTTATTTTCATTCATCATGAATTTAATTTCTGTTCATCTCTTAAAAGGGACAGTTTGAATACACTCGAACGGAGTCGCCAGTATGTTTGATCGCATTTGCCAGTTTATTTTGTTTTGGTTACTCCAAATTGGCAACTCCGCGCTTCCGTAGGTAACACATCTGATGCTCTTTATCATTTTTTGGGGCGTGTGTTAAAATTTAAGTAGCTGAGGTTGAGGCAAGAGACAGCAAATTGTCCAATTGCTTTTATATGCTAGAGTAGATAAATTGATAGGCATGTAGTGTCGTTACAGTGTACGTGGATATCTTGGAAATTTGGACTCGGATGTGAAAATTGTGTTTTAATATGCTATACTTTTGTTTGGAGTTCATCAATATGTGTTGATATCGAGATAAGAACATATTGAATGTATGATGCACAACTTTTACTTTTTTTAAGCAATTTTAGGTTAAAGTGAACATCAATAGTAGCCAGGCTGTCACCAAAGGCAAAATATAAAAATGATGAAATCATGATCAGCTGATATACAGTCATGTACTGTAATCTGTGTCTGACTGATCCCAAACGATAAACCAGGCTAGCGTAAAAGCATTCGCACCGTTCCCACATATAGTGTTACTGTATATAGTTGGACTTTCTCGACTCTGTATTGTCAATACTTTAGCTGCTGTATGCGTGTACGTTCTCTATAATAAGAATCATTTCTAGACTTGGAAATAATATTGCAGTTTGAGGACACGAGGAGTTGTTGTCCCATGACAAAAGACACAGGTCTTGCTCCTCAATTGTGTTTGCTGCCCTCGGAGAAGGTTGTCTTTTTCCAAAAAATATCACCCATACTCGCTTGTTTAGACGTTGAGTCCGTGGATGAACATGTTACTTAATACGTAAAACACTTTTTGTCCAATCGTTTTTTACTTTACATCATTTTATTGAAGAAACGAGTGAGGAATCTCCTTGAGTAACGCTGCTCACGCCGGTGTGGAGGTGAAGTTTAGCAGCTCTGCAGAGCAAATGCAGGAGGCACATGACTTTTAAACACCTTCAATGTGGAAATAAACACGTGTGCTATGCACTGAAATAATTTTCAGTGATGCAAGTGTTTTCATTGTGAATTTTTGCCGTTTGAAGTGTGCGGAGAAAACACAAGTAGAGGAGAGGGTGTCGGCGCGCTGTGGCGCAAACTGCTTGATTGACTCTCCACGGTTCTCACGATGCATTTAAATGCAGCAATGTACGCGGCCAACGCATCAGTCCATTCATACCCAGACGTCATGGCAGAAGTAGCACCAGCCCCGGCCACCCCGGCAAAAACGACCAAGAAGAAGGCATCAAAGCCCGCGAAGAAGAGGGTCGGTCCCAGCATCAGCGAGCTTATCGTCAAGGCCGTGGCCGCGTCCAAGGAGCGCAATGGCGTCTCTCTGGCCTCCCTCAAGAAATCTCTGGTCGCCTCCGGCTACGACGTGGACAAGAACAGGTACCGCGTCAAGATCGCCGTCGTCGGCTTGGTGAACAAAGGTACCCTCGTTCAAACCAAGGGCACCGGCGCCTCTGGCTCCTTTAAGATGAACAAAAAGGCCGAGGGGAAGACAAAGGCGCCCGCCAAGGCTTCAAAGAAGACCCCCACGAAAGCTAAGAAGCCTGCCAAGAAGGCAACTCCGAGCAAGAAGCCCAAAACAACCCCAGCCAAGAAGGCGGCCGCGAAGAAATCACCGAAGAAACCCGCCAAGGCCTCGACGCCCAAGAAAGCGGCCAAGAAGCCCACCAAAAGCCCAAAGAAAGCGACGGCGTCTAAAAAAGCCCCCGCGGCCAAGAAGACCCCCGCCGCCAAGAAGAGCCCCGCTAAGAAGGTGGCCAAGCCCAAAAGTGTCAAAAAGGCAGCACCCAAAAAGAAGTGATTTTACACTTGTACTCACAAAAGGCTCTTTTAAGAGCCACCCCACCACCTTTAAAGAGCAAACATTCTTTCACGAGTTGCATTTGGATAGATACGTCATAACTAAAACTCGTGTTTAAAAGGATCACACAATCGTGAAAGGGATAAATTCCCATTTTCATTTCAGACTGACATCTTGTTGTGACACCAGTAGTCGCTAGGTGGTGCAAGTGTTCCATTTACATACACGACTGTTTTATCGCAAGTGGAAAAAGGCGTCATCTTTATGGGACCCCGGACATGCAGAGTGTAATGTACGTCAATGTATCTTGCACACGCACGAGTCTTTCAGAATGAATGGTCACCATGCTTTGGAACAATAGTGCAATTTAATAGAACATAGATAAGTTAAGACTTCGTGTGTTGCATTTGTGTGAGCCATGATTTCAATTTTTTTTTTTCAATCTGCATTAAACGCGTATCAAAGGAGAAATGCTCTCTAGAGGCAAGGTGCGTGGCTCTTAAAAGAGCCGTTTTGGGGTTGTGGAAGAGTCAGAGTCCCTTTTTACTTGGACTTGGCTGGTTTCTCGGTCTTCTTGGGCAGAAGAACGGCCTGGATGTTGGGCAACACGCCGCCCTGAGCGATGGTCACTCCGCCCAGGAGTTTGTTGAGTTCCTCGTCGTTGCGCACGGCCAGCTGCAGGTGACGAGGGATGATTCTCGTTTTCTTGTTGTCGCGGGCTGCGTTGCCGGCCAACTCCAGGATCTCAGCGGTCAAGTACTCCAGCACGGCCGCCAGGTAGACGGGGGCGCCGGCACCCACCCGTTGAGCGTAGTTTCCTTTGCGCAGCAGCCTGTGGCCACGCC
>NW_017805547.1:314926-320316 GCF_001891065.2 Hippocampus comes
TGAAGCGCTTAAAAGCGACTCACGTATTCTTCCTTCACTTCCCTCGAAAAAGAAGAGCTGAGCTGCACGATGGCTAGAACCAAGCAAACTGCTCGTAAATCCACCGGCGGCAAAGCCCCCAGGAAGCAGCTGGCCACCAAGGCCGCTCGCAAGAGTGCGCCAGCCACCGGCGGCGTCAAGAAGCCTCACCGTTACAGGCCCGGTACGGTGGCTCTCCGCGAGATCCGCCGCTACCAGAAGTCCACCGAGCTGCTCATCCGCAAGTTGCCTTTCCAGCGTCTGGTCAGGGAGATCGCTCAGGATTTCAAGACCGATCTACGTTTCCAGAGCTCAGCCGTCATGGCTCTGCAGGAAGCCAGCGAGGCTTACTTGGTCGGTCTGTTCGAGGACACCAACTTGTGCGCGATCCACGCCAAGAGGGTCACCATCATGCCCAAAGACATCCAGCTCGCCCGTCGTATTCGCGGAGAGAGAGCTTAAAACGTTCTCCGTCACACCACAACGGCTCTTTTAAGAGCCACCACACTTGCAACTAAAGGAAAAATTCCCCATATGGCGTCATAATAAGTATGCAATGACATTCCATAATGTAAGGGTACCGCTGTGTGGTAGTACCACCCAATGACAGCTGTGAGACAAGATATCTGAAATGTCAATTAACACTCCCATATTTTTTTTTTCTGGCGTACAGCCGACAAAGCGTTTCTCGCAAAGAAGGAAACGTACAAATTCCATCACTCGAAATGCACTCATCGTGTTATATAAGTATTTTCGATATGTCGTTTAGCTCCATTCAGATAAAATGTCTCTACCACAGAACCAAATTTTTCATCACTTAAAAAAAAATGGATTCATTGGTGGTTGACCGAAACAAAATCATGCACGGATTTTGCTGGCTCGGGCATAATAACAAATTACGATCAGATTGCTTCATTCATTCACCACTTTTTTGATCAAGACAGTGTTCTTATCGGGACTCGTGCAGCAAGTGCTGTGCCAGCGCCGCTCTCTGATTGGTTGAAAACAAAAAAAAAAGCGCCTCTGTTGGCCTGCTTCCGGACCTGAGAGAGGACAGTCAATGTAATTTGGCGATTGGCCGCCCTTCGCGGTGGAATGACCAAAGCGAAATTTGTCACTCCACTTGGTTGACTTGACTTGTGATCTTTCACTTATGATTACACAGAATCAGAGCCATTTTAATATGGTTACAAATGTCGGTATTTGCGCCATTGTAAGTAAATGTTTCTGTCACTCTTTCACTTAATTGCACTTCCTTACATTCATATATAAGGCACACAAACAAATGCGTGTCACAATTACATTTAATTTCTCACCAGATTTCGATCACCCATACACAGTATGTTAAAAGTTGTTGTGGTGCTGGCAGGGCAGTTAAAAAACAGTACAACCAACCAGTTTTGGAATAAAATGAAATACAGATAACGATGACCCGTCCATGTTAAAACGACATGATTTAAAAAAAAGGGTTAACCACTAAACATGAATAAGTATAACTAAAATACAAAACGGACACCCCTGTTACTTTTTTTTTTTACTCCGAATAATGTATAAGTCTGTTTTTCAAAAGTTACATGATGTTATGGAAGTAAACCCTCTGCTGCATCACCATAAACCAACGGCTCTTTTAAGAGCCACGCATCTCATCAAACGAGTACTCACTCCTCTATTGCCTTATTTTCATTCATCATGAATTTAATTTCTGTTCATCTCTTAAAAGGGACAGTTTGAATACACTCGAACGGAGTCGCCAGTATGTTTGATCGCATTTGCCAGTTTATTTTGTTTTGGTTACTCCAAATTGGCAACTCCGCGCTTCCGTAGGTAACACATCTGATGCTCTTTATCATTTTTTGGGGCGTGTGTTAAAATTTAAGTAGCTGAGGTTGAGGCAAGAGACAGCAAATTGTCCAATTGCTTTTATATGCTAGAGTAGATAAATTGATAGGCATGTAGTGTCGTTACAGTGTACGTGGATATCTTGGAAATTTGGACTCGGATGTGAAAATTGTGTTTTAATATGCTATACTTTTGTTTGGAGTTCATCAATATGTGTTGATATCGAGATAAGAACATATTGAATGTATGATGCACAACTTTTACTTTTTTTAAGCAATTTTAGGTTAAAGTGAACATCAATAGTAGCCAGGCTGTCACCAAAGGCAAAATATAAAAATGATGAAATCATGATCAGCTGATATACAGTCATGTACTGTAATCTGTGTCTGACTGATCCCAAACGATAAACCAGGCTAGCGTAAAAGCATTCGCACCGTTCCCACATATAGTGTTACTGTATATAGTTGGACTTTCTCGACTCTGTATTGTCAATACTTTAGCTGCTGTATGCGTGTACGTTCTCTATAATAAGAATCATTTCTAGACTTGGAAATAATATTGCAGTTTGAGGACACGAGGAGTTGTTGTCCCATGACAAAAGACACAGGTCTTGCTCCTCAATTGTGTTTGCTGCCCTCGGAGAAGGTTGTCTTTTTCCAAAAAATATCACCCATACTCGCTTGTTTAGACGTTGAGTCCGTGGATGAACATGTTACTTAATACGTAAAACACTTTTTGTCCAATCGTTTTTTACTTTACATCATTTTATTGAAGAAACGAGTGAGGAATCTCCTTGAGTAACGCTGCTCACGCCGGTGTGGAGGTGAAGTTTAGCAGCTCTGCAGAGCAAATGCAGGAGGCACATGACTTTTAAACACCTTCAATGTGGAAATAAACACGTGTGCTATGCACTGAAATAATTTTCAGTGATGCAAGTGTTTTCATTGTGAATTTTTGCCGTTTGAAGTGTGCGGAGAAAACACAAGTAGAGGAGAGGGTGTCGGCGCGCTGTGGCGCAAACTGCTTGATTGACTCTCCACGGTTCTCACGATGCATTTAAATGCAGCAATGTACGCGGCCAACGCATCAGTCCATTCATACCCAGACGTCATGGCAGAAGTAGCACCAGCCCCGGCCACCCCGGCAAAAACGACCAAGAAGAAGGCATCAAAGCCCGCGAAGAAGAGGGTCGGTCCCAGCATCAGCGAGCTTATCGTCAAGGCCGTGGCCGCGTCCAAGGAGCGCAATGGCGTCTCTCTGGCCTCCCTCAAGAAATCTCTGGTCGCCTCCGGCTACGACGTGGACAAGAACAGGTACCGCGTCAAGATCGCCGTCGTCGGCTTGGTGAACAAAGGTACCCTCGTTCAAACCAAGGGCACCGGCGCCTCTGGCTCCTTTAAGATGAACAAAAAGGCCGAGGGGAAGACAAAGGCGCCCGCCAAGGCTTCAAAGAAGACCCCCACGAAAGCTAAGAAGCCTGCCAAGAAGGCAACTCCGAGCAAGAAGCCCAAAACAACCCCAGCCAAGAAGGCGGCCGCGAAGAAATCACCGAAGAAACCCGCCAAGGCCTCGACGCCCAAGAAAGCGGCCAAGAAGCCCACCAAAAGCCCAAAGAAAGCGACGGCGTCTAAAAAAGCCCCCGCGGCCAAGAAGACCCCCGCCGCCAAGAAGAGCCCCGCTAAGAAGGTGGCCAAGCCCAAAAGTGTCAAAAAGGCAGCACCCAAAAAGAAGTGATTTTACACTTGTACTCACAAAAGGCTCTTTTAAGAGCCACCCCACCACCTTTAAAGAGCAAACATTCTTTCACGAGTTGCATTTGGATAGATACGTCATAACTAAAACTCGTGTTTAAAAGGATCACACAATCGTGAAAGGGATAAATTCCCATTTTCATTTCAGACTGACATCTTGTTGTGACACCAGTAGTCGCTAGGTGGTGCAAGTGTTCCATTTACATACACGACTGTTTTATCGCAAGTGGAAAAAGGCGTCATCTTTATGGGACCCCGGACATGCAGAGTGTAATGTACGTCAATGTATCTTGCACACGCACGAGTCTTTCAGAATGAATGGTCACCATGCTTTGGAACAATAGTGCAATTTAATAGAACATAGATAAGTTAAGACTTCGTGTGTTGCATTTGTGTGAGCCATGATTTCAATTTTTTTTTTTCAATCTGCATTAAACGCGTATCAAAGGAGAAATGCTCTCTAGAGGCAAGGTGCGTGGCTCTTAAAAGAGCCGTTTTGGGGTTGTGGAAGAGTCAGAGTCCCTTTTTACTTGGACTTGGCTGGTTTCTCGGTCTTCTTGGGCAGAAGAACGGCCTGGATGTTGGGCAACACGCCGCCCTGAGCGATGGTCACTCCGCCCAGGAGTTTGTTGAGTTCCTCGTCGTTGCGCACGGCCAGCTGCAGGTGACGAGGGATGATTCTCGTTTTCTTGTTGTCGCGGGCTGCGTTGCCGGCCAACTCCAGGATCTCAGCGGTCAAGTACTCCAGCACGGCCGCCAGGTAGACGGGGGCGCCGGCACCCACCCGTTGAGCGTAGTTTCCTTTGCGCAGCAGCCTGTGGCCACGCCAAAGCTAAGAAGCCTGCCAAGAAGGCAACTCCGAGCAAGAAGCCCAAAACAACCCCAGCCAAGAAGGCGGCCGCGAAGAAATCACCGAAGAAACCCGCCAAGGCCTCGACGCCCAAGAAAGCGGCCAAGAAGCCCACCAAAAGCCCAAAGAAAGCGACGGCGTCTAAAAAAGCCCCCGCGGCCAAGAAGACCCCCGCCGCCAAGAAGAGCCCCGCTAAGAAGGTGGCCAAGCCCAAAAGTGTCAAAAAGGCAGCACCCAAAAAGAAGTGATTTTACACTTGTACTCACAAAAGGCTCTTTTAAGAGCCACCCCACCACCTTTAAAGAGCAAACATTCTTTCACGAGTTGCATTTGGATAGATACGTCATAACTAAAACTCGTGTTTAAAAGGATCACACAATCGTGAAAGGGATAAATTCCCATTTTCATTTCAGACTGACATCTTGTTGTGACACCAGTAGTCGCTAGGTGGTGCAAGTGTTCCATTTACATACACGACTGTTTTATCGCAAGTGGAAAAAGGCGTCATCTTTATGGGACCCCGGACATGCAGAGTGTAATGTACGTCAATGTATCTTGCACACGCACGAGTCTTTCAGAATGAATGGTCACCATGCTTTGGAACAATAGTGCAATTTAATAGAACATAGATAAGTTAAGACTTCGTGTGTTGCATTTGTGTGAGCCATGATTTCAATTTTTTTTTTTCAATCTGCATTAAACGCGTATCAAAGGAGAAATGCTCTCTAGAGGCAAGGTGCGTGGCTCTTAAAAGAGCCGTTTTGGGGTTGTGGAAGAGTCAGAGTCCCTTTTTACTTGGATCGGTCTTCTTGGACAGAAGAACGGCCTGGATGTTGGGCAACACGCCGCCCTGAGCGATGGTCACTCCGCCCAGGAGTTTGTTGAGTTCCTCGTCGTTGCGCACGGCCAGCTGCAGGTGACGAGGGATGCTT
>NW_017805547.1:320442-325716 GCF_001891065.2 Hippocampus comes
ACCTTTGCGCAGCAGCCTGTGGACACGTCCGACAGGGAACTGCAGTCCGGCACGGGAAGAACGAGTCTTGGCCTTTGCTCTGGCCTTGCCGCCGGTTTTGCCTCTTCCGCTCATCTTGGTTCTTCTTTCTGGAGTGAAATCTCGAAGAAAAATGTGTGCTTGGGGGGTACAAGTCCTGCTTTAATAGCTGCAGAAAGCGCGGGAGGCTGGGGGTCAGACCAACCAGGGAAGAGATTTTCAGTGTGGTCAGGGACTTAGCATGCTGGGGTCCAGTTTGAACACAATCCCCCCAATTGGGGGCGAGCCTTGTGGCGGGAGGTCACTCTTGCAGGCGGGGCTGACCTCCAGCAATTGCGGCGGACCAATCAGCAAGCGCCAGTGTGAGGGAGCGTAGCTCAGGCACAGCCGGTGAAGCGCTTAAAAGCGACTCACGTATTCTTCCTTCTGTGGTCAGGGACTTAGCATGCTGGGGTCCAGTTTGAACACAATCCCCCCAATTGGGGGCGAGCCTTGTGGCGGGAGGTCACTCTTGCAGGCGGGGCTGACCTCCAGCAATTGCGGCGGACCAATCAGCAAGCGCCAGTGTGAGGGAGAGTAGCTCCTACACAGCCGATGAAGCGCTTAAAAGCGACTCACGTATTCTTCCTTCACTTCCCTCGAAAAAGAAGAGCTGAGCTGCACGATGGCTAGAACCAAGCAAACTGCTCGTAAATCCACCGGCGGCAAAGCCCCCAGGAAGCAGCTGGCCACCAAGGCCGCTCGCAAAAGTGCGCCGGGAAAAATTCCCCATATGGCGTCATAATAAGTATGCAATGACATTCCATAATGTAAGGGTACCGCTGTGTGGTAGTACCACCCAATGACAGCTGTGAGACAAGATATCTGAAATGTCAATTAACACTCCCATATTTTTTTTTTCTGGCGTACAGCCGACAAAGCGTTTCTCGCAAAGAAGGAAACGTACAAATTCCATCACTCGAAATGCACTCATCGTGTTATATAAGTATTTTCGATATGTCGTTTAGCTCCATTCAGATAAAATGTCTCTACCACAGAACCAAATTTTTCATCACTTAAAAAAAAATGGATTCATTGGTGGTTGACCGAAACAAAATCATGCACGGATTTTGCTGGCTCGGGCATAATAACAAATTACGATCAGATTGCTTCATTCATTCACCACTTTTTTGATCAAGACAGTGTTCTTATCGGGACTCGTGCAGCAAGTGCTGTGCCAGCGCCGCTCTCTGATTGGTTGAAAACACAAAAAAAAAGCGCCTCTGTTGGCCTGCTTCTGGACCTGAGAGAGGACAGTCAATGTAATTTGGCGATTGGCCGCCCTTCGCGGTGGAATGACCAAAGCGAAATTTGTCACTCCACTTGGTTGACTTGACTTGTGATCTTTCACTTATGATTACACAGAATCAGAGCCATTTTAATATGGTTACAAATGTCGGTATTTGCGCCATTGTAAGTAAATGTTTCTGTCACTCTTTCACTTAATTGCACTTCCTTACATTCATATATAAGGCACACAAACAAATGCGTGTCACAATTACATTTAATTTCTCACCAGATTTCGATCACCCATACACAGTATGTTAAAAGTTGTTGTGGTGCTGGCAGGGCAGTTAAAAAACAGTACAACCAACCAGTTTTGGAATAAAATGAAATACAGATAACGATGACCCGTCCATGTTAAAACGACATGATTTAAAAAAAAGGGTTAACCACTAAACATGAATAAGTATAACTAAAATACAAAACGGACACCCCTGTTACTTTTTTTTTTTACTCCGAATAATGTATAAGTCTGTTTTTCAAAAGTTACATGATGTTATGATGGCTTGTTATGAAGAACGGTTGTAAAGAACTCTAGTATGTATTTCCCCAAATCTCTGAACATGAATGTTACTT
This sequence comes from Hippocampus comes, assembly GCF_001891065.2. Taxonomy (NCBI): domain Eukaryota; kingdom Metazoa; phylum Chordata; class Actinopteri; order Syngnathiformes; family Syngnathidae; genus Hippocampus; species Hippocampus comes. The sequence continues at coordinate 322,360 of NW_017805547.1, forward strand.
AGTCTCATTGAGTTGTAAAGAATACAGAGTGATTTATAATTCAGGAAGTATTTGACTTTGGACAGGACTGAAATGAGTATAGATAATTTAGTTTGCCTGTCTTTTATATGAGGTTTCCAGCAAATTCTGTCGTCACGAATTAGCCCCAGAAATTTGTTTTCATACAGCCTTTACACATTTACAACTAATTATGTTCTTTTCTAAAGCTTTGGACTAGATTAAAATAAAGTGTAAAAAAAGTGTAGACTATACAGACACTTTCATATCAATTGATAGGCGGCATATTTGAAAGTCAATCAAATGCATTGGCAGAAGCAAATTAGTATTGCACAAAGCCGTGAGCATAATGTCTCTTCATAACTTGCCTATGTTTTTATGTACTTGTATGAAACATATCATATTGCTATCTCCTCAAAGTTCTCTGGAATCTAAAGGGTAGTTCCTTTCTCAGAACGTTGGCATGAATGTTTCAGATAAGCCCCGGGGAAGGCAGTTTGAGTGAAGCCAAACCTCAACGACGATACTTTCTAATTATTTTGCACAATAGGGGTCCTCGTGTGTCCTAATATTTCTATTGCAGTACTATTACTCAAATAGGCTCCCTTTTACCAAAATAAGAGGGAAAAGTCAATATTGTGTCTTTTGCCAAATTGTTTTCAAGTCCGTCTACGTAATGACATAAAAGTCACATGCCAGAAGTGATGTAACAGTGAGAAACAAGTGGCCATCGTTGCAGTGAGGGAGCAGTCGTCACTGTCAATCAAGGTCTCTCAATCAACCATCACATACAAATGACATATCAGGAGTGATGTCACAGTGAGAAACATCTGGCCACGGTTGCAGTTCAAGAGGAGGGGTCCAATGCATAAAAGTCCACGGCGCAGCCGGGTTTTCACTTTGGTCATGATGGAGAAGCTCAGGATCTTGGCTGCGGTCACCGTGTTCCTGGAGACGGTGTCGGCCGTCTCTGTAAGTTGCAGTTTGTTTGGATCTTTAAACTTAGGGTCGAGTGTTTTCTTTTCTGTAGCACGTCAAGGTCTTGTGGTCGTGTGTTTCTGTAGCTGGGAGTGGTGAAGACCGAGGGTGGCATGGTCGAGGGAAAGAACATTCGTCTTGGCTTCCACCGTTCCATGGACATCTTCAAAGGGATTCCTTTTGCCGACGTACCTGAAACGTTTGAGAAACCGGAGCGTCATCCGGGTTGGGAAGGTGAGTCGACCGAACGTTGATTTGGAACGTTGGCTAATTAAAGCCACGAACCAAGACACACGGATCAGTATTGCGATGCCTGACACTACATTCATATTTTCATTTTTCAAGTGTCTTTGTGAACATTTGTGGATCGATGATGTTAGCCGGGTGAGCCGGGCTCACTGTTTCCAGTTCCTTGCACCTTATAACATTTTTAAAATTTTATTTTATTTTTTTTGTCCTCATTGTCCAAACATGAACGTCCCTTTCTTCAGGTGTTCTGAAGGCGACTGAATACAAGGAGATCTGTCTTCAGCTGAAACCATTATTGCCCGGCACCAGAGGAAGCGACGACTGTCTCTACCTCAACATCTGGGTTCCTCACGGCCGTACGGGTAAGAACTGATATGCGCGGTCAGAGCATCCATCCATTGTATGGTGCAAATCCCTGCTGACTCTGGGCAAGAAGTGGCGTGCAGCATCACTCGACCACAAGACACACATAGACAAAGAACCCTTCACACTATGGCCAATTTAAACTCTTCACGATGCATCCTTTTAGAATGTGGGAAGAAGAGAGACGTGTGCCGAGACTCGAAAAGTGTGAGGCCGATGTGCCGGCAACAATGTGCAATGGTACCACCCGCATTCTTCAGTTCGAATTATTTTTACTCCTCAAGTGTCTGCCGAGCTACCCGTCATGGTCTGGCTATTTGGAGGTGCCTTCCTGATTGGAGGATCGATGGGTACCAACATCTTGGACCTTGCTACGAAACTGTACGATGGGCAAGAGATTGCAGATCGAGGCAACGTCATCGTGGTGACACTGGGATACCGTGTGGGAACTCTGGGCTTCCTCAGCACCGGAGACTCACTTTTACCAGGTACTGTGTTCTTTTCAAATCATGTCGCGCAAACTCCAATTTCAAATTAGGCAGGGCATAGATCAGGGGTGTCAAACCAAACTCATTTTTGTCGCGGGCCACATTTTAGTTACCGTTTCCCTTGGAGGGCTGTTATGACTGAAACCATATGATAACGATTTATTCAACTTTCTGTAATGAGGGGTTTGATCACAAGAAAATGCTTACAATATGTCTCTAATTTATTCAATATGAGAATTTTAAATTATGGTAGAGATTTTAGCAAGCATCATGGAAGTGGACCTGTTTGATTTGCTTTCGCGGGCCACATAAAATGATGTGGAGGGCCAGATCTGGCCCCCGGGCCTTGAGTTTGACACCTGTGGCATAGATTGCGAAGGCTACGGGTCCTAATCAAAAAGCGGTGGTGCGTTGGTACATTTGTGCCTTGACAGGGAACTACGGTCTTTGGGATCAGCACGCCGCCATTGCCTGGGTCCACCGAAACATCCGCGCATTCGGAGGTGACCCGGATAACATCACGATCTTTGGAGAGTCTGCGGGTGGCGCTAGTGTCAACTTTCAGGTATAAGATAGCTGGGTCGTCTGACTTTCAATAAATAGTCATCGGGTCAATTCACGAACTCACTGTCAGACGTCCAATGAAAATGGCCTGCTCGGTGATCTTACGGCGGCATCGGTATGGCATTTCCACGGCCGCTTCAGGTTACACAGACGTATATTCCGTCACAGATTCTCAGTCCCTACAACAAGGGGCTCATCAGGAGAGCCATCTCTGAGAGTGGTGTCGCACTTTGTCCCTGGTCCATCATAAAGGACCCCCGTGCTTTCGCTGAAGAGGTACAAAATCGCTTTTGCTCCAAAATTAAACTTCTCGACTCTCAATTGATGCGAAATTGTAACTCGGGATTTTCCCCTCTCGGTTCAGGTTGCTCGGAAGGTCAACTGCCCCACCGATCATAAACAGTGAGAAACAAGTGGCCATCGTTGCAGTGAGGGAGCAGTCGTCACTGTCAATCAAGGTCTCTCAATCAACCATCACATACAAATGACATATCAGGAGTGATGTCACAGTGAGAAACATCTGGCCACGGTTGCAGTTCAAGAGGAGGGGTCCAATGCATAAAAGTCCACGGCGCAGCCGGGTTTTCACTTTGGTCATGATGGAGAAGCTCAGGATCTTGGCTGCGGTCACCGTGTTCCTGGAGACGGTGTCGGCCGTCTCTGTAAGTTGCAGTTTGTTTGGATCTTTAAACTTAGGGTCGAGGGTTTTCTTTTCTGT
>NW_017805547.1:326507-333353 GCF_001891065.2 Hippocampus comes
GCACCGGAGACTCACTTTTACCAGGTACTGTGTTCTTTTCAAATCATGTCGCGCAAACTCCAATTTCAAATTAGGCAGGGCATAGATCAGGGGTGTCAAACCAAACTCATTTTTGTCGCGGGCCACATTTTAGTTACCGTTTCCCTTGGAGGGCTGTTATGACTGAAACCATATGATAACGATTTATTCAACTTTCTGTAATGAGGGGTTTGATCACAAGAAAATGCTTACAATATGTCTCTAATTTATTCAATATGAGAATTTTAAATTATGGTAGAGATTTTAGCAAGCATCATGGAAGTGGACCTGTTTGATTTGCTTTCGCGGGCCACATAAAATGATGTGGAGGGCCAGATCTGGCCCCCGGGCCTTGAGTTTGACACCTGTGGCATAGATTGCGAAGGCTACGGGTCCTAATCAAAAAGCGGTGGTGCGTTGGTACATTTGTGCCTTGACAGGGAACTACGGTCTTTGGGATCAGCACGCCGCCATTGCCTGGGTCCACCGAAACATCCGCGCATTCGGAGGTGACCCGGATAACATCACGATCTTTGGAGAGTCTGCGGGTGGCGCTAGTGTCAACTTTCAGGTATAAGATAGCTGGGTCGTCTGACTTTCAATAAATAGTCATCGGGTCAATTCACGAACTCACTGTCAGACGTCCAATGAAAATGGCCTGCTCGGTGATCTTACGGCGGCATCGGTATGGCATTTCCACGGCCGCTTCAGGTTACACAGACGTATATTCCGTCACAGATTCTCAGTCCCTACAACAAGGGGCTCATCAGGAGAGCCATCTCTGAGAGTGGTGTCGCACTTTGTCCCTGGTCCATCATAAAGGACCCCCGTGCTTTCGCTGAAGAGGTACAAAATCGCTTTTGCTCCAAAATTAAACTTCTCGACTCTCAATTGATGCGAAATTGTAACTCGGGATTTTCCCCTCTCGGTTCAGGTTGCTCGGAAGGTCAACTGCCCCACCGATCATAAGATGGCGGCCTGTTTGAAGACTTCTGATCCTGTGCGCCTCACAGAAGCTGGCAGTTTCAGCCTCTTCAGCTCACCGAGCGGTAAGATGAAATGGATTTCTTTCCCCGCGTGCCTGCCAACATGGAATGCAATGGTGCTGCTTTTGATTATTTGGGAGTTTTGCTTCATATTCCCACTGGGGGACACTTTTCAAAAACGACATGAAACCTCACACGCTCTCCCAGAGTGTGCATTCATATTCTTGAATGACTTTTCTGTGGACGTCAAAGAAGCGATGTGACTCACAGAGAGTTTTCTCCCAACTGCAGCCCCTCTCGTCGAGAACATGATTCTCTCGGCTGTCATCGATGGCGATTTCCTGCCACACGAACCTTGCAACTTGTTCCACAACGCCGCTGATGTCGACTACATTGCTGGGATCAATGACATGGACGGACATATCCTGGCTTCCGGGGATATCCCTTCGATCAACTTGCCATTTTGGGAAACCTCCATGTCAGCATTTGTTCCACATATGACCCAAGTCTTATTATTTTTGAAACATTTTAATCCGACTTTTCCTCTCATGTTCTCCTCAACTCAGCGATGACATGAAGACGCTGTTGCAATCGTTCACGAAACCCAAGGGCGAGCCTGGTATGAAAGAGGCATTCTCAGTCTACACTTCAAAATGGGCACCCGATCCAAGCAAGGAGGAAGTGAAGAGAACGATTGTGGATATCGAGACGGATTACGTCTTTTTGGTTCCGACGCAGGTTGCCCTTGAACTTCATGCCGCTAGTGCCAGGTGAGAGCATCCATTTACGATCCATCTGTACCGTACATGTTAAGGGTTGTTCTATTTTCACGTTAGCCATGTATTTTGTTCATGCTGTAATCGGTTACAATCGAGGCTTGGTATGAACACGCTGCCCCCTACCAAATGGGGGGGGTGAGTTTGATCTTTCGCTCGTGACACTGCAGCTTGAACCAGTGGCGTAACTTTGGTGCAAAACGTGTCAAAGCCTGATTACGATGCTAATTGACATTATTGTACAAGCTTTGTATGCATCTTAGACACGTTCTCTTCTTGTCTCATTCAAGATCTGGTCGCACCTACTCCTATCGCTTCTCCGAGCCCAGCCGTTTGGGCGGCAGGGTTAAGCCGTATCCCACCTGGATGGGAGCTGACCACACCGAGGAGCTGCAGTACCTCTTCGGAATGCCTTACAGAGAGTTTTTGTTGTACTGGCCTCACGACCGCAAGCTTTCTGACTACATGATTGCTTATTGGACCAACTTTGCCAAAACCGGGTATAATTTTGCAAAAAAACAAAACAAACACATACCTGTAACATAAAGTCAACAGCAAAACCTCTCTCTCTCTCTCTCTCTCTCTCTCTCTCTCTCTCTCTCTCTGTCATTAGTTGATGCAGTTTTTTTTTCACTTCTTCACAGAGATCCCAACAAAGGAAACTCTGAGGTGCCCACCACCTGGCCGGAATTCACCAAGGGACGCCGTTACCTTGACATCAATCATAAGATGAATGCGAGCTCTGTGGGACGGAAGATGAGGAAGCAGTATGTGAATTTTTGGACCGTCACCTTGCCCAATTTGCCAGATGTCTGAGCATTTACAGCAGCATCAAATTCAATTTGCGCGCATGGAGTTTGCATGCACAAAATCTGTCAAAATAGTATTGGGTAATTGTCGTTGCTTGCTATTTGGTGTACAAATAATATGAATGCAGGTCGTGTTGTGGAACGCTTCTGTTAACTCTGGAACCCAATTTTGGGCACATGGCTGTACTGCCGCACACATCAAATAAAGTCAGACAAAGTCAGGAACCGCGTGTTAATTAGATGACTCCAAAAACAAGATGCTAAAGGAGATGTTCAGTTTATTTATACGCACGGACTTTGCCAATGACACGGAGCACAATCTGTCGTAATTGCTTGCATTTTTGGGGAATCTTTCAAATGCAAAGATGGGGGGGGGGGGTTGGAGAAAAACAGACGTGGTAAGAGTGAAATCATTCTCCAACATCAGGACAGCTGCTGGGAGAAAGGCAAAGCGGGCGACAAATTTGTGACAGATGGTATGACCAAAGGACAGCTGCTCCACTACAGTAAGACTTGGCCGGCTGGAATTATCCTCACTGTAGTGGCAGAACTTTGTGTTGCCACAGAAATCGGCACGAAAGTCTCATCTGCATCGAGCTGTTCGACTGGCACAGAAAGCTTTGTGTCACTTTCCGGGTTTGAAACCGCGCACCGGGCCACGTGACCTTGGCTCACTGCAGTGCCCTTTCTGTCCACAAACCACTGCACTACCTCGGTATGCCTGTAGGAGGAGTCATAGAGTAACACAAAAACCAAATCCGATGACACATGCGCCTTGTGTTTCTTAATTTTTGTCGTCGAGCTTCATGACATCTAGTGAGAAACCAATGAAACTGGCCTGGAAAACAAAAATTGTACCCTGTACATAAAAGACGCAATTTTTCCCAGAGTTTAAAACAGTACCCGGGTGTCCTAAACCTGTGTTTCAGCTTCGCACAATACCACAGGAAGAAATGTGAGGCATCAGTAAAAGCAGGGAAATGACAACTGACAATTCAACGTCGGATTAGTTTCATATTTAATCCTTTCAAATATTAGGATGCCCTTTGGTACAAGTTCAGCACTTCTGATGGGGTTTTCGGCCATCAGAAGAGGCCTTGCTAGCCTCAACCGCTAACCACTGATGGTTTTTATAGAACGTACACATCGATAATACTTGGCCTATTTCATTTGTGCCACAAAAGGAGATCAAGGTGATTTTGCCGCTAATAATATGTTGCACACGCACAGTGCGTTTGAGCTTCTAATGACAATGACCCAGAAACAACAACAACAACAACCGTACTGCAGCTATCATGAAAAAGTAACTTGGCCACACTGAACCGATAACTTTTTACAAGCTAGCGTAGTTATGTGGAAACGCTCCCGTGTTAGATTAGCTGTTACTCAGAGATGTGCATATTTAAAAGTAAATATACCATCGACATTAAAATTGTGGGCCTCTTTAGGTTGCAAAAAACAAAAAAAAAAGACAACCCAACAACAGCCCGAACTACTCCACATGTGCACAGTATGCCCTGCTGGTGTGTCTCATGTATTAAATTTTTTTGCTCAAAATATAAATGTTTAACCGAGCATTCTGGTCAGCGCTGTACGTGTTGTCACTGTCAAATCGATTGTGTTCTTTTTCTAAGAGGGAAAACGACCTTGAAAGTGCATTTAGATTGCGTTTGATTTGCGGCGTACATGTTCCTTTGAGTGCACTTCTTGGCTCATCATTTTTAAATGAATGAAATATTGTCTCGCGTTGAGCCACTCCGATAAAAATAGCTTAGGTATGTTGTCAAATCACCACAAAATGATATGAACAAGGATGATATGCCCAAGATGCCAGATGGTTTCCGTGAACTTATTTGCACATGTATTTAGGGTTTCTACAATAACTTTAAATCTGCGCAGTAGAACTTATATACTTTTTTTTCAACAACAAATATGCTGCTACACAACGATTATTTCATAAACAATCTTTTTTTTCAAGAATTTTATACTGACCATACAGTCATGGTGCAAGCATTTGTTGAAGTTGTTCGAATCGAAGCTAACAGGCCTCTCTTATTCGACGCACCCATTGATCCGTATTGATCCGCCGTTCAACCTCCCCCCCCCACCCCCCTGCTTTTCCACTATAGCGCACATCCAATGTAGCACAAACCCCAAATCTGACGGCGATTGTGTGCTGCTGCGCGTGACGACCGAATACTTCAGCTCGGCATGGAGAGAGGCAAGCGCTGACAGGGCTAACACATGTATGATTTATGCGGGGCAGAACATGAGAAACACATCAGAAAGACAGGCCTCACTTTGACATTGACTCACTGAAGCACTCATTTCAAAATACCTCATGAGCTCTGTTTGAGTGTTGGCAAGAGGAAGGCCTGCTTTGCCCCCTCGCTTGCTCGCTCTCTCTCGATCAGATGACTTGGGCTGCATGTCACATGGTTGCGTTCACATTAGACTAATGTGGAAAAACGCATTGTGTACGACGAACACACACGTTTTGCTCAAGCGCGGAAGGCGTGCAAAGCGCTTTGATGTGTTTAAATGCCAAGCTTAGTGTTTGACTTCAATTTGCATGCTTAATCAATACACATCATATACACTGTATGTATATAATGAGATTAATATTGTGAGTTATTCTTGATACAAACAACTCAATAATGAATAAAGTAGCACAAAAACAAAGCAGTTGAACCAAGGGCCTTCCAATCATTTGTAAAGCTGCTTGTAATAAGGCGAACGGGTTGCCTGGTGTTGCCATGGAAACCCGCATTGTCTGAGTTGGTAATCGAGGATAGTGTTGAACGACTTCTTTTTTCTTGTTTAGTGTTAAATATCTTCACGAATCAAAAGCATGTGGGCAAATTCATTTGACTTCTCAATGGTTGTTGACTGGACCACTGACGGTAGCTTGAAAGCAAATGTCACCTCACAAAACATGGGGAGGCTCACTGAAGGTAGGGAAACTGCACTACAAGCAGAAATTCAAAAATCTTAAACATTATTTGAATACATTAACATTCTACTGGTAAATGAGTTTTTGTGTATTTCAAGATTTTGAATGTATTTTTTTACAATTATTCACCATTTCTGATGCTTATTTTGCGCCTGTGTCTCGCTGAGTGCGGGAGCCTTTTCAAAACTCGTCGGACACTTATGTAATGACCGCAGAGCGGGTTGGGCCCACCTTACTGATGTGAGAGTGGGTGGAAATAGAAGCAGCGGAAGGTTTCTCACCCTCCTCTAACGGGGAGCCTTGACACTGCGGGGCCGTCCACTGAGGGGTGAGTTGAATGCAAAGTGTCTGCAGCAGTCACATCAAGGCAAGGAGGGTAATTATTGGCGCTTTGCTGGCCCCTGACACTGAATGCAGAGAAAGTATTATCTGTCTTGTTTGTAAATAACAGACCGCACCAGAAAATCGAAGGAGGATGTTACTCGGAAGGAGTCGAAGCATTCAGTTAGCCTTGCCGTTCTGGTACAACACTGCTGCCAAGAAAACCAGCAGCAGTCGCAGCAACGACGACGACACTAATGTGGTGCTTTCCAAACCTTTATTGAACCCGTGATATGAACGGCAAGGTGTACTGCCATACAATGGAAGCGCACTTAAAAATCATGCATGGCGCGCGATATGTTGTTCACATAGAGCAGATGAAATAATGAGCGAGGACCTTGGAAGTTTAAGTGAGAGGACTCACGTTGAAAGCACTGATGGTGGTCATTTGACTTTGGGACAAGTAGTGTGGGTTAGTTTCCAACTTAGGTGGGGGTGGGGGGTGTTAATATGAGAGGGAGTGGTCGTCTGAACCGCTAACCACTGATGGTTTTTATAGAACGTACACATCGATAATACTTGGCCTATTTCATTTGTGCCACAAAAGGAGATCAAGGTGATTTGACCGCTAACCACTGATGGTTTTATAGAACATACACATCGATAATACTTGGCCTGTTTCATTTGTGCCACAAAAGGAGATCAAGGTGATTTTGCCGCTAATAATATGTTGCACACGCACAGTGCGTTTGAGCTTCTAATGACAATGACCCAGAAACAACAACAACAACAACCGTACTGCAGCTATCATGAAAAAGTAACTTGGCCACACTGAACCGATAACTTTTTACAAGCTAGCGTAGTTATGTGGAAACGCTCCCGTGTTAGATTAGCTGTTACTCAGAGATGTGCATATTTAAAAGTAAATATACCATCGACATTAAAATTGTGGGCCTCTTTAGGTTGCAAAAAACAAAAAAAAA
>NW_017805547.1:333816-428119 GCF_001891065.2 Hippocampus comes
TTTTTCCAATGTAGCACAAACCCCAAATCTGACGGCGATTGTGTGCTGCTGCGCGTGACGACCGAATACTTCAGCTCGGCATGGAGAGAGGCAAGCGCTGACAGGGCTAACACATGTATGATTTATGCGGGGCAGAACATGAGAAACACATCAGAAAGACAGGCCTCACTTTGACATTGACTCACTGAAGCACTCATTTCAAAATGAGCTCTGTTTGAGTGTTGGCAAGAGGAAGGCCTGCTTTGCCCCCTCTCTCGCTCGCTCGCTCACTCTCTCTCTCGATCAGATGACTTGGGCTGCATGTCACAGGGTTGCGTTAGACTAATGTGAAAAACGCATTGTGTACGACGAACACACACGTTTTGCTCAAGCGCGGAAGGCACGCAAAGCGCTTTGATGTGTTTAAATGTCAAGCTTAGTGTTTTACTTCAATTTGCATGCTTAATCAATACACATCATATACACTGTATGTATATAATGAGATTAATATTGTGAGTTATTCTTGATACAAACAACTCAATAATGAATAAAGTAGCACATAAACACAAAGCAGTTGAACCAAGGGCCTTCCAATCATTTGTAAAGCTGCTTGTAATAAGGCGAACGGGTTGCCTGGTGTTGCCATGGAAACCCGCATTGTCTGAGTTGGTACTCGAGGATAGTGTTGAACGACTTCTTTTTTCTTGTTTAGTGTTAAATATCTTCACGAATCAAAAGCATGTGGGCAAATTCATTTGACTTCTCAATGGTTGTTGACTGGACCACTGACGGTAGCTTGAAAGCAAATGTCACCTCACAAAACATGGGGAGGCTCACTGAAGGTAGGGAAACTGCACTACAAGCAGAAATTCAAAAATCTTAAACATTATTTGAATACATTAACATTCTACTGGTAAATGAGTTTTTGTGTATTTCAAGATTTTGAATGTATTTTTTTACAATTATTCACCATTTCTGATGCTTATTTTGCGCCTGTGTCTCGCTGAGTGCGGGAGCCTTTTCAAAACTCGTCGGACACTTATGTAATGACCGCAGAGCGGGTTGGGCCCACCTTACTGATGTGAGAGTGGGTGGAAATAGAAGCAGCGGAAGGTTTCTCACCCTCCTCTAACGGGGAGCCTTGACACTGCGGGGCCGTCCACTGAGGGGTGAGTTGAATGCAAAGTGTCTGCAGCAGTCACATCAAGGCAAGGAGGGTAATTATTGGCGCTTTGCTGGCCCCTGACACTGAATGCAGAGAAAGTATTATCTGTCTTGTTTGTAAATAACAGACCGCACCAGAAAATCGAAGGAGGATGTTACTCGGAAGGAGTCGAAGCATTCAGTTAGCCTTGCCGTTCTGGTACAACACTGCTGCCAAGAAAACCAGCAGCAGTCGCAGCAACGACGACGACACTAATGTGGTGCTTTCCAAACCTTTATTGAACCCGTGATATGAACGGCAAGGTGTACTGCCATACAATGGAAGCGCACTTAAAAATCATGCATGGCGCGCGATATGTTGTTCACATAGAGCAGATGAAATAATGAGCGAGGACCTTGGAAGTTTAAGTGAGAGGACTCACGTTGAAAGCACTGATGGTGGTCATTTGACTTTGGGACAAGTAGTGTGGGTTAGTTTCCAACTTAGGTGGGGGTGGGGGGTGTTAATATGAGAGGGAGTGGTCGTCTGTTACTATATTTGCCCCGAGATTGACTGGCAACGATTGCAGGGTTTGGGCCACCTTTGGACTCTGATTTGTGTTTGTATCACACCACTGCGGTGGTGCACAGAAACGCATGAGAACATTTTTTTTTTTTTCGTATGATCATAGGCTGCACACCAGCTGCCAACGTATAGTTTCCCTCTATACTTTATCATGATTGTTTTGGAGATGGTATTAACAAATAATGGGAGCGCTATGTCTAAATCAAACCAAAATGAATGGGGCCTAATTGTCACGAGAGACAAATTGAGACAAATTGAAAGCGGTTCTCTCCCAGCTCGCCGATGATGAATGGCGACTCGTTCATCCTCGTGATTTATTCATCGGCTCCCCGCAACACCGAGCGACACCGGCGTGTTGACTGATTTATAATTCAGCACGCTGTTTGATGATTCTCGCACTGGCCCCGTTTTCAAACACCCTTTTCAAGTGGCGGCATTTGTGGATAATAATAAGGCTGTATACTCGGGATAAACACATCACGGCCCCGCAGCTTAATCCCCACGGGTGAAAATATTCATTTGACTGTTAATAATTGAAGTAAAAGAACAAATGTGTGTTTGACTTGTTCACACAATGGGCTTGTGACTGTTTCCGTTTCGTGACAGCGTGCGTGAGAGCGGAAGAGAGATTCTTGTTTCCTAGGTAACCGTGAGATTGATTCTGCCCCTGTATAGCAGCAAGAATGCTCTTCACGTTATTTTTTTTTTTTTTTTAACCAGAGCTCACACACTATCACATCCTGCCTTCTGTCACCCGCCATGAGGAACACAAGTTGCGTGGGACAGTAAGTGTGTGACAGATGGAAAGACGGATGTGACCGACTTACTCTCTGATGAACGGCTTGTCTACTTTCAAGCTCCATTTTATTCAGAGAGCGAGATAGTAAAATACGATCCCGGCCGTTGGCAGGGTACTTTCACATTAGTCTCATCATTGGATGAATGGGTGAGGTTTTTTTTTTTTTTTCCCCCTGGGCGGCCAGGTGCCATATGAAGGCCATTTACTACTTGCGTATGTCTGTTGGCTTACTTCCTTATGACAGTACCCAAATTTATTTTTTTTGCCCTAAATCTTGAAAAAAAAAGTAGAAATAAGTACCTGGGATTGAATGTGTGGAGTCTGAAACGACATTCAAATATGTCTTGGGGTCTGAAATGAGTTTTAAATGGTGCAGGCTGTGGACTCAAATTTGTCCTCGCTTTTGAACTGTAGTTCATCAGAATTATTTTTGGAACTCATGAAAACAGGCCTGGAGCAAAATGATATTACCCTTAATTTAATATTTTATCACGCAACCTTTTGAGGCAATGACTGCAATCAAAATATTCTTGTAACTTTCAAAGAGATCGCTACGTCCAGGGAGGTTGTCATTCCTTATTGCACTTCTAGTCAGAGATGGGGGAATCCAGGTCGAGAAAGCAAAAACCGCAACCAGTTTGGCTTGCAGCACAGGTATTTCTAATCAAGGCTCGTTTAGTCGACGGGCCTGTGGCGAAAGCCAAAAGACAGCTGTGATGCTAATTTGAGGACACGCCTTGGTTGAACATGAGCATGACGGTCAAATTGTTTTCAAGCTTTTTTAAGTGTCCCATCAGTTTTGTCCAGGCCTTTTTTGGTGAGTTTGTTTTTTTAATAATTCAGTGGAACCGCAATAAGCAATATGCAATTTCCCATGGTTAATTTCCATATGTATGTTTGAATTTGTCATTGCTTTTGCTATCAACCAGTTCAGGGGGGTACCCCGGCTACTGCTCGAAGACAGCCAGGATTCCCTTGTGAGGGAAAGCAGATGAGAAAATGGGTGGATGGATGGATTGCTTTTGTGATTGTTATTTATTTGATCGCTGTGGGTTTTTCTATCATGAAATCGTATCAGCAAACCTTGTCAGATTTTGGGATTAATGCCATTAGTATGTTTTGCTTCTTAATCTGCAGTTTTTGTGCACGTTTTTTTTTCTCAAATCAGTGTTAATGAAGAGGTCAAATCCAATGATAATGCCGAAACAAAAAATGGAATGAAGAGTAAATGCACACCCTGAAAAATGCTGGGTCATTTCCCCCAACCCATTTCCTACACAACTGTGCAATTTGAACAGGTCGGGTTACTTAATTTGACTCTACAGATTCTTAGGAGGGTTTTTACTTACTTATTTGGTCACTCCCCTTAAAGGTACCGGTACACACAACCATACAAACGCCAAGCAATGTGATGTGTGCATCTGCTTGTGTGGCTTTTGGCTTGATTCACTTATTTTGAAGCATCTTATTTCTTTACATTGGCCTTAATTGTGGTGAAATTGTTTTTACAGTGAGATTTTGTCTTTATTAAAATTGTGGACCAGTACCAAAATGGTGTATTGGTGGATGGAATGGACGAATAGTATTTCAATTGATTTTAAATGAGTAATAGTGATTTGACGTTGAACAGAAAGCTCAAAAGTCAAGTGTGTCTGTTTTTGTGACATTTGTGTTTGGTAGTGTACCATGCATGGAATTTATCTTGTGTGCCTTAATTGGCTCACTAAAGGTTGGGGAACCGCACTGTGTGCGCTATATAGGCTACTGTGGTTGCAGTGCTGCTTCAGAATCACTGGCAGCACATCTCGCCAACCCGCGCACGGAATAAAAAAAAAATAAAATAAAATATTGGGAGTGCATGGCGAGAGCGCGCAGGAGCACCAAGCGCGCGTGCACAGCTGTCAGGACCAAGGACAGCGACCGCTTAGCCCGGAGCGACCTGCGACGGAACTTCGGCGTGATCGTCCCCCGAGTGGCTCACACGCTTCACGAGGCACTGCAGATCCCGTGGGCGAGGACATTTTTCACCGGAGAAAGGTGCAAGATGTTCCCTCGCCGCTTGCTTCTGAGATGATCGCGCTCAATCCACCGCATTGCCAATAAATTCACAGCTTTGTCAGTGTTCTGTTCTCACTCCTTTTTTTTTTTTTTGGGTGTGTGTGTGTGTGTGTGTGTGTGTTTGTTTTTTGGCCACTCTCCCTCCATCGCTCCCCGATCACACCACCCACACGCGTCGTGCCTGCAGAGTCGCGCTGCCGTCCAGAAGCCGCTCGAGCCGAGCCGCCTGCACCAGGGAGAGAAGTGCGCGGGCAGGGGGCTTCAGTTTGACGGTGCTGCTGGCGCAAACGATGCGGCTCTTTCTGCTGGCGGTGGTCGTCTGGTGCTCGTGCGCGCGGGCCGGCTGCGAACCGAAAATCGTCAACATCGGCGCCGTCCTCAGCCAGAAGAGGTACGAGCAGGTCTTCAAGGATGCCGTCACCCAAGCCAACCAAGTCTATGGACGGGACAAATTTAAGCTCACGGCCATCTCCGTCACGCATAAACCGAACGCCATTCAGATGGCCCTGTCCGTATGCGAGGACCTCATCTCCAGTCAGGTATGTCAAAGCGACCTCATTTAGCTTACTGACCGGTTTCTTCGGCTCAGCTCTAAAAGTGTGTGGAGAGGTATTTGCTAGCAAGTCTTTAAATCAAAAGTTAGGTGGGAATCACGACACGTTTCCTGTACTGTGCAGGTGCAAGTCTTTTCTCACTCAGTCGCCATGGTTACATCACCATCTCTCGATTCTACGTATAGACTTCATATAGGGTTGTGCACGCATCCACACATTAATTTATTTTTTTTATCCCGGTTATTCTAATAAGGGTCTTAGGTTAGCTGGGTCCTACCCGATTCCATTTGACTTCTGATGAGAGTGTGTGTACATTTTGGAAAAACATTTACATACAAACATAGTCACACTTAAGGACATTTTACAGCCGTCAATGAATATACATGTTTTTCGAATGTGGGAGGGAAGAGCAAGGAAGCACAAAAGAAAAAGCACAGAACAGCCAGAGCCTCGATTTGAACACCCAACCTCTGAATTGTGAGCCAGATGTGCGAATCAGTCATCCACTGTGCTACCATTAAAGCGTCGCGATATGATGAAACATGTGAGTTGGACTCGATTTTGGTCTCCAATGGAAAAAAAAAAATGCAAACAAAGCACTTTTCACGGAAGCACCGTTGGAATAATTTGGCATGCGTTCAAAATGGAACTCAAACCACAAATCGGTTCATTTTCAGTCCGGCATAATGACCTCCCCCACGCGCAGACGATAGGCTTCGGGTCGGAGGCATATCTCGGATGAAGGGGCTACTGCACATTCCCAAACACACAGCTGCAGATCTAGTGAAGTGCAATGGAATCCAGTGAGGAGTGAAAATGGGGAAAATGGCGTTGACTATCGCAGGCCGCCTGACAGGCGGTGCACGCTCTGTATGAAAACTGAAAGTGATCGTTGCACTTGCTATCACATTCAGGGCGGCTCATTCTCACGTACAAGCCATTCGAATATCAATTTCTTCACATAGATACTGCTTTTAAATGAGTATTAAATACAACAACATGTCTTCCTGCATTACAAGTGTTTTCAGAATTGGAGCAGCCGACAGATTGAACCAATTAAACACGTTCATAAGTAATGCATAGTAAGTACAATGCACCTCGGAGAGTTGTTCACCGCTCCAACCATATGCCCGTGTCATACGCAACATTGCTTTAAAAAAAAAAACTTACATCGTAACACGTCGAGGCATGAGCTCACTCTGCCTCCTCCGATATGTATTATTCAGATTCATGTTATAATAATTTTGCATTTAAAACAACGGCCACAGATTGTGTGCCAGTCGAGAATCAATGAAAGTTTTAATCCTCTGTGTTTGGCTTGCGGGCGATTACAGTCACTGAGAGGGAAAGTCTGTGGCAGATGGAGGAGTAGATGCCTGCGAGCAATCCTTGGATGGTAACTCGCATTTTTGACCCAAACATGCGGGCGGCTCGCATCCAATAATCCACGGCTACACACACACGGCAACGTTATTCCTCTTTCTCCACGATTACGGGGAATTTTTTGGAACCCATCCATCCATTTTCGAATCTGTTTATCCTCATGCGGGTCATGGGCATGCTGGAGCCAATCCCAGTAGTAGGCGGGGTACACCCTGCAGCCACGAGTAGACCAATGGACAATGTTGTAATTGATACGTCCCACCACTTGACGCGCATAAATATCAGAGTGCTGCGTTGGTCCAGTGGCTCAGCGTCCTAATTTACGAGCGCAGACTCCACCTGCGTTATGAACATCACGGCCACGATGGCAGAGGGTTTGAGAGAAAGCACATCCTCCATCCGGCAGTTAAACTCGTCGCCCACAGCTTGCTTGTTAAAAATACTCGGCACGGCATTTGTTTTTAATGTCACCTGTGTGGCGTGTCTCCTCCAACTGTAAACCTCTCCTTGTTCCAGAAATGTGTGCTTGCCTGTTCTTTTGCACACCGGGGCTCGACAAAACTTGTGAAAATATACTTTTTGTAAAAAAATTTTTTTTTCAAAAATAACATGCCAGTGTGTGCCTTGTTTTCTGTTTCTGGTCAACCTCGCAAATTTTTGCTATGTGTTATGGCATTGGGGTTTCTTTGTGTGTGTCTTCCTCATCGAATGTGTGTCTATTGTCCAGCAGTAAATTACACGCAACGTCTCGTTGGACCCATCATGGGTATTTAAAATGTTTCCATAAAATATAGAGGTGCATTTTTCAACTCTTTGTGTTTTTCCAAGCTGAACTAATTAATTACTACCAATCAACCCTCCACACATAAAATCAATGAAGCCTCGCTTTAATTACTCCAGAACAAACTCGAAAAGTTTGCACCAACCTAGGAAAGTGGATCTTAATTGCAAGTGACTCATGCACCACATGGCTTTAAAAAGAGCGGATAATAGCGAGGATTGATGCCCTCATTAAAATCTTTACAAGAATATTATTGAATATCATGCTTGATTGAGTTCTGTCCAGTTGGGGCATAAAAAGATTCATTCAGTTTTAAATGCTGATTCCTGTTCGTTTTGAAAATCGGTCCTCCAACTTTAGTTTTGGAGTCTCAATGCAAAGTGTTGTGTCCGTCCGCGCAGGTCTACGCCATCCTGGTGAGTCACCCGCCCCAGTCCAATGACCACCTGACTCCGACACCTGTCTCCTACACCGCAGGCTTCTACCGCATCCCCGTGGTGGGGCTCACCACTCGCATGTCGATTTACTCAGACAAGGTACGTATATGCAAATGAGATCCAGGCTGGGAGGGAGGACGAAAGAGAACGGACAGAGAGGCACGGAGTCAGAAAAGTCTCCCGGGAGGACTTCGAAAGCTTCCAAGATTAAATGGCCCATCACTGTCCATTAGAGGGCGGATGATTGAATATGTTCGCAGCATGAAATTGAAAGATCTCCATCAATAATGTCTTTGACCTGAATTAAATTTTTATGAAGCACCAGCCACTGACAATTAACTTATGAAGGGGACGCATAAATTTATCCTCTGACGCTTGGATTTATCATCAAGTTTTTTTGTTTGTTTTTTTTTTTTTTGCCCTCAGATCGGATGATCTATTTTTTTTATTTATTTATTTATTTTTAAACATCTCAGCATGCTAGTGGGCTACTTAATACGTAACCTGGTACCCGCAGGCCCCATGTTGGTCATGCAAGGGGAATTCAGCCTTTCTTTTGGAACACTGTTCTCTTTCTAGAGTATAAAAAGATTTGACTTGAGCCAATGAGGTCTGGATTATGACAGACAGCCCAGAGGAAAGAAGTGCTCTCACGTATCAGGCCAGATTATGGACGGACTGAACGGGAGAACGTGACTTAGACCCGTCGAAAGGCCAGAATACGTCACTGTGTGCGGTTAAATTCCACTTCCAACGTCTTCCCATCATGACATTCGTGCTGTTCACTCCTTTTTGGGCACTTTCCGACACGTAAATGACATGGAAATGCTGCATAAGCGACATCTGTTCCTCGGATTTGATTTGACATGTAAACCATGACGAAATGTCCTTCGTCCCAGAGTATCCATCTGTCCTTCCTGCGGACCGTGCCCCCCTACTCGCACCAAGCGCACGTGTGGTTTGACCTGATGCGCGAGTTCAACTGGAACCACATCATCCTGATCGTGAGCGATGACCACGAGGGCCGAGCTGCTCAGAAGAGGCTGGAGACGCTCCTGGAAGAGAGAGAAACCAAGGTGAGACGCTCGGTCTCCCGGGCCCCATCCGCCCTCGACTTCTCACCTCCTCGCAGTTTGTATCAAGCCGTTTCCCCCCCACCCCTCTCTGTTACGTGGCCAACATCTCTTTCTCACCATTGTGTAAGCATTCGCTAACATTCGAGAGACATCAGCAGCGTCTAATGTGGTCTACTTTGGACCAGAGTTGTGTTGCTCATCTTCACGTTGCTTTTCGCCATAGTCCAAATAATATCCCATGTCGATCAGCATTGGGAGCCAAAATAGTGGACTTTGATGTGAGGCTTTGCAAACCATCACAGACAGAAGTCGGGGACTCTTTTCAGAGGAGGTCACGGGAGGAATCATTTCCCTCGTAGCTTTTTGTATTTATTGCAGCGCACTGGATGATTTGGGTGCTTTTATAGAGTGCTGATGCCCGCGTTTCTGCCCGCCTCTGAGCTGCGGATGCGGGTCGCTGAAACGCTGATCTTCCGTGAGGCAAATCTCAGATGACCTGCGATGATGCAAAAGGAAGTGAAGAAAAGCATCTTTCTCATCCGTTTAATAAGATGAAATTACCCAAGTGGATCTTTTTTTTTTCCCTTTACACTCTCATTGTGCCTCTCTGGGCCTCTTGGCTGTAATTGTGTATCAGACTGAACCGATTCCTGTTTCAGAGGTTTAATTAAATCAGAAGGCGAAGACGCGGCCAACGTGACGCTCTCACTTGAGGCAATTCACAGGAAGGCTGTGAAAGCTGTTGGAATGAGTGACCTGGATCAGCAGTGATTAACACCGGGCTTTTTCAACATTTTTGCTTTCATCTCACTGGAATGGGCCGCTCGGGCGTTTTAAATGATGCTACTGACATTTAAAATCAGCCTCCCGGAACTCGCATCCTGCATGCAAGAGGCAAAGCGGGGGGTCTGAAAAGCCTTTTGATGAGAACCTGTGACGTAATTTTACCACGCGCACATTCTGGATCTGAAAATGAAGCCGCAGGCCCCTGGTGAAAACGAGAAAATACGGAGTACGCTTTTCCAACTCAGTCGATCAGCATATCACACTATTCCGGTCTCCACAAACGGCGAGATTTGCTTCCATTTACCACACGCGTTTTCAGACCATGTACGCCGCGCCTCCAGAACTACAACAATGTAACGAGTCGTTCAGTCGTGTTGCTAAGCAACGGAGGGGAAATCCCACGCTGCACTGTGTGTTCAAAAGCAAGGTCGCGGAGGCAGTTAGCTTCCCGTGGTTCGTTGTAACGAAAGCATTTTCACTATTTCCCGGCCGTTATCATGAAGTTGACGTCGTAAAGATTGTCAGAAAAATTGCCAAATGAAAAATGAACGACATGAAATTGGGACGTTGAAATGCGATCGTTATAGGGTGGGGGGAAACGTAAACGGGGAATTCTGAAAAGAGGTTCGACTGTAGCTTGCCCAACATTGGCGACACCAACGTTGAACGAATCCTTCACATTGTCAGCGCATGTAAACCTGATTTCAAAAATATTTCTCTGTGTACTTTCCCTCAATCGAATTTTACGCTTGATTTTAAACCAACCCGGCATAAATTGTTTTTATATGATGTGAAATGATATTGAGTTGAACTACCGCCAAATCTCGCTATGCTCTAATTAGAAGAGGAATGTTGTGGTTAATCCCCTAGTTGAATGTCTGAATGTGGGAACAAAAATAGAGCACTCCGAAAAAAAAAAACACTCAAAGGGAAGAATAAGAAAAGAAAAAAAATGGCAAACACAATTTCTTTTCATGTGGACTACTGCCGGTGTGTTGCTAAGTGGAGCGATGTGCTTTGAGATAAATGCTTCAACACTCAACGATGAGGCAAATGTCATTTCTAAATCATTTACGCTGCTGCATCCCCTGATAGAGAAAACATTCAATATTTTAGCTCTGACATTTCACTTAATAGTCAGCGAGGTAATTTTATTGGTTTCCAATTGAGATTTGGATGTTGTTTTTATTTATTTATTTTTGTCAGAGTGTGTGTGTGTGTGTGTGTGTGTGTGTGTGTGTGTGTGTGTGTGTGTGTGTGTGTATATATAATTATTTTCTTTTTTTTTTTAACAACATGAATTGATTTATGAAATTCAGAATTTTCCAAAGTCCCGGTCTACGGCCGCATACTAGTCATCAGCACGCTGAACCTCGACCGCGGTCTTTCTCAGGTCAGACCCCCAATGGCCCTCTTGTCGTTTCAGGCCAAAGACGTTGTGCTGTGCTCGCACTTCACACTCTGGCCAAAGTGCAGAGAGGCAGTTATGCAGAATCAGAATGTGCCTAATTAGGTGGCTGCACACGTAGAAAGCATTTTGCTGGCGTTTGCGAGATGCGACAACTGCAAGCTCACAACTTGTGCGTGAAAGATTGTGTTGTTCTGCGTTTATTTAGTCATGCCTTCTTTTTTTTTGTGGTCATCATCTGGCTGTGAAGGTAGAAATTGGGATTTTTGAAGGAGGTTTATGGACTTCAGCGTCACTTGAACACACCCCGGTTTTGTATTGGTGGGGAGCCCACTCCTCTTTTTGTGGAAAATGTTTATTGGAATTTTGGCCTGTTTTATAATGCATTTATAATGGTTGTCAATTATACAGTATTTTTATTTATTTTTTGGGCGGGCCAGCCAAGTGTGAGTTTTGAGTCATGTATGTGGTTGTGTAGAATCCAATTTATGAAACAAGAGCTTAAGTGTAAGTGTGGCTTGATGGATAAAAGCAAATCAATGAGATTGACAGAATGAATTCAGCAAGGCTAAAACACTCGCTGCTTATTTGTTTGTTGAACTGTAAGTGGGATCGGTACGGCCGCCGTTGCTGAGCAGTCTGGATGTCTTTGCAAGCCTCACAGTGAAAGATCCCAATTTGAAGCACAAGTGGAGATTTGTTGGAATGCTTTGCTGCCCTCCATTTTCAACTGTTGGTAGCACGTGTTTTCTTTAATTTTTAATTTGAGGAATTCCCATGTCGTTGAAATGAAGAATGGTTTTGCTATGACAAATGTTTTCAGCAAGAAAAAAAAAAAAAAAGATCAGCGAGCAGCGCCCTGGCTTTCATCATTTTCATTTTCAAGTTCGAAAAGAAGGAATGCATGTCCTCTGAACTCTCACACCAAAAGAGTTTGCAAGCCTTTTTTTCCTTTGCGGAGGACTGGCAGTGTGGAAGCGACCCGTCTCCCGGATGCTACTTCCTCCTTACTTTTCAGCAGCTATTTTTTGTTTTTTGTTCTTGTCGAGGCAAACGGTCCCGCTCACCCCCTTCACCCGTTTTTAGTTACTGGTTGCATTGACCTTTTTCTCCCCACCCCCACCTAACACATGCACGTCCTTTTTTTGGAGCCTTGATGATCCTCAGTTTGCATGTATCAAATGCAATAGGGTTTTTTCCCCCCCTTCAAGCTTTGAATTGTTTTTTTTTTATATTCAGCCAATTCCCCCACTGGATCGCTATTTTTTTTATTTTTTTTTATTTTTTTAAATAAACCTTTGCCTCGAGTTCACACGATATAATGGGCCAAACTCGAACCAAGCAGGTAAAGAGGCATCCTGGTGTCTAAGGGATGGGAAGTAGCCGGCTTGACCTTTCTTCTGCCCCGATCACAGGCAGAGAAAGTCCTCCAGTTCAGCCAGGAGACTAACTTAACGGCCCTGCTGCTCGAGGCCAAAGAACTGGAGGCTCGAGTCATCATCCTTTCGGCCAGGTGAGACGATTTTAGCTTTTTCTTTTCATTGGAGTGGAGCTCTGTGCTTCGGTCCTCCAGAGCCCCTATTTGGCCCGTTTTGGATGTCTTCCCCCCTCCAACACACTCGATTCAAATGAGCAGCTCATCTGCAAGCTTTGCACAAGCCTGATATCGATATCCCGAGTACTGAGAGCTGAATACAAATGCGTATTTTGCGTCAACGTTTTTTCGTTCATGCATTCAGTCGTTGTACATTCTGCTTCTCACTACTGTGCTTCATGTCACGGCAGCGAGGAAGACGCCGCCGCGGTGTACAAGGCCGCCCGCTTCCTCAACATGACGGGCTCGGGCTACGTGTGGCTGGTGGGCGAGCGGGAGATGTCGGGTAAAGCGCTGAGTGAGGCGCCAGACGGTACGTTCACCGTCGAGCGGAGGCCTGTGGCAAACGCGCAAGTTAAGCCGGCCGTCGGCCGTAACTCAAAGGAGACTCGCAACAAAACACGGGGGATTGGCGAGATGAACCGTTGACGTGTCGCCCGTACATGATTTCACCAATGTGAACCAATGTGTGTCGTGTGATGGATCAGCGTTTAAACGTTTAAGCAGCCAATGTTTAAAGGTTTAAACGCGTTGTGTTCAGTGCTCCTTATTTTCCTTCAGTTGAATTGTGTGTTTCCTGGCTATTCATTGTGCTATTCTGCCATGTTAATGTCCCGATTTCTAATGAACTATTAAGGAAGAGTTTTGCAACTGGTAGAATGGTAAGCTACAACAGCCTTTCTTGTTCTCATTGCTTCCGTTTTTTTTTTTTTTTTTTTTTTCTCAATTATTATACTCACAACATCGTAACACTTTGTGGTCACCAACTTTGTGTGTCTCCTCCCTCCCAGTCACCTTCCACAGCAGAACCTCTTCTCAGAAAGCATTTCTCCACTTTTTTTTTTCTGTGTGTGTGTGTGTGTGTGTGTGTGTGTGTGTGAGTGTGTGTGTGTGTGTGCCATCATTGTCTCCACTTCCACTGCGGCTTCTTGTCGAAGTCGGTTGGACCTGGTTGCAATCGGAAAACTTAGCTGAAGTTGGATTATGATTGTTTTTTTTTTTTTTTGTTCTAACACAAGGAATAGTTTGCTTGATTCCCTACGTTTGGAGTAACGGGAAAAGAATAAATGAAATCCAACTTCAAGGGACTCTTTAAACATGCTGTAAAAGGTCATCAGTAGCAAAAAAAAAAAAAAAAAAAAAACAACAACCAATATCGTTCTTTATGTTGCCCTGCCTGATGCCGGCGGGGCAATTAGATGCTTCTACTGATGTGCCACCTTTATTCAGGATGTCTAAACTAGAGACCCTATAAGTTTTTGCCCACTTAAAGCATTGCAAAAGGATCCTAGGGGGGCAGCTCCTTTTTCAGGCCGGTGATTGTGCGTTTGTCGTTGGATCGGTCACAGGTTTGATCGGCCTGCAGCTCATCAACGGGAAGAACGAGTCGGCTCATATCAATGACGCGGTGGCGGTTGTGGCCCAGTCCGTCCAAGAGCTCTTTGAGAAGGAAAATATCACTGAGCCACCAAGAGGATGCGTGGGCAACACCAACATCTGGAAAACGGGACCTCTATTCAAAAGGTAGATTATTATTATTACTATACTGCTGCTTCCAGAAAACGAACAATTTGATTGGCTCTTCATGGCCACGTGATCAAAACAAGTCTCTGACAGCGGCATATGTGAGGGGGGAGTGGAGGGAGACAGCCGCATGATTAGCCATTCGGGAGCTGTCCCGATTTTCCCACACAGGTTTTATATTTCTTCCGGTTTACTTGCCACAGGGTGCTCATGTCATCGAAATACCCGGAGGGGCTCACAGGACGTGTGGAGTTCAATGACGACGGAGACAGGAAGTATGCCCACTACAGCATTCTCAACTACCAGAAGAGTCGACTCATTCAAGTGGGCGTTTATAATGGGACGCAGGTAGATTGACAGCCGCCACAAACATACACGCGGATTCACTTTCAGAAGATTGAGAGCTGTCTTTTCTACAGTGCTGTGTATAGGACAATATGAATCAATGGCTTGTGTGACGCCGCACCCTGTAGTCATTGGCTGAGAAAATGAATAATAACAAGACAGCTGTGGATCGATCAAAAATAATTGGATACTTACTCCCAACGTAAAGGTCTCATCATCAGCACCCACCCATGAAACTGGAAATGTGTCTGTGTGTCTGGTCTCCCCGCAGGTGGTCATGAACAATCAGCGTAAGATTATCTGGCCCGGCGGGGAGACGGAAAAACCACAGGGCTTCCAGATGTCGACTCGATTGAAGGTAAGGCGGCTTCACAATCGACACGCTGACGTGACGTTCACGTCCGCGCATATCAAGTACGAGGCGTAAATTATGTCCGCCCGTGAGACAGCGCGCGGCGAGAAATGAAGCCGCTCCACCACCGTAAGGGCGTCAGCAACACATGAGACATTTCTTTTCCAAAAACGCTTCACGTGACTCTTTGTCTGTGCGTATGTTCTTGCAGCCGTTTCTGGGACATCCATTTTCCGTCGCTGTTTGCCGGTCCCGCAAGATTGGAAACCGCTGAACCAATGTGATCAACAGATTTCTGTCCTATTTGTTGTAGATAGTGACAATACACCAGGAGCCATTTGTTTATGTGAAACCCACTATGCCAGACGGAACGTGCAAGGAGGAAATGACATTAAATGGAGTCTTAATTAAAAAGGTTATCTGCACTGGGCCCAATGAGACCATCCCAGGTAACACATCAGGGACGTTTATGTCAATGTGCTTTTAACGCACATACGCCTACCGGAGATGCATACATATATATGCAGTAGGTATCTATATATGTATGCATGTAGCTGAGTGTGCCATTGAGAGCGTGTGATGATTGGGCTATTGTAGGTGTGTGTGTGTCATGTGCTCAGAGTGATTGCGCGCAAGCATGAAGTCCGCATAAGGAGAGGGTGATGCATTTGTCCAGTCAACGTGCGCCGGATAAGGACTTCACCTGACGAAAAGATCCCCGCGGTGGATTTTAACTTGCAACTTTTTCTGGTTTGGTTACAGGACGCCCAATTGTGCCGCAGTGTTGTTATGGATTCTGCATTGATCTGCTGATCAAGCTGGCTATGACCATGAACTTTACCTACGAGGTTCATCTGGTGGCTGATGGGAAATTTGGAACGCAGGAGCGGGTTGGTGTCACTTGACCTCTCTAAAGGACTTTTTTTTTTTTTTTGGTCATTCAGTCTTTCTATGAACGCACAAACATTGCACGTTACTTGCCACATTTTTCTCTGTAAATTTTGGAACCACTCATTTCACTGTTGACCACTAAATATGAACACACTTGTTAAGTTTGAAACAGTATAAATTGAAAAGAACAAAACAAAAAGTATTATAGCGCAGCCTAATTTAAAAAAAAATTTGATTGAATGCTATCCTCTTTAATCCTGCTTTTCGCACCTACAGAAAGTGACGGCTCTCACTTCAGTTTGTTTTAAATCTTTGGCCATGATTATTGATGCATATTGGGAGATGATAATTTCTCAACTTTTTGCTACATTTCCACTTGCCCCTTGCATGCAAATAAATCCTTATGACACATGACTGCTTCTGCAAACTAAGAGTTGCAGCACAGTTCTCTCTTAGAAATAGCTTACGAGATGAAATGTTGCCATCTATACTGTCCAACTTTTCTGTACTTAAATCGCGTTAGTTGACAAGTGTCCCGATAATCATGTTGATGGGGCTCCAGGTGAACAACAGTAACAAGAAAGAGTGGAATGGCATGATGGGAGAGCTCCTGGGGGGCCTGGCTGACATGATTGTTGCCCCGCTGACGATAAACAACGAACGAGCCCAGTACATTGAGTTCTCCAAACCCTTCAAATATCAAGGTCTCACGATTCTCGTGAAAAAGGTCAGTTGCAGAGACATTTTTTTGGACCACTCCCAGGTTGGGAGCTCGAACGTAAATGAAATTGCTTGCGGCACTTGAATGATGATGTCATCCTCAAGACGCCGGCTGCGTATCATGAACCAGTTGCGATGTGTGTTTTTCAGGAAATCCCTCGCAGTACACTGGACTCGTTCATGCAGCCGTTTCAAAGTACTCTGTGGCTGCTGGTGGGTCTTTCGGTACATGTGGTGGCGGTGATGCTTTACCTACTAGACCGGTTCAGGTACACGGGGAACCTGTGTGTGGGGGGGGGGGGGGCACTCCTAATCCCGAGCGATCTTCTACTCAGTTTGGATGAGAAGACAGACAGAGGAGAAGATTGACTCCAACCATCCCACCGCTACGTCTCTGTGCTTCCTTCTTTGTTCGCTTTTTTTCCTTCTGTTCTGTCTTTCTGGCTTTGCTCGCTCACGTTGAGTTCCTTCCCTTGCCCTCAGGCCGCCACGGTTTTCTCAGGCACGGTTTTCCGCAAGGGCTGTCTGCATCTCACGCAACCCAAACGTTATTTCTCCTGCAGCCCCTTTGGAAGATTTAAAGTCAACAGTGAAGAAGAAGAGGAAGATGCCCTCACCTTGTCATCTGCCATGTGGTTCTCCTGGGGAGTGCTTCTGAACTCTGGAATTGGAGAAGGTGACATGGACACACCGAAACAATTTGGTTGAATGTGGTAGCTGATATTATGATTTTTTTTTGTTTTTTTTGTTTTATTGTGGGGGTGGCCAACAGTAGCTCACAAGTCCTAGATGTCAAGCTATTAAAAAGCGTCTTCTCTTTCTTTGCTCTTTGTGCAATTTGACATGCTCCAGATGCGGCGCCTCTCTTTTGAAGACGACATCGTAATGGATTACAAAAAAAAAAAAAGAAAAAAGCTTTTGATACTGTCTTGTAACGATTTTATTCCTTTTGTCTTTCTACATATTCACTGGATTTAGTGGCTTCTATTTGTTGTCCTTTTTTTTTTTTTGCCAGCTCTACCTCGGTTGTACACAGCATCGACACTTTGGTCTCCTATTTCAACAATGACAAGAGTTTTTATACTTGACCTGCAGGTGCACCTCGCAGCTTTTCAGCGAGAATTCTTGGTATGGTGTGGGCTGGCTTTGCCATGATCATTGTGGCTTCCTATACTGCCAACTTGGCTGCTTTCCTGGTGCTGGACCGGCCTGAGGAGCGCATCACCGGCATCAATGACCCAAGGGTACATAATTCAAACTCAAAAATATAAGCATTGACTCAATATTTAAAAAAAAAAAACAGTAGGAAATGGCTTTGGTTGATTCAGATTTTCTTGACAAATTTCCCTTTTTTTTTTTTTTTTGAAAGATCACCAAATTTTAGTTTCTTAAAAAAATGAATTGGGCTGTCTTTGGTGTAGTGTAATTGCTACAATGGAGGAGAAAGTTCTTTTTTTTTTTTGAACATCAAAAGGAGTTTGCACACAAACAACCCAGTGTTGACTTGCAAATAAATGCCTATGCCGAAGTCATTTTTACACAAATGAAACAGTCGGGATCTTGAGCTGCGGTTGTTGCCGTTCCATGACCTGCTGCCAAATCTTCTCTTCAGCTCAGAAACCCCTCTGACAAGTTCATCTACGCCACGGTGAAGCAGAGCTCCGTGGACATCTACTTCCGGCGGCAGGTGGAGCTTAGCACCATGTACCGCCACATGGAAAAGCACAACTATGAGAGTGCCGCCGAGGCCATCCAGGCAGTGCGTGACAAGTGAGTCCCAGCCAGGCCGCGCTGACCGGAGCGTGTCGTCTGGCTGCTCAACCTGTCAAGCGCAAAGTCAATGCTGCCCCGGTCACGTCAGGGGATTTCGGGGGGTGCGGGAGGGACACGGGGGAGGGACGCATGGACCCGTGGTGGATCAGATGGAGGCCGTGGGACTTACTACAGTCATCTGTCTGATCCGGGCCCATGGCTCAGCAGAGAGCAGACTCAGCTGGGTAGGCGCGGAACGAACAACCGCGCGGGCACCAAGCGAGAGACGGAGCTAACACTGAGCGAAGGAGCGCCTTTTTTCAGGTTGCACCCAGACGAACATCTTTGTGATGGGGGGAGTCTGATGGGGAAGGCGCCCTTACCCATCTGGAATTGGATTACATTTGGGCCGTAGGCAACGGTACTGATTACCGGTAAAGGCTGAATGACACGCAAGATGTGGTGCACGAGAGAGAGAGCGAGAGAAAGGGCCGCCGAGCGTCAATGTGTATGTAAGATCATTGTACTGTTGCACCGTAACCCCTCCTTCCACTCCTCCTCCTGCTCCTCCTCCTGCTCCTCCTCCTCCTTGGCCCTCCTTCCACCTTCCTCCTTCCTCCTCCTACCTCCCCCCCGTCCCCAACAGCAAGCTGCATGCTTTCATCTGGGACTCTGCGGTGCTGGAGTTTGAAGCCTCGCAGAAGTGCGACCTGGTGACCACGGGAGAGCTGTTTTTCCGATCGGGCTTTGGCATAGGCATGCGCAAGGACAGCCCCTGGAAACAGAATGTGTCCCTGGCCATTCTCAGGTCTGTCCCAGCCGAAGGTGCATTATTCGTCGGATTTTGATTTTTGTCTGTTTCTTACCGATATGATTTCGTGGTCACGCATTGGCCGTTTTTAGCCATCGCCTTATGTCACATCTTTCTATTTCGCTCCCCTTCCAGCCCTCACTGTCTGTCTGTCTGTCTGTCTGTCTGTCTGTCTGTCTGTCTCAGTCTGCGACTGGTCCTCGGTGTCTGTCTCACAAGTTGCGATCAGGGTAGAAGCGACTCTGGCATCTCCGTATTTGCGTGGTGCCTTAACTTTGTCACCTCTCTCCCCACCACTTCTGACCCCTTGCAGTTCTCATGAAAACGGCTTCATGGAAGATCTAGATAAAACCTGGGTGAGATACCAGGAGTGTGACTCGAGGAGCAATGCCCCAGCCACACTCACCTTTGAAAACATGGCAGGTATGGTCCTTAGGAGGGTGTAGAAAAAAAGCCTTAAAAGTGATTGGACAAAAACTGCAGTGGTAAGTTACTGTAGCCCTTTTTTGTCCAATAGCTTTACCCCAAATCTTTTTCTTAGTGTTGGCGTGGGTCGTGCGTACAGTCTCTCGTGCTGTGGCTTCGTGGTCGTAAACAATGGCAATTTCGTGGGAGCCGATTGAAAAGAGGCGTGGCCACCACTGAGCATGACTCGCTGTGCTGCGCACAGCGTCCATGCCCGGTGGGAGAAGCGTGCGTTTTGAAGATGGACAGCTCACTCTTTTGCCCTCCTGCTCCCTCTGTACAGGAGTCTTCATGCTTGTGGCTGGTGGCATAGCAGCAGGGATCTTCCTCATCTTCATCGAAATAGCCTATAAACGCCATAAAGACGCCCGCAGGAAGCAGATGCAGCTCGCCTTTGCGGCCGTTAACGTTTGGAGGAAGAACCTGCAGGTAGGAACCATTTCCTTTGTCCGAAACGGGGTGAAGGAGAGGCCCAATACCTTGCCACAATTCTCATAGGGGTCAATGTGTGATGATGAAAAAGTAAATATGTGGAAACCTCATACACAAAAATATTCAACTCTAAATCCCGCACAGGAGCCAGCGACTCTACCTCCAACAGAGCATCTAAAATACAAGTCGTGTGTAACTAATTACCTGCCTATCCACATCATCATTTATTTTCCAAGTAATTGCACAACAGCCTTTATGAGCCTTTATGACACACTGGGCATCTTAATTAAAATAGCTTATTATCGCTTGCGTGCGGTAATTTGTTTCAAGTAAGATAATGCAAACATTAAAAAAAAATAAAATAAAATACAATTTCCAGTCGGTAAAAGCAATCAGTTAGTTCGGCGTGCAATTCCATGATGTCATCATTGATTCTTCTCTTTCCTGGCACAATCGGAGAGCTTGAAGATGTTGCTGGAGGCCCAGGCAAGCAGCAGATAATAATGAAAGCGAAATCGAGAGACTTTAAGATAAACATTGTGAAATGTTGACAATCGCTGGTATTAGAATCCGATTTTTAAAACCACTAAGGCCCATTTTGCCTTCAGTCGTATGGTTTCGCTCCCCGAGCGGAGGGTCGGGTAGTCCAGGGAAACTCCTTGTAACTTTGACTCGGTGACGTGAGCCTTGCACACTACCTGTACACTGTATGATCCTGAACTCACTGAAAAAGGTACAGTCGAAGATCCCAAGTGCCTTTCAGCAAGCCAATGTCTTCCTAAAAGTGTCTGCCATCTTGCTAACGACTGTTGTTGTGAGCGTCCTGACGTGAACGTAACGTTATGTGTATGTGCACAGCGGACGATTGCATGCTGGGTAGAATGTGGGCGGGGTAGGAGGGTGTGGGGTGTTGGGGGGGGTCGCATCACGGAGAAAGGAGAGGGGGCGCACTTAAACTGCGAGTGCACTAGCATGATTTAGATCCACGTCGACGACGATCACATCGATTTTTCTGCGAGACTAAACAAAGATGCCTGGAGCACGCTCATCGTTGCTCATGAAGCATCAGCAGCGCCTCGGAGCTAAAGATACGCACCATCTTCACCGCGCCATCAACCGCTATAATGAGAGCTCGTGCGAGGGAGTGATGAGGGTGCCCAGGAATTGAGCTGATCCAATATGTCCTGTGCCAGACGTTATTCGTACTGTTTGGGTGCGCTGATATGGTTCGCTCATTTTGACAGATGCAAAATGACAACTTGGGTATGTAGGACACGAAACCATCATGACGGAAAATCATTGCAGTGTATGTGCGCCCCTCCTCCCTCGGTGCAGCGACCATGAAGTCCCGGAATCCCATTGCGGGCAATTTTTGCGGGGGACTGTTTGGATGTGCAATCATACGTAAAAAGTCGTTCGTGATGCCTCGCGTCCGTATATGACACCAAGCTGCATTCACATGAACGGGGAATTTGGAAATCTCAGAAAATGTGCACTTGGAGCTAATCAAAATAGTTTCATGTCGGTTCAATTACCTTTAACTCTCTTAAAGCCGTCTTGGTCACGATATGCCGCCAGTGCATAAATTATGTTTGACTGACCTTTCATCGCACTCTAGCAGGGTCACTGTAAAGTCTGGACACGGCTATATATTTAAAAATTTTGCGCTCCACTGGAATGGTTATTTTCATTCTTCGTTGTCATCGTGATGCTCAGCCCCGCAATCTCCAACTCGCTAAAAAAATGAGCCTTTCAAACATTTCCCCTTCAAATGTTAGTTGGAAGTGCACCGTCTGAACCAACCCGTCGTTTTAAAAGAAGTGATTCAAGAAACCCGTCATGTGATCTGAGTTGATGATGATGCTGATGCTCCACTTTCTCTGTAGAAACAACCATCTCCCAGTCTGGTAACAAAACATGTCAGAAATTGGGTTCAAAAAAGTCACTTGGGAATTGATTTGTCTTCCTTCCCGAGGGAGGACACATTTTGTGGCGGTTGGTGTTTCCCCACACGTTGATGTTAAACTAACAAAAGCTGTCATCTTCCAACAGGAGAGTCATGTTATTCTTAATTAAAATGCACGCGACGCAGTGCGCCAATCACTCCTGCCAGCTTTCATCACGCCAACCTTGCCCGCCACCGCCCGCTCGCCACCTGATCGCATGTCGTCAGGCGGCTGAGAGGAACGTGCCGGAGGGCGCAAACGTACCCTTAAAATAAGTGTGGACACGTGACCCGATGAAAAGGAGGCACTGCGGGGCCAGTGCTGCCGATTCTGAATTTGTCATGCTGTTTTGTTTTGTCTTTATTTCTGCTCCGTTTTGCCATTTTGTTCTCTTTTTCCCCCATCCGACCACGAAATGTCCCGGCATGATGAAATTCACCCCACACTGCCCTGCCGCTTCCCTAAAGCCCCGCCCCTCCCACCCCCACTCCCCCTACTTTTGACCTCTCACTCATTCTTTACTTTAGTCACGCAATGCTTTCTTTTCAGTATGAAGTGTGAAAAGTATTTTCCTTTCACGCATTAAGCCGACTTCTACGGTGTATCATTTGGAGTCTGCTTTTCAAATATTTCGTCCCATTTCATTCCCTGACGTGTGGGGTGAATTTCCATTATACCCCCTACGGTATAATAACTTTAAGTGGGCTTCAGTTATAATTGCAGTTGTATCCCTCTTCCATATGCATTTCAGCGGCTCCCCACTAACCAATTGCAGCTTTGACGTTTTTTGATATCTGCCTGGCTTTGAATGTGGATGTTTGCTTTGCTAGTGGCTTTTATTTCTTCGGGCATTTTCCCTTTTTCCCCCGATCCTTTTGGCTTATGCATAAGGATATGTCTACGTAATGACAATCAAGTGGATGGACATTTATTTTATTTTTCTTTTCTCCCCCCTATGCAGCCATCTTCCTCTCTAGAGACTCAGGATGTAAGAATACCTTAATGAGTTCTTACATGCACACCCACACCAAAATTGTTGAGCTGAGAGTAGCGGTGGGGCACTCTGGCGGTGACGGATATGCAGTTTTTTTTTTTCTGTCAAAGTTCTGAAATAGGATGCATGTGGAAATGTTGGCAAAATCAAGTTGAACTTATTTGGCATATCGTCGCGCTCTTTCTATTCTTAATGGGCGGTGTTGTTGTTGACGAAAGGCAGTGGGAACCGTAAAGAGTGCGCTCGGGCACCACTTGGCAATATTTGGGATAGTTGAATGAGTGGAACATGCTCTCACACCCACTGACATCTTGACAATCCCATCACTCATTCGAATGCATTTCTAGGAGCCCGACGATTGGACTACCGCGACATCTTTGCAGTGCCTGTGTGACAGCTTGCATCAAATTTATGAGTGCCCTCATATCATACGGTTAAACCCACTCTCACGCCCTAAACACTCTCTATCTCCCTCTTTGCTCATTTTTGCTCCCATCTAAGTCAAGCACACCACTTGACATCAGTGATTGGAATGGCTGGGAATGGGAGAGCCAAGTGAAAGCGAGGCGATCTCCCCCAGGCATAGAGCATGAATAATCTTTCTACATATATTTATTTTAGGATAGAAAAAGTGGTAGAGCAGAGCCCGACCCCAAAAAGAAAGCCTCTTTTAGGTCCATCAGTACCACCCTGGCCTCCAGCATCAAGAGACGTAGGTCCTCCAAAGACACGGTAAGGAGACCAAGAAGCGACACCCTCCCTTGTTTATTCCTCCCTCTCTATTTTCTTCTCCTCTGTCCGCTCTGCCCACATCTCCATTACCCGATCATGAGGGCGAACCATCCTCCACTCATCCCACATCCACGGGGCTCAACTGTCTCTACCACGTGTCTGTCAGTTCAGCATTCCAGCCACCATCAAGCATCTATAGCGCCTCCACAGGCTGGAGGGCTTCAGTGCAAGTCAGGTCAGGCCGTGAGCGAGACTTAACGAGAGGCGAACCGGCGGTTTCGATCAGAAGCGGGAATCTTTGTCCACAGTAGGAGGGTGATTTCAAAATAAAATATATCAAGAATTGGTTTTTTTTTTTTTTTTGATTTTTTTAAAGCTGCCAGTGGTGCTTTGTCTTGGGCTGCTGGTTTGGTTGTGGAATCTGCCAAATGTTTGGGCCTTGGACATGTTGCGATGCGTGTGGTGTAAATCAATTGTCCTGTGTGTTTGTGTGTGTGTGTGTTTTAAATGTTTGTGATGAGTCATTGTTGCGGCTTTATATTTTGTGTATTCACCTTTTCTTTGCACTGGTCCTGCACTTGGTCTGTTTTGTTCTTTTTTGGTCAAAAGCATGTCGTGCTGTCTTTTTTTTTTTTTTTTAATCGAATATTATTTCCAAGGTGGTTATTTGACAGTCAAGCCTGCTGAGAAGAAAACTAACAAGGTTTCAAACTGATCCAGGTGTCCATTTCAGGATTACTTGTGGATTTATTTGTATTGATATGCAAATCAATTATTTTTTTTCTTTTCATATTTTGCTGTCATGATTATTGTTTATTTTTCAGTGTCCTTCTCGTGAACTGTCAGGGATCTTTTCAGGGTATTTGCAGGTGGTGAAGACTTCTTTTTGTTTTTTTGGGGGGGTTATGTCGACTTTTACACTTCTTGAATCTTTTGTTTTTGGGCATTGAGAGTATCAGTTTCATAGTATCAGTGTCTAAGCGCCACCCGTTGCATATAGCACACGAATGCAAAAGTCATGCTCTTTTTGTGTGTACCCGCGGGCGTTTGTTTAATCTCGTCTCTCACTTTCTCTTGTGTTCAGTGTCATTTTTATTGTCCTTATTTTGAACAAAATTACCTTTTACTCTCCCTTCCTGAGGTTCAGCGGTAGACTTGAAGAGAAGAAGAAAGGGATTGCCGTTGTTATTCTTTCTGCTTTATTTTTCACTTCGGTTTGGGGGCCCATGTGGACAAGCTCAAAGTGAAACAGCATTTAGTGTTCCCACACAAGATGGAACTGAAATATTTACCATCCTCAGTCTTTGACCTTTATTGTTTGATTTTATATCAATGTTCTTTTTTTACATGAATGGATATCAATGGACTTTAGTGTCAGTGTCCCTCACCCACATGCCACACTGCTCCTTTCTCCCTCTACAAGCATGCCAACTGTCGTAGATGTAGTGGTAGTAGAAAACGGTGTCGTAGCCTCTAGTTGTGCCGTGTGGTGAGCAGTTCCATCGTAGCTCTTTTCATGTGGTCCATTTTAAACGATCGGTTTGCCTGTGCAGTCTCGAATGCGCTGCTGCTCCACTTGACCCCGGTAGAGGTCGCTGTTAGCGGGCCGATGAAGGAGTTGTAAGTCACGAGCAGGAACTTGAAGGTCATGCTAATGAGGAGCATCCATTCTTGAAGATAGGACGTGCATCTCCGGTGTGGATGTCGCTCTCGGAAGGAGGACTGTATTGGGGCTTCACTAAAAACTAAAAAAAATTAAATATGGAAAAGGACTCAGCATGCTGCGATGATATTTGTCTGGAAATTTCGACCTTGACTTCATCAAATATTGGCTTTTTAAAAAAATCTTTTTGTTTTTAGTGTCGCCCTAATCCACATTCATATTTCTGTATGTGGCTCCCAAGTTTAAACTGAGGAACAAAACCACTCGGAAATTCAAGAGCACTATGTATAAAAGAACATAATGCTGACAAGGCAAATTTTGTTTTCCAGAATCATTTACTTATGGTTGTTCAATCAGGCTTGCCAATCGGGGGTGGGGGGGAAGCAGCAACGCTGAAAAATGCGACCTGCGGTTATCAGACCACATTCTCAAGGCAAAAATCAATCAAGCAAAATCGCCGTTACCATAGCAACTAGGAACCTGCATGTCAACCAAGTCTCTCTGCCCCTCTCTATAATTTACTCCACTTTGCTTGAGATGAAGCGTACAGAGAGAACGCGGTGGCTCAGCCACAACAGCGCTTTGAAATCAACCCAAAATGCAGCTTTTTCTCTTCGTGGGCTGCGAAAATGAGACAAGACGGAGGTACAAAAGACTGCACGGAGAAGTGAGCCCTTCGTGTTAAAGAAAAATCATCCTTTGGAAGGAAATACATGATTCAAAGGTGCTGTTGTCCCGGCTCAGGCAGAGCATCTGCTCCCAACTGACCCGCCTCAAGCAAGAGAACCAAACTAATCAGCCTGAGAGGGGTTACAATCCCTCTCTTCCGTAGTATTTGAATGCTTTTAAAACTAAATGTGGTGACTATGAGACCACAACTCCACAAAAAGTTTGTTTTTTTTACTACTTTTTTTTTTTTTAACACGAAATGACGCCCTTGCCTGTTCTCTCTTCCTCCCGTTTTCTCTCCATCTCTGCAGCAGTACCCACCCACTGACATCACGGGACAACTCAATTTGTCCGACCCCTCCGTCAGCACTGTGGTGTAGGGAGCATGACCCCCTCGCCCGACCCCCTCCACCTCCCGAAGCCTCGCTGCCCTCCCCCCAACCCCTACCCCAGCCGAAGGAGAGAGGAAACAAGAACAGGAAGGTGACGTGAGGAGAGTGGTCTCGCGCGTCCTTTCCCCGCCAACCGATGGAGCTTGTGGAGGAGCTGAAGACGTGGCTCAAAACCCTCAACTTGCACCTTTTTGAACAGTCAGGATTACCTGACCTTTCCAGGTAGATGTTTGTAGGCTCCCCGAGCATGCACGGAGCCATCCGAATCACATTTACAATTTTTCCACATGTATATTACTACTTCGATACGTCATCTTTTATGTCATTTCGCCGACTTTAGTTACTGACTTAAACCTTTTGTCGTTGATTCCAATTTTCTTAATCTGCCTCATCGCTTTCTGCCGTGCCGTTTAGTCACAATGAATAAGCCACTTTTAATACCAGTACTGTAACATATCACTTCCAAGTAGAGCCTATTAAACACTGTAATAGTTCATGGGAGGGAGGGGGGGGGGGGTTTGGGCACAATCCTGCAATATTTACTGTAAGCTTCTTCTGAGGAATTGTCGGTGTGACCTTAGGCAAAATAGTTTTGTGTTATTTATGTCATTGGGAAGCACTACTAAAGAGCCTAATGATCAGTATAGTATCAGATTAATCACTAGAGCATGTGCGTGTGTATGAGCTACTATTGAATGCCACTGGCCATGTAATACTCATGTCAACAGTTACACAATCCTGCAATATTTACTGTAAGCTTCTTCTGAGGAATTGTCGGTGTGACCTTAGGCAAAATAGTTTTGTGTTATTTATGTCATTGGGAAGCACTACTAAAGAGCCTAATGATCAGTATAGTATCAGATTAATCACTAGAGCATGTGCGTGTGTATGAGCTACTATTGAATGCCACTGGCCATGTAATACTCATGTCAACAGTTATAGTTGAGATTCTTTGGACACGGCATCCGTCCTTCGAGTTTTCCATTCAAATGCCAAATGCGTGTTGTCCGATGATATGACGACATTTCTTAAAACTCCAAATCACTGGAGCTTTTTACCACTTTCGAGAAGAAGAAAGCATTTATTTTGCCGCCTGAGGAAACTGCCAAGTGCTATTTTTTACGCTGGAAGCCATGTCACGTTTGGGGCTGCCCTCTGTTTTCCTCTCTCCTGCCGCAGTCTCTCTCTTTTCCGGTCTCGAAAGGGTTGCATCAAAAGGCCGAGTTTTTCAGCCAACCAGCACTCAATCTTTGGTGGAAAAAACCTTCCTCGAGGCACAGGTTGTCGCCGGGGAACTTTTTTCCACGAAGGAGCCTGAGTGAATTTGAAGCATTGCGAAGCTTGCGAGCAAGCGTTGGTTGGATGCAAAAACGGGCCTTTTCCCAAGTTTCTGGAGCTGAGAAACGACTGCCTTCCCGGTGTCGAGCACCACATAGCACTTTACGCTGAGAGGGCGTTTCCAAACTGTAAAAAAAAAAAAAAATCGCTATGACATAAAATCCAAACTGATGTTTCTTAATTATTATCATCATCATTGTCATTATTCTGCACTGTTAGACACGAATGAAATCGATTTGACTTCAAATAATATGAAACATTTTGCACAATCACATGGTGCCAAACATGCCGTATTCCTTTGAACAATTTGCTCTGGCCTGCATGCTGACATGTTATTACCGCTGCCATCGCATTTCTGTTTTGTTTTGTTTTTTCGTCTAGACTTGCATTGTTATTGTGGAAGCACTTCGATCAAAGGAAATAGAATTAATTAATAGAGTTTGTTTTCGAGTGCATAAGGATTTGGGGAAACTGTATAGCGTGCTTGTGTTATGAGCGCCGCTGAGAATGTCTTTTACTTATTTAGTCACACGCACGAGCACACGGACACACACTCACGCACACACGCATTGTACTTTACGGGCATGCACACGGGCTTAGTATACAGCGGGATCGCTTTGGTTTCTTATCTTAAGTCATTGAAACATTTTGTTAACAGGACTGTAAATAAAATTGTACTTGCAAGTCCCCAAATCATGTTTTTAAATGATTCATCACCTGCATCTATAAATACTGTAAGTTTCATTCTTCAGCCATCTGTGGTCTGCCTTTTATCCTGTTCGGGAAGCCAGTCCCATCTAACTTTCCGCATGAGGTGGGGTAGTAGTAGTTGTCAGTTGCAAAGAAATTGGTGACCCCTGGTATAGATAATCAGAAAGCTCTGCAGAAGCATGATAACGATCCGGAACATTTGAATCAGCTATGTTGGAGGACGGAGACGTCTGAAACATACAGGAAAAAGGCCCTCGAGGACTCGCAGCCAGATTATTCAGACCTCTGTCTTTAATCTCCAGCCATCACGGAAGTATGGCACTGACAAAGTCTGTCGTCGCATGCAAATGGACAGAATGAAATTGCACTCCCTGTGCAAAACAACAACAAAAAAATCCACTTTTGAATGGGTGTTGTGTGAGCTGTTTGAGTGTAGTTGTGCAGATAATGAAAAGGCTATTGAGTAAATTCAATGGCCTTTTCATTAGTTTGGGTTCCAATAAACTCCAATATAGTTGAGATTTTGCTGTAAAACTGCACCAAGACCAGTTTAGTCGTCTGCGGAAAACTTCACTTCCTAGGTTAAGGTTCCATTCAAAAGAGGATGCTATTTGCAAGCCAGTTGAGGGGCTGCACCCATTGACATGCAAATACAAGACAAAAACAACAAGCAGCCCTGCAGTTCCTCAGTCCAGTCACCTACAATGTGGATCCCTGCCAGCCCGAGACATCCATTGTTTTCATCCCTTGAGTGACTTAACTGTGCGCTTTGGGCTCTCAGACCAAGAAAACGTGGATTTGCGACTTGATCCAAGCAACAAATGAGCACGAGGCTTCGCTTCACACATCAACTGGGGCTCCAAGTCCAAACATTGCTCCTTGGGCAGAACGAGTAGCCTTGGAGCTTCGACGTGGGGAGGATCGTAAGTCCAACAATGCTAAATGTTGCTTTCTGCAGTGGGATGTAAACAGGGCGAGCAGGAGTTAGAGCGACTTATCCAACTCGAGGCGCTCACATAGCGCATTACAGTCATCCGGCGATCCTCGTTTTGCCTCGGTCATGGCTCAGTGTGCGGCTCATCCTGCCGTCCTCTTCATTCTGCTGGTGCTCGGTCTGGCCGCAGTCCTGCTTCTCACTGTGCCGAGCGAAGACATCCCCGTGGCGCCCGGCTTTATGGTAAGGTCGGCCCCGCGGGTTATTATTGGATGTGTGATAGTGTGAGGTTGGTTCACATGTAACCAAAGACCATAGGAGGCGAGGTTCCCCAGAAGAATCTCTGACGCTGGACATGTGATTTTTTTATTCAGATCCACATATTTTAAATGATAGTCTTATATTCTCGATGCATGACAATTGCGAGTTTATGTATTCATCTTTAATTTGTTCCCTAATCTTGTAGTATGGAATCGTTTTGGATGCCGGATCCTCACACACATCCTTATTTGTATATAAGTGGCCGGCAGACAAGCAAAATGGCACCGGTGTGGTCACCCAACACAGTGAATGCCATGCAACGGGTAAGTTGAAATGGATTCTCTCACTTCATCTGTTTTCGAAGTACAGTATTTGCATTGCATTTTAATTTTGTTACGCTTCTTATAATCTATAAACAGCCATTGTGGAGGTGAATCGACATGCTCAAATCACAAAATGAGTCATGTCACGAAGTGCTGATCTCTCTTTCAGGTGGTGGGATCTCCAGCTATGCGGGCCAACAGGGAGTGGTCGGGCAGAGCTTGGAGGTGTGTCTCGATCAGGCAGTGCACGACGTCCCTGCACACAGACACAAGGTCACACCCGTGTACTTGGGGGCCACAGCTGGCATGCGGCTTCTGCGGTGAGTCAGTGTGGGTGGTGATCTGTGCGGGTTTGGATGGAATTTTGCAAATCTGTGTCTTCATATTCTAGACCATCCATCTTTTTTTCCGGCTAGTCCGGTCTTCCTCCCGCATTACAAAAACATGCATGTTGGCTTGAGTTAGGACTGTGAAAGTGAGTGTGAATGGTTGTTTGTTTGTAAGTGCCCTGCAATTGGCTGGCGACTAGCTCTGGGTCTACTCGCCCTCAGTCATCTGAGATAGGCTGCAGTACACCGCGATCTTAGTGAGGATAAGCAATGTTCTCCCCATGCCTGTGTGGGTCTTCTGTGGGTTTCGTCCCACATTGCAAAAACATGCGTGGTTGCAGGTTCCTCCTACATTCCAATAAGGGAACATTTAAGTTGATTGAAGACTCTTAAATGTTCTTTGTTGTGAATGCGGGAGTGAACCATTGTTTGACTGTATGTGCTTTGTGATTGGCTGGCACCCAAAAGTGAATCGTATTAGATTGTTCGGTGGAAATGTTAGATACGATATGTTAACGTTTTGTTTTTTTCAACCTCCTAGCATTTCCAGTCCACAGCATTCAGCTCAAATTCTGCAAGAAGTTGGCCGTAAAATCCAGTCATACCCTTTCAGCTACCAGGGGGCCACCATTCTGTCCGGTCAAGAGGAGGGAGCATACGGTTGGGTCACTGTCAACTACCTCTTAGAGAATTTCATCAAGGTATGGGTACACTCATTAGGAATTCAACTGATTCTGGTAACTGAAAAAGTTCTGCGGCAGCAAGGCCTTTATTTCATGAAGACATTGGAGCGGTAGACTATCAATTACTCTTTTTCAAAGCACTGTGTCATCTGCATACAAGTGGGAGGATATTCCATGTTTCTTGTTGGAGGAGCAAAAGAGTAAAGTTTAAAAAAAAATGGGAAAAGTAAAAGGATCTACAATTGAGCCCTGTGGGACACCAAAAGTGAATAGAGCTGAGGAAGTGAGTGGCCAAGGCTGAGATAGATGGTTCTGTGTATGATCTGCGTTACTCCAGTGCTTTGCCTCTGATGCCCACTCACTGCTCCAGGCGGGATACCAGCAACAAACAAGTACTGGCACCAGCTCAGTCTGGAAGGGGTACTAGTGGCTTATAACTGGCTAGGTATATACCGTCTGAATTGGCTACACAAGGATTTTTAAAGATCCAAATTAATTAAGAGGAAATAAAAGACCGACTATGTCTGCGTTGGTGGTCAATGGTTAGTTGTAAAAATTGATCAGTGTTTGAGACAAAATTGACACTTTTTAGACAAAGGACAGTACAACGGTGCCTCATTGTTCTACTGTAATTCCCTTCTAGTATGGCTTTGTAGGGCAGTGGCTCAGCTCGGAGAGGCCCACAGTCGGGGCCCTCGATTTCGGCGGTGCATCCACCCAGATAACATTTGTGACTCAAGAGCAAGTGGAGGATGAGAAGGACATGATGAAGCTACGTCTGTATGGTCAGGAGTATTCTCTGTACACACACAGCTTCCTATGCTACGGACAGGATCAGGTCCTCAAGAGGCTGCTGGCCCACATTGTCAAGGTACTTGACTTAACTTTGGCTTGATTGTAAGCAAAATATTGCACATACTTTCAATTAAAAGTTACAAAAAAATCTTTGTGTTATATCCATCTGCATAAATATCCCATGTTACAATGTGAGAAATGAAGGTGTTATTTTTTACGTATTTATTTTTTGCTATGTAAAGTCTTTGGAGAAGGCAT
Source organism: Hippocampus comes (assembly GCF_001891065.2). Lineage (NCBI taxonomy): Eukaryota > Metazoa > Chordata > Actinopteri > Syngnathiformes > Syngnathidae > Hippocampus > Hippocampus comes. The sequence continues at coordinate 365,721 of NW_017805547.1, forward strand.
CCGTAAAGTCATCCGTCCATCTCTCTCTCTCTCTCTCTCTCTCTCTCAGTCTCAGGGTCATTCAGTATCAATCACTCACCCATGCCATCCTACAGATTCTTCCGTAAAAATACATCTGGACAGCATATTCAACTCTCCATGTACAGCCAAGTACAAACCGAGCACCTATGAAGTGCAAGGCTCTTTGCTCATACACGGCAGCGGACAATATGAGCAATGTGTGGGCAATGTTTCCGAGATCTTCTCCTTCGACAGCTGCCCCTTCTCTCACTGCTCCTTCGATAACGTCTTTCAGCCCAACGTGACCGGCAGCTTTATGGTATGAATGGTAACATTGGGCTCTTGGAAACATTGACTTTATTTTGCTGTACACTCTCATTGCATGTGCAGTTATTGCGCTTGTCTGCTTAAACAGGCATTTTCGGCCTTTTTCTACATTCACGCCTTCCTGCGGCGCATCACTGGCATCACAGTGAGCACTCCCGCACAAATGGAGGAAGCTGCTCAAACAGTGTGCAAGATGAGTTTTGCTCAGGTAAGTGTCACATGTTTCATTTGTGGTTCAGGGTTTCTTGGAATAATCTCTCATTTATTATATGTCTGCACATGTTTGGAAGAATTTTACAATAACTAATGCATTCTAGATTATAGGGGATGGACAAATCCTATCAGAGAAAGTATGTTTCACATATATTAAAAAAAAAGTAACATCACAAAGTCAACAATCAACCACGTATATGTAATATTTTATTCTTATTCAGAGGGACGGACAATACACCAAAGTATTAGTCATTCAATATATAATTTCAAATGGTTGATTGACCCCTCAAAGGACAATAAATCATAATATTAATTGTACATTAACACACTAGCGCCTTTTTTTTTTTTTACACAATATTTAGATGCTGGCTCTTGCTCCAGACCAAGCGTCTCGCCTGAGGGATTATTGTGCCTCGTCCGTGTTTGTCAAGGTTCTCCTTCTCAAAGGATACCGCTTTGATGAAAAGTCATTCTCACGCATTTCTTTCAAGAAGAAGGTGAAAGCTTTGGCATCTTTGAACAGTCAGGCGTTTTCCTCTCTGCTCTTATGAAAATGAAGGTGCCTGTTCCAATCACAATTATTTTATTTTATCCTGCAGGCTGGCGATGCCTCCGTTGGGTGGGCTCTGGGCTACATGTTGAGTCTGAGTAATTTGCTGCCATCAGAAAAAGTTCGAACATGGAAGGCATTGGCACCGGGAATATGGGAAAGCCTTACAGTTCTTTTTGTGCTGCTCTCGGTTACCGTCTTGGTCTTCATCGCACTTCGAGCCCGTGAGTGGAAAAAGAGAGGACTCAGTGACCGAGCTCTCTAGACTTTCAATGACACGCGGTACAGTCAGAAAGCAAGTAGACTGTGGTACAGTTTGCACGGTATCACCCTGGATTTAAATCTGAACATGATTTTACAGGACCTCAAACTTGCTTGCAAAGTGACTTCTGATGTCTCACACCGCAAACATTTGACTGTAATTTTGTATACATAAAGCCTCTGGTGGACCAAACACACAAAGTAGAATATGTCTTGAAACTGTTTGATTTAATGTCTGGAGTACATAAACAACACAATTATTAATATGTTTTGAAATCTTAAGACCACAATGGTTCAGGAATATATTACCCATTTCTTTTTAGATTAACTCAATTGTATGTTTTTTGCAGAAATTTTGCAATTATGGTGACAATGTGGTTGCTATCTTGATCGCTGTTTTAAATATTTCACTAAAAGTACATTTACATGCATCCTACACTTCCGCCATCACTGTAAAGAACGAAAGAGAAAACAGTATACTGAAATATGTAGTCACGTTCGCGTGTATAAAGGAAGTGGCTGTCCTGGCTCCGTTTCTTTCATAATAAAAGTTACAAATTACGATGTCAATATTTTTCTTCGTATATTTGCTGTTAATTACTATTTATTTTTGATTTCCAAAAGCTAAAATAAAAACAGAATTGTCATTCCATCCCAATAGCCTGCCAAATTGATAGAACAGAGGAAGCCAGTCAGTCAATATATTGTTTTGAAAACGGTGAACCAGAAGTAGTTTGAATATACGGAAGTAACCTGCTGCAAAACACTGAAGTTTGTAGTCATGCATGGAATCGCAATACATTAGATTTGCACCAGCCAAACAGATTTTGCACTTCTAATAGGAACCCCTAGTTTGCTAATTTACTTGCCCCCGTGGCTGTCAAGTTGTGCGGACATGTGCACACAAACGAAAGCTGCTGCCCGCATGGTAAATATCCCGCAGGCAGACATCGATGCCTCCGGTGTGTTCAAATACGTCCTCATCAGAGTCCACAGCAAAGAGAAAGGAGACGACACAGAAGTAGACATAGTCCGTGGATATGGCTGGGCCGAGTACCACGGTGAGTGCTGCTAATGTGTGACGAAAATATATCCAGACCCCACAAACTGATCATCCCGCACATGAACCGCCATCTATTGATGATCTTTTTTTTTTTTGTACAATACACATCATCACATGAAATTGTACATGTCAGCGGAAATCTACGATAAGGTTTCTGAGGAATTGGAAAAGGATGGACTCTTGGACTGCGAATGTGTCGGAGGGGGAAGGATCAGACATGATGCCCAAGCGAAGAAGATCCATGTTTACGGTTACTCGATGGTGAGTGTTCAATTCAGCCCCCTCGCAAGTCCTGACAGTGTACTTCCCAAGGGCTAGTGACAGTGTCTGTGTTGTTTTTCCTTTACAGGGGTTCGGAAGAGCAAACCACGCAATAACCACTGAGAAACTCAAGATTCAGTACCCGGATTATGAGGTGACCTGGGATAACGAAGGATACTGATAAGAACCATCGCAAAAATATAATGGACACCAGAATCAAAGACCATATTCATCATGAACTTTTCGGTACCACATTTACATCCTGATGCTATTATGTCTAAAGTCACTAATTATTTCTATGGTTTCACTTCTCACCTTTTTTACCACATGGTGGCAGTGGTGACTTGTGACTTGACGTGCTAGGTTGAAAAGGTCAAATTAGGCAAGAAATGATTTCAATAAATACTACTTGTGTAATTTGTCAGAATCCGTTTTATTGCCAGTGGCAGTTTTGTCCGTTTTTACAGCTTCAGTGTGGACTTATAGTTAAATATCGGTGAGTGCTGCTAATGTGTGACGAAAAAATATCCAGACCCCCAAAACTGTTAACCCCCCCAATAAACCCCCATTTTTTGATGATTTTTTTTTTTTTTTGTACAATACACATCATCACATGAAATTGTACATGTCAGCGGAAATCTACGATAAGGTTTCTGAGGAATTGGAAAAGGATGGACTCTTGGACTGCGAATGTGTCGGAGGGGGAAGGATCAGACATGATGCCCAAGCGAAGAAGATCCATGTTTACGGTTACTCGATGGTGAGTGTTCAATTCAGCCCCCTCGCAAGTCCTGACAGTGTACTTCCCAAGGGCTAGTGACAGTGTCTGTGTTGTTTTTCCTTTACAGGGGTTCGGAAGAGCAAACCACGCAATAACCACTGAGAAACTCAAGATTCAGTACCCGGATTATGAGGTGACCTGGGATAACGAAGGATACTGATAAGAACCATCGCAAAAATATAATGGACACCAGAATCAAAGACCATATTCATCATGAACTTTTCGGTACCACATTTACATCCTGATGCTATTATGTCTAAAGTCACTAATTATTTCTATGGTTTCACTTCTCACCTTTTTTACCACATGGTGGCAGTGGTGACTTGTGACTTGACGTGCTAGGTTGAAAAGGTCAAATTAGGCAAGAAATGATTTCAATAAATACTACTTGTGTAATTTGTCAGAATCCGTTTTATTGCCAGTGGCAGTTTTGTCCGTTTTTACAGCTTCAGTGTGGACTTATAGTTAAATATATTAAACATTGTTATATCCATACCTCAGTGATAACCTTCACTCACATAGATTTTTATTTTAATTTTTGTTTTTGAGTTTTGGATCTCGTTGTTTGGCACTCATGCATACCTAATGTTATGGACTCTTGAGTTCATATCGAATAAATGTACACGCCATGCAAAATCACTGTTTCTTATGATTGATTATAAAGTTAGGTGTGGATGTATTGTATAATGTCAGCGCTTATGAGATTTGACAAGTATAAACCTTCACCCTGGACTACGGTCTGCTGGAAATGCCTAAAGAACAATATCTCCTCTTTTATAATCTGTTCAGTTGACTCCACAGTTTCATAATAAATTATGTTGCCAAGACTGGTTTGGCAACACCTACAGGAATCAAGCCTTCACACACACACACACGCACGGTTAGTGGTGCTTGTGTAAGTCCGTTGATCATATAATATTTTATTCATTTCATATTTAATACTGTATATGTACTTTTGCACCCGTGTAGGACTTTTCGGCAAAAAGGTATCAGGCACCTGCAAGAAAATGCCACAATCCCAAAAAATTCAAGAACTGATGGAAAAAAAAGTAATTAACATCTATCAGTCTGGGGAAGCGTACAAAGGCATTCCGAAAGCTTTAGGACTCCTGCAAACCATGGTGAGAGCCTTTATCCACAAATGAAGAAAACATGAAGCAGTGGTGAACAGCAGATCTAAAAAAAACAAACAAACAAAAAAAAAAACTACCCCCCAAAACACAATGCCAACTCATCTAGGAGGTCAGTCTTCATTCCGCAACAATAATGAGGAAACTGGGCACAAATGACATCCACGTCAGGTTTCAAGGTGAAAACTATGGCTGACCAAGAAGAACAAAAAGAAAAACAAAAACACATGAAGGATTGCCAAGACTTGGGAGGATATTCTATGGACCGATGAGACTTGGGTGTAACTTCGTTGAAGGTGTGTGCCTCGTTATATGTGGTGCAAATGTAAGACAGTCAAACATGGTGGTGATCGTGTGATGGACTGGGGCTGTTCTGGTACTTCAGAACCTGGATGACTTGCTGTGATTGAAGGAACCATGTCAATCATGAGCCAACCACTCATAAGATTTAGGAGGCAAGCACTTTTTCACATAGGGCCAGGGCTGGAAGAGATAATATGGGTCCCCACTCCGCATGGGCTCACCACCTTCATACATAGTCCATGCTTGAAAAATAATGGTTGAAGAAAATTCAGCAATACCCGACATTAACTGGAGATTTTTGCCCATGAGACATCTGGAGAAGTTGTGATCACAAATGTGTATGTGCCGCCTGTGAAATCTTGGCACGTTCATTTGTCAGTGTGCCCTAATACGCCGTTTATGATAGAGTTGCATGGCGGGAGAACTTAAAGTCCACTTCTTATCTTTAAGGAAGGAACATAATAAGAAAGAGACACAAGTCAGCTTCGGGAGACGTCAATCAGAACCCTGAGCTGCCAAGATGTGGTGGAAGGGGAGAAGGATTGTACAAATCAGAACCTCAGCCCTCATCTTGGCTTTCATTCTGCACTTTGGTAAGTCAAGTAAGCCAAATGCTTCAGAAAGTCTATTTTTATGAGTTTCATTCGCGCAAATGAAATACAGTGTTGAGTTTTTTGTCAAGATCAAATCATTCGTTCTCAATCAAAGTGTTTATCTTGGGGCTCATTATCATCCTTAAAGGGACATTGGCCGATATTTGTATAGTTTTAGTAGTGTACTTATACTAAACTATATTCATATTTTTCTGCTATCGCAATGTAAACTATAGCTATGATCAATATGATAAACAGGCCTCTTCATGATGTGGTTATATTCTACTGCAATTCAAAGTTATTTATGCATCGATGTCATATCTCTGCGTCAGCAAAACGAATGTGATTTATTTGTAAAGAACTATTCTATGCTATTCAAGATGGAAACGCACAAACATATCATCGATGCAACTCTAAATTATGTTGCAGCCGTTACATAGGAGTAAAAAAACAAAAAGGTGCTGACGATAGAGACGGTGTTTTTGTCCAACGTGCTCTCCGACAATTCTGATTTAGAGACCTTTGGATGGACAATTGGCATTTTGCCCGCATTAACCGGATTACTTTCCCTGTGGCCTTTGAGCCCGCTGCAAAGAACTGTGCCATAAATTGTGACAGTCATGAAATCAGATAAGACCCGGCTGAATGAATGAAGCAGAACGCAAAGGCACTGTTGATTTTCCAAAACAAAGCAACTCCTTGAGTAAAATATATCATAGCATTGACCCTGGAAGGTAATTTGAACCATTCAAACTTTGGTAAAGCGACTGTCCGATTGTCAGCATCCGCTGCAGAGCCGGTTGAATGAATGCTTTCCTCTTGCTTTTTCCCCAGCTGCCTCTCATCCATGCCTCAGCCCTGAGAGGAGATGCGACTTTGTGTGTGACTGTTTGGATTGCGATGATGAACAAGACTGCGGTACGGTTCCTGTCCCCGAAATGACTCCTAAAGTAACAATATTGACGGAGTAAGTCTGTGTATTCCTTCCAAGGCTACAGCGGGAAGGGATTCCGGTGTGACTTTGAGGACTCAGGAATATGCGGATGGAAGGACCAGTCCTTGAATGCAGCATACAGGTGGGAACGACGTCAGAGAGGTGACACGCTGACGGGAAGCGGGCCGTCCTCTGACTTTACCACTGGAACTGCCTCGGGTATGGATGACATCAATGTCACTTCAAAAAAGCATCTGCAATAACACGGCGTTGTATGGGCTATCATAAATGTTTTGTGCGGGTGAACGATTTAATGTGCACTTTTCGTCCAGGTTGGTTTATGGGTGTGACAGAGGTCAAGTCCCAAGGTGTCAAAACCGCAGTCCTTGTGTCACCAAAGATGCAAGAGTCCTCGCCGACATGTCGCCTTCGTCTCAGATATTTCCTGTGGGATTCAGGTAAGCAAACGGTAGCTCTCTCAAAGCCGTCGACGTTTTCAATCGCGGTGCGTTGCGACGGGGCGCGATAGGACAACGTCACAGCTCCGGTACGAATGTGACATCGCCGCAGGTCAAACAGGCCTCGGCTCCTCTCCGCTCTTGGCATCTGTCGTCCAGCAGGACACGGAAACGGCCGTCGTGTGGCGGCCCGAAGCCACCAGCTTCCGAGGATGGAGGGAGGCCACCGTCTTTCTGGGCCGCATCGCCGCACCCTTTCAGATCCATCTTTACTCAAACCGCCTCGAGGGGCGGAGAGGAGATGTTGCCGTGGACCAGCTGGAGTTTCTGGACTGCGCTTTGCCCTGTGAGCACCCCCAATTAAATCGCTTTCTTCTTAGCGATACTGTCGTCCAATATAAAATGGCCACCCTTTCGATTGTTCTCTCTGGGCGGGGCTACTCCGGCTTCACACCACACCGCAAAAATCCACAAAGAAATGTTTCTTGTTTCACGCTCTTTTACTTCTTCAGTGCCACTACCTGGCAAAGAGTGTCCAGCCGAAATGCTGGCGTGTAAGCGCGGCGGCTGCGTCGCCCAACGTCAAGTATGCGATGGCACCGATGACTGTGGCGACTGGACCGATGAGGAGAACTGCGGTGCGTAAACACAAGCAAAAGGACATCACAAAGGGACAGAAGAGCACTCCAATAGCGAGTGTCAGCTCAAAAGAAACGAGTCTCCTGCCTTTGCCTTTTACGATGTCAATGTTAAAGCTTCTTGATATTATTTGTAATTATCTAGTCGTTACAACATGCTTATAATTGTGATTGAAGTTTGCAGAAATATCTGCGGTATCATACTGAGTGATCATGACAGTAAAGCGCGGACGATAAAGAACTGAAAATATAACCGCATAGGATTAAACAAGAACAACACGCCGGAATGCCGATTCCGGGAACTCTGTTTGTGTTGACTTTTCATGATTGACTTGAACTTTTTTAATCATATCTGCACACAGTATGAATATCTCGGTTAGTGTCAATCAACACAAATAGATCAGCAGTTCAAATAGAGTGCGTAACTGTGTGTGTGTGTGTGTGTGTGTGTGTGTGTGTGTGTGTGTGTGTGTGTGTGTGTGTGTGTGTGTGTGTGTGTGTGTGTGTGCGCGCAGTGTGTGTGTGTGTGTGTGTGTGTGTGTGTGTGTGTGTGTGTGTGCGCGCGCAGAGGGATATCGGCGCTGTGACTTTGAGAATGATGTGTGCGATTGGGACCTCAGGTCATTGTCCAATCTAAAATGGGTACGGACCAGTCAGGAAAACATCTCAGATCCTTTGAAAGGACCAGGACGGGATCATTCCAACAACAGCGTATCGGGTACGACCAATTATAATTCATGATTCAACCACGTTTTTGCAGCACAATGTGATGCGCTAAGTTCAACTGAATGCAAATGTATTTTAAATCTACTCAAGTTATGCTGAAGCTGGTGTGTCTGGCAGGTCACTTCTTGTATGTCACTGTTCCCGACGGCGGGCTCCGAAAGGATTGGGCTGCGTTCCAAAGTCCTCCCCTAGAACCCACCACTAGTACTCATCCGTGCAAGGCAAGCACACATATTTTCTTCAGTTACTTTTTTTTTGGGAGGGTGAGCTTACTATTTACGTTTGCGTGATTTGAGCCGCGTCCGTTCCACTTCCTGCTGTAGATGGTCATGTACACACACCAGTTTGGGCCGAGGTCTGGCGGACTGACGGTGCTGGTGGCTGATAAGAGCATCTCGGCAGCGTGGAAGCGGGGCGGAGCTCTGGGTGATGTTTGGGTCAAGGCTGAAGTGGAAATTGTCAATAACTCCACTTTTCAAGTGAGTGTTGATCCTGGAACCCACACACACTTTTTTGATGCAAGGCCGCCGCACCTTGGGAATTAACATTTGTAGATAAACTGTGTCATATGTATTTTTTCTTTCATGAGAACTGTTCTTCAACATTGACATTTTTTCCTCTCATCTTCAAGATTCTGATCATGGCGGCTGTCAGGGAACTTGCATATGGAGGTGTCGCTGTCGACAACATCGTGTTGTCCCCCGAATGCCGCCGATCAAATGGTAACAGTGACAAATCGTCGTTTTTTTTATGGGTCTACGCAATCAAATCGGACGAAGAAACATCCTCGTTTTGTTGAAGGCGTCCGCAGTGATGTGACGCTACTTTGTTTTATCAGACAGTATGTGGTTGGAAAAATTCCCGAAATCTCCCAAGGACCCTTGCACCGTGCCTGAAAAGATGTGTGACTTTGAAAGCGACTGCGAGGGAGCAGAGGATGAAGCCGCGTGCGGTGAGTTTATGAAACTTGTTTGCTCGCATGTACCTGTATCAACTGGTCGTATCACACGCAATGCTTTGCTCTCCAACAAACTTTCCCTTGAACAGGAATGGTTATGCGTCATCTTATTGCATAAACCTGGTGTGCAGATAATTAAGTCCACACCCATGGGATTCTTTGATTCTTTTTTTTTTCTCTCATCGAAAAGAATCAATAATGCAATCCACGGGAGCCTCGTGCTAAACATGTCTGATCTCACATTTCTGAGGTTTGAATATCCACCACAGCCTTCCTGCTACATTTCCAAAAACATTTTTGATTAATTAGATTTTCCCAAGCTTGTCACCGTGAATTGGTGGTTTTGATCTGTACTAACAAAATGGAAAACGTAATCCATATCCGTCCAATTAGCATTCTAATATGATTGTCTGCGTCACAGGGGACTTCTCATACAGTAAAGGCAGCTCAGGCTGGACAGACACAAGCATTGGGAGTCAAGGTTGGGTGCTTCACCAAAATTCTACAGCAAAAGGTACAGATGGTCACCAATAGTTGGTTTATTCACATTTTTTACATGAAACAACTAAACTTATAAACACATGTTTATGTTTTTGGCAGAAGAGTACTTATATGTGGCTGAGGCCCCGGGCCAGCAGCTGACTGAGGCACAGACGCGGACGCCTCTCCTGGGCCCATCTGGCCCTGCTTGCACCTTACAATTTGATTTTGCACTCACTGGAAATCCAGCTCACATTGGTACGCTTAGAAATCAGTCACACAGAATTTGTTTTTGTTTTTTTTTTGTCCCCCTTCCCCTCACAGCATACATACATCAATCATTTAACTATTACATCACATGACTGCAGGTGAGCTGTCAGTCAGGGTGATCGACAGCATGTTGGGTGTGCAGCCTAAACTGTGGGAGTTCAGTGGCAAGACCGGAACAGAGGAGGCAGCGTGGCAACCGGCACAAGTTGCCATCGGAGCCAGGAAACATCGCTTTCAAGTGCGTGTTTTTACGTGTGATGGTGACAAATGAAAATAGATCCCCGACTTCCAAAAAGTTCAGGATACTTGGCTTTCGAGTGAAGTATCTGAATGCATTGTAACCCCAATAGATGAATTTATTTGACCTCCGTTCAATTGAGACTACGTATGAGAAAAGCCGGAATTGGTTGAAAGACTTTTCACCTTGGCTCATCTTCATCTCCTTTCTCCACCAGTTGGCATTTGAATCTCGCGCGGTGAAACTGGGTCCATCCGCCAAGATTCAAGTAAAAAACGTTCACTTCACGGGTTGCCATGCCAACTATTTTCCCTCTTCTTCAACAGGTAACTTTTATTATTCAAAGACCCAAACATATTGCTCCATAACACATTTTTGCTGCAATTCTTGGCTTTGTTTTGCATGGTTATCGGGAAGCACTGACATGTAACTTTGAGGATGGGCCGTGTGGGTGGCACCAGGACAACAGTGACAACTTTGACTGGACACTGGTTGATGGAATGGACCACACCATCGGGTTTGGTACGCTCATTTAACGGCGCGAGATGACGAAACTGTTTTTTTTTTAGAAAGCTTTCTCTTCCCAAGTGCGCATTCATAGAATGCCTCTTTTGATAGGTAAAAGTTTTGTCGTGGACATGTGGAGTTCCTCACTGCGTGGTGCTTTTGGACGTTTACTGTCCTTGCCACTATTACCAAGTCATACCGGCCACTGTTTGACCTTCTTCTACAAAATCTACGGGACAAACATTGGTGAGGTACTCAGCCAGGATGTCACATCCATTGACAAAGTTGTTTCACTATCAGTCGAACGGGGTGTGCGAGTTTTGCAAAGATTGCCCGGTACCTGTTTTTTGGGGGCCCATATAGCGCGTCATTCTGGGGACATGATGTTGTAAAGAGCCTCGAAATTAACTTGAATGAAATTTTCCCTCTCTTAGGGGCTCTCAATGTGAAGTTATTCGATAAAGACGGTTATGAGAAGTTGCTGTGGACCCGCAGTGGAGCTCATGGCAACATGTGGCATGAAGCTCACTGCCCAGTGCCACTCCAGTTCACCACGTATCAGGTACGCCGCAACACCAGCATATCTTGAAAAAGGATTACTCACTATAAGTCGCTTTTCCAATGACGCCACCGTCTCAAATATTTACTCTACCCACAGTTGATGTTTGAAGCTGTGCGCTCGGGTTTTGACGGCCAGGTGGCTATAGATGATGTGGCGCTGGTGGCCCATCCCTGTTCTGTGCCAAGGTTGTGTTCTTTTGAGGGCCAGCAGTGTGGCTACAGAAGTTCTGGTCAGGTTTACTGGGTCCTTAGAAACGGACACACGCCAACAGCGACAGGACCCAAAACCGATCACACACTGGAGACAGAACTGGGTAATCAAAATTAGCTTGTATATGCACGTACATCGACGTACATATTGTACATTAACTGCCACATTAGTATTTGTGGTTGCTTGGCTACATGAAGGAGTGAAAATATTGAAAATAGCAATAGTATATACTGTGTGGTGCAGTGAAGTTCAACATCGGCGGAAAGACTAACACTTAACGGAAGAAAATCAACAGTGTATGACATTCTGTTCTGTGTCTATGCTAGGTTTCTACATGATGGTTCAGACTGGAGGAAGCGTTCTTCCCGCGGGCGCTATCACCACCCTCACATCACCCGTTCGTATCGGAAAAGCTCATACCGAGTGTCTGAATTTCTGGTATCACATGGGAAGCGAGAATCCTGGTGACTCCCCCGAACGTAACAGAAGTGACAGACAGATGCAGAAACAATAGAACGCAAATTTTTTGCAGGTTCTTTGTCAGTGTATATGAAGCCAATGGAGGGTGAGAGGGTCAAGATTTTTACCGATAATCAGGACCAGGGAGATGTCTGGCGCCATGCTAATGGCAACATCTCCAGCAATCTTATGGACTGGCAGGTAGAATGTGGCGGTGTTAAAATATTTGGAAATATGTATATATGTATTTTTTAAATATTTGAATACGTTACAATTGCTAAAATATAATAATTACGGAACCCCTAAAGCTCCGTATGAATATATCCGATCATTTGTGTTACTTATATAATGCTTATGTGTTGACGTTTTGTTCTTCAGCTGCAGTTTGAGGTCATAGGAAGAGGAGGCAAAGACACTCATGTTGCGATTGATGATATTTTCCTTTCTGCTCATCCATGTGAAAATCAAGGTTGGTGGAGTTTAGCAACGGTTTCGTCAGCCTATGAGTTTTGGAGCTCTTGATTCCAGGTTTTATGAAACGGAAACTATATGGTCAGCCCGTGCTGTCTGCTTTTCATGCTACAAACTGGTGTTTGTGATGAATGTCGTCTTAGGTTCAAAGTGTAGTTTTGAGAAAGGAATGTGTACATGGAGTAACACTCAAAACATCCAGCGGGACCAACTGGATTGGGAGTTGACAAGTCATGAAAAAGAGATGCACTACTCTACCCCATCAGAAGACCACAGTCTTGGAACAGAGAAAGGTCAAGAGCGCAACCAAATATCAGACACGTTTATTTCCTCACAAATCCAAATCTGAGGAATGTCAACTGTCAGCGTGGCTCCATTTGACAATGAGCATCCTTCCATCTCCATTTTCCAGGTCACTTCCTGTTCCTTCCCAGTAGCAACCGGACAGCGACCAATCAGAAGGCTCAGCTGCTGGGCCCTCACCTGCCCCCGACGAAAGGCACTTGTCTGAAATTCTGGCTCTACAAACAATATTCAAGTAAGAATCAAGTTTTGCAAATAGTTTTCCATAAGCATGTTTTTGCTTAACCTGACTTGAACAAAAATTAGCATGTAGAAATGTTTTGCCATGAAAAATTGAAATCGTCTTTCAAGATCTGATGTTGTTTCCAACACTATTCTGAGTATGCTAATTCAGGTGGCTAATATATTCATGTAAACTGTTTGCAGTCCCGGGACTTGCTTTATAACAGGCTTTGGTTTTTGTTTTTTGTTTGTTTTTTTTTCATCTTGTAGCGGACAGCCAGCTGAAGGTATGGACACTGTCCAAAGGTCTTCTCAATGAGCAGCTGGACGTCACTGAGCTAGAGGGACCATGGAGACGTTTTGACATTGACATTGTCTCCACCGAAGAATACCAAGTTAGTCGCTCACATCGTGTAAAACGTTTTCGGCCCCGTCGTGACACTCACTGCTATCCGTTCCGCTTTTGTCGCCAGATTGTGTTTGAGGGAATCAAGGGTGCCGTTGGTGTCCTGGCCCTGGATGACATTGAGTACACCGTCGGGGTCAACTGTGCTAAAAAAGTCACTGATGGAGCTACAAGTAACGAAAAACAGGCCTATTGCAGATTTTCAGTATAAAGCCCAAGTCAGAGTCGGTTATACTGTATCTCCTGTTGCAGCATCAACCAAGCCTAGCAATGCAGGAGGGATTGCAGCATCAGTCATTGTGGTCCTCCTGCTGATTGGCACCTTGATTGCCCTCTTCATTTACTATCTGCGGACCCAAATGAGGGTCCAGGCTTTGACTGACCCGTCATCGTCATCATCTCTCGAAGATCGCGGTGGTTTCGGTAACGACAACTATGAAGCAGATCTCTCAGTAAGTTCAGGAGTGGAACCCCCAAATCGCCTCGATCTACTTAAATCGCCATCCATCCATCGTCCATCGATTTTCTTTGACTCGTTCATGTTCCCTGTATGAACAGGAAGACCACGTGAGAATTCGACCAGCACAAACTCACCCAATGGCAGCTGGGTTCAACAATGTCTCTGTGAGTGTCTCGAGCTACTAATGCGTCTTTGCAGTACAGTATATGCACTGTTCACTTGGACACGATATTGTGTGTGCAGGTCTCTTCCAGAGAGAGAGAGGCGGCGTGATAAAGGGGGAAAAATGCCCATCGGTGGCCTTGTGAAATTTAGGCGATATCACAGCAGAAGAACTGCTTGTGTCGACCTTACATCACACACGCGCACCCACCCACACATGCACGCACACACACACACACACACACACACACACACACACACACACACACACATACAAACACACTGATGACAGCAGCTCGTTGCCACTGGACCGACGGAGGTGGAGGCCCAAGTAGGGCAGGTTATGTTTTCTAGGTGGAAATCTATAGGAACTCTTTTAAAGTGAGAAAACACCTGCTTCCCTGAGCCTGAGCATTGCCTGGGATGACATAAGACAGAATGTGAAGGAAGTTGTGGACCTCAAGTTGAAAGGGCTAAAGAGTTCATAAGGTTGAGAGGTATGTTCATGGGCATCCACCCGGAAGGATCGAAAGGACGAAGCTCTTTTACAAGGGCAATTTTGAATTGATGGAGTGCCCTGCTGGGGAAAGAATAAAAGGAGGAATGATTGTCAAGATAAGAAACAGGTTTTGGAAGGATAGTTGACATGCTTCAACCTATGTAACTGATGAATCCATTAAATTGATGAGCATTGAAAAATGCTTCTGTCTTTTTTTTTTAAGGCATGACTCAAAACTAATAATTCATCCATCCATCCATTCATTTTCTGATCCGCTGATCCTCTTAAAAGTTTGCGGGGCTTGCTTGGGCCTATTCTGTCTGTCTTCGGGTAGTAGGAACTGGTCACGAGCCAATCGCAGGTTGTTTGTCTATGTGGGCCCTGCGATTGGCTGGCAACCACGGCCGTGACCCTCGTGAGGATAAGCCGATCAGGAAATGGATGGCTGGATGGATGGCTGGTTAACTGTCAAAAGGCATGACAACACAAGTAACACGCTCACTCTAAAAAAAAAAAAAAATCCTTGTTTCTTCAAGAAGGGGATGACATCATCCTGGCCCTAGCAACAGTCCGGGCTCAGTAACTCTTATCATTCAGATGAAATACATTCATTTAAAAGATGCCGGTTGTCATGGTTGCACGGAGAGCGCGTGACTGACTACATCTGCAGCCATTTGTGTCTGGCGACATGAAGCATTTAAGAGCCGGAGTGGTCAAGCAACACAAAAATTGTGCATCGTTTTTTTCTCCATCATCACCGTTTCTCAGTTTCTTTTGAATGGATCCCTCTGTGCTCATCTTCTTGCTGTACGTGATGATCGCGCACGAGCTGCTCTGTGGATGGATGCAGAACCGGAGACGAAGCGTCAAGTCCCACAATCGGGCTGGACCTCAGCTGCACCCGAGGTGTGTCTGTGTGTATGATTTGATTTGGTCAAAGTTATTAAGTTACAGTTCAGCGGCGAGAATGTGTACCGTACGCTCACAGCATAACATCGTGAGAAACTGGGTGTCCTGTATGATTGACATTGTCGGCACTCTACCCATCAGCCATCCCAAACCCAAAACCAAACTCACTCAGAAAAGAACCTAGAACCTCCTAATACCAATTTGACTTTAAAGGACAATAAGTTCAGGCACGGCGCTACACCAGGGCTAGAGGTTGCTATAGCCCTGGCCGAAATCAGCGGCATTATATTTTACATTCTAAAATAGTTTTTCTTCATTTCATAAAGTTTAAAAAACATTAAGAATGTCACAAGTCATTGGCCATGACACGCCTGATCTTTCACGGCGCACGCATGTGCCGTGACACATTGGTTGGGAATCACCGCATTATAGAATGCTAAATGTGATTTGCATGTTTTCCGCGCAGTGCCCAAGGGTGTCAAGGAGCGTGCCGGAGAGGCGACCACTCAGTCAAGAGTAGCAGGGGAGGCAGGGACCCGACCAAGTCCAGACGCATGATGAGAAAAGCCTAGAGAAAACAGTCAAGGACACACATTTTCAATGGGGTATGGAACCACTGTTACAATTTTTTTGCCCCCCTTTACAGTCCCAGCAGTACTCGAATGCACTTTGACGCAGAACACAGCACATGATTTCAGTGAGCCAATCACCAGTCATTTAGGTGCCTTGCTACATTTTTTGGTGAGCTGAGCAAATTTATCCGACATTTATGCTTCCAAGATTTGTGGTTCAGAATTTAAAACTGTCACCAAACTGCCTGGAAAACGATCTTGTTTTGTTTCTCACCGACCTCCAAGAAAAATAATGGCCACATCCAGCACTTTCTAAGATCATTTACCAGCTGAAAACTGGCAAAAATAAGTCCCACCTACAGCTCGAGAAGAGATGCCTGCCTAAACACATTTGTTTAGGCAGGCATTATAGTAAAACCTGATTTTTTTTTATACTGTACATCTTATTATGACAGTATTAAATGGATGATGTTTGTGATTTTTATTTTGAAACTTTGTGACTCCTTTCTACGAAAAGTGCTACACACAGTAAATAAAAGGTACATAATTACTTAGTACTCCGCCGCTTGCCCTCAGTCGACCGGATTAAGCTGCAATTACCCGAAAGCCTTTATGAGAATTGTTAAATAAAATGTATGCGTGGAGAAACATGTTCAACCAGTCCTGCATGAACCAGGAAGTAGTCTGTTTCATAACAAACAACACCAATACAGTGTCAAGAAAACAAACACGGCCAAGTTTGTTTTGCAATTGTGACCTACAATCGCGCCTACACCTAATTCTCTTTTACACACCTTGTGTTGTCATCAACGTTCTTTGATGGAGTCTCGACAAGCTTCGAGTGACTCACAATGGCAATTTGTATTTTGTGACGTTTGCTGCTGTTGTGGTTCGGACGTGCGGCTGAGGCTTGTGAAATTGCTGATATCTTAGTGTCGTTTTTGCCTGAGTTGTTGACTTTCCATCATTATGCTTGATTTGATTAAGGTCACTGAGCTGGAAGCCTTGACTCATCTGAACAACTCAAGTGATCCGCTCATATCAGCAGGGACTACTGTCATGGGTGATGGTTTTTGTTTGTCATCAGATCTTTTGTTCACCTCAGCGAAGGCTGTGCATTGTACTGAATGATTAGTTTATTTTCACGTGCCTACTGGGAGTTTTTATTCTTTGATTGTACTCATTGTTGAAATCCTGAAAACTGACATTTTACTCAGTGGCTTCGTTTGTCTTTGTTTTAGGCATCGGATTTGGGAAAAATTATCTTTATTTCAAGAAGTACTATTTTGATAACATGTATATTCGAGCCTGCGATTGGCCGGCAAACGGTTCAGGGTGCCCCCCCGCCTACTGCCCGAAAACGGCTGGGATAGTCTCCAGCACGCCCCGCGACCCTTGTGAGGATAAGGCGGATCAGAAAATGGATGGATGGATGTCTTTTCTAATAATTCCCAAATGTTGTCTAATTCCTAATAATTACAGTGCAGAGTACAGTTAATAGAAGTGATAACAGTGGGAAATTCATTATATATGCACAGACACACACACACACACACACACACACACACACGCACACACGCACACATCTCTGACACTGACACACGCACAAAAGCATGCACACACACGCACGTCTGCCCGTGATGTCATATTCTACGTTGGACCAGATGACTGCAGCTCATTTGCATAGAGTTAAATACCACAAACAGGTTTAGCCCTGTGCTGATTGAGAGCTCTCTGTTGATCACTGAAGTCACCTCCAACCACGTAAGTTGCGTGCTTTATATGGAATGCGTGCCGTTTGGCTGAAGAATACAATTGATGCAATTTCTTTGAGTTTCCTATAGGAACAGAAGAAAAAGATGTCAGAAAGCTCTAGTAATAACCATGCTTTTCCCCCTTGAGGGCTTATGATGGTTATGGGTATCTATAAGTAGTTAGACGATTTAACCGCTAACATTGTACAATTTCAATCGATAACACCTCCCAAAAGAAATGCATTTTGTTGTGTTGAGTTGGTGAGAAAAGAAAAAAAAAATAAGAGTTGCAAAAGAATGAACAGCTGTGGTTAAGTGACTCATGAACATTCTGAAACGATCTTCTTACATAAAGACAAAAAAAGTGATACATAACATTTGCGCCAAGTCATAAAATGCCATGACAGGATGGAAAACTTTTTCCCAGGTAAATATGTCATCACCATCAATTAGCTCGTGTCTTAACAAGACTGTGCGCAAGCATTACATGAGTCTTCCCCAAGGGGACAAATGCCAGGTGACTTACATCTGGATTGATGGAACCGGAGAGGGGCTCCGCAACAAAACCCGCACCCTGGCTGCTGAACCAAAAAGTTTACAAGGTACTGTAAATATGCTGTTTTAATGATAGTTGATTTTGCCACGCCTTTCTTTTTTTTTTTCTTTGCTTTAAGGGCATTTTAAGCGTTGAGGTTAATCCTGTAATTCAACAATTTCTTCTATGTTTGCTTGTAGAAATTTAATGATGGTATGATTCAGCAATGACTTTTTTATTTGAATTAACTCTCTAGTGCTACTCTGATTTATGGCTGAATCTGCTTACCGGTAGATATTCCTGAATGGAGCTTTGATGGGTCAAGCACATCCCAATCCGAAGACTACAATAGCGACATGTACCTCATCCCGGTGTGTATGTTCAGAGATCCGTTCACTCTTGACCCCAACAAACTGGTCCTCTGCGAAGTTCTCAAGTACAACCGCCTTCCTGCAGGTACCCACTTTACTTTTTTTTTTGACCTCATATTTGTGATTCTTCATATCGAGGCAGGAAATCCGCAACTGTGTTTGCATGTTTTTTTTTTTTTTTTAGAAACAAACCATCGCATAAGCTGTAAGAAAGTTATGGACCATGTGAAAGAGCACCAGATATGGTTTGGAATTGAGCAGGAATATACACTCAATGGAAAAAATGGGCGTCCGTTTGGTTGGCCTCAAGATGGATTCCCTGCACCCCAAGGTCGGTATGTCGATAAGAAAGTATTGCAACACGATTTGACAAAAGTTGCCCACTCACCCATATTGTGGCGAACGACCAGGGTGAGTTGCACATTAATCAAACAGTTCCCCAACAACGCCACACTTTTGGAATTTCACCCTGGAATTCTTTTTTTTTTTTTTAAATAAAGTTAATTCACAGCATCCAGGTACGGTACTTCACTACACAGGAGGGAGTTTGCAATTCTTAAAAGTAAATCACATGAAAAAGGGGAAGCCATGACACAAAGGCACGACAATTAGACAGCATCCAGGATGCAGACTCGCATCTCTCTCATAATTATTTGCAATTTTTATTACTCTGCAGTTGGACTCAAACCGTGGCCCTCCTGTTCCAAAGCGCCTTACCCTGTTCACATCATCCTAAGAGCAACGTAGACATGAAATCATTTTTGTATGGCCTTTTTTAAGGTCCCTATTACTGTGGAGTGGGCGCAGACAAAGCTATCGGACGAGACATTGTGGAGTGTCACTACAAGGCGTGTCTCTACGCTGGGATCAATCTCTTTGGAACAAATGCTGAGGTTATGCCATCTCAGGCAAGTGTTGGAAGAAAACATGATTGGCGTTGCCATGGTGATTATTTGTCTCCCATCCCTGGAGAACCTCTTTGCCATTTGAACTTTTTTCATCGTCGCGACTTCTAACTTCAGTGGGAGTTCCAGGTCGGCCCCTGTGAAGGCGTTGACTTGGGCGATCAACTGTGGGTCGCACGCTTCTTGTTGCACCGCGTATGCGAAGATTTTGGGGTTATTGCAACGCTGGACCCTAAACCGGTCGTGGGAAACTGGAATGGCTCTGGTTGCCACACCAACATCAGCACCAAGAAGATGAGGGAAGAAGGAGGACTGCAGTAAGTAAACGGTTCTCCCCAAATACTATATGAGACCATCATTAAAAAATATTGTGTGTGTGTGGGGGGGGCTTGAGTCAATTTTTTGGGCAAATAAAAGGGAAACAAAAATGGGAACCCCAGATATTTATGAAACTTTACAGGTACACTTGGAACAATTAATCCCCCTTTCACTCGTCTACTTTTGACTGACAGATACATTGAGCAGGCCATCGAGAAGCTGAGCAAAAGGCACGAGGAGCATATTAAAGTGTACGACCCACACGGCGGTCAGGACAACAGGAGACGTCTCACGGGTCATCATGAGACCGCCCACGTGAAAGAATTCTCGGCTGGGATCGCAAACAGAAAGGCCAGCGTCCGCATTCCTCATCAGGTGGGTCAAGACAAGAAAGGCTACTTTGAGGACCGTCGCCCCGCAGCCAACTGCGATCCGTACGTTGTGACCGAGGCCATGGCAGGCACCTGCCTGCTTGATGTCGATGACGACGATAATGAAATGAAGGGCAAATAGATCAGATGGCGAGACTTAGTCGATTGTGTCTGCTCGCAGCGTTGTTTCAAATAGGAGTTGCTTTTGAGTGTACATGAATAAATTAAGTGTTCATGTGTTGTCACTTGATGGAATAAGCCTTGTTCAATTTCTAAATCCCCCATAAACACCCCCATCCATTGTTTAGTGTTATCGTTGTTTTTACTGTGCATATGACATTGATTGATAATTTTCATACATGGAAAATGCAACTCAAGATTGTCACTTGGCTACGCATTGTGTGCAGACATGCAAAAAATAATAGTGACCACGTTTACGTGCAGGTGCAGTCAATGACCATTTTATAACCCAAATATTGGCACTATTCGGGTTTTTCACGGCCTTGTCAACTCATGCAAAATCCCGATGATGCACTTGCAGCAGGGGTGTCAAACTCAATTTTTGTCGCGGGACATTTTAGAGTTCACATTTTGAGGTGCACTTTTGCACCTCAAAAAGACTGAACATTCTTTTCGAGGACAACAATGTCAAAATCTTGGACAGAGATCACTGATGGCTTGAGAGAGGTGCGAAGGAAATCATCTGTGTTTTTGAATGGCACTTTTCTATGTGTCCTCAATGTCCTCAAAATGTTTCATTCACCTCTTGAAGAAGCAGCATCAGGAGTAAGTAGGGTTTCAGTGTCTTACTCAAGGACTGTTCCACATGGCCACAAGGGGGCTTAGAGTCAAACGCACCCCATTTACCTTCGTGGATAAAAAGTAATGATCCTAAACACACCCACTTCCATGTTTTAAATTGATGTTTTACATTACCACTAGGTGGTGGTATTGACTTTGCACACGATTAACGTAACGCTTGAATCGTGTAAAGTTATGCAACAACAGTCTTAATCCCCGTGGCGCAGTTTATCTCTTGTTCGACGTCATGCTTTTCAATATAAAGTAGGTGCCTTTGTTTTGTCATCTGTTCTTTTGAGTGTCAAGTCCAGTACGTCTGTGATGACCGCAAGAGCTTTGTGTGTACTTTGTATTTTTTAAAAAATAAATACTAAAAGCATGCGTCCATAAAATTACTTGCAAATTAAATGCATTCTAAATGACTGCAGAACAGTATGTACCACTGAACTCAAGTAAAAAGGTGTGCATAGTTGGCAACGCAGCAGTCTATTCCACTTCGGAACGTTAAAATATCGTTTCTTCTTCCTTTTTGGAATTTTCAGAAAGCAAAGTTGGGCTGAAAAAAATAGCAATGTCTGCATTTCGCTCAAAAAAACTCAAAACATTTACCTTAGCCTAACCAAAAATGTTTCCCTGCGACTTAATGAACTAATATACAGGATAATTGTATTTTTGTGTGTGCGTGGGTGTGTCTACATTTTTCATTGTACACCCCCCCCCCCAAATTTTTATTATTATTATTATTTGTTTTGCATATACCTGCCAGGGACCATATCTCATCATCCCCTGCTGTTACTCATGCACTGTCCTGTCAGATTCGACCGTCAATTAACCAGCGAGATGATGAGCATTGTCGTGGCAAAGCTCAGCACCCGGTCGTCATGGTAACGAACGACGGATTTACCATTCAGCCATATATGGGATGAGGCCCCGGATGATTTATGCAAGACAAGAAAGGAAGTGAATAAAGTATGGTATCTTTTTAATTCTTGGGGTATTTTGACGTAAGTATGTAAAAGAGGTATGTTCTTGATCTTCAAGTTACTGTGGCTCGCAT
Organism: Hippocampus comes; assembly: GCF_001891065.2. Classification (NCBI taxonomy): domain Eukaryota; kingdom Metazoa; phylum Chordata; class Actinopteri; order Syngnathiformes; family Syngnathidae; genus Hippocampus; species Hippocampus comes. Next base: position 387,759 of record NW_017805547.1, read on the forward strand.
AGTAATATTGTCGTCCAGGTCAAACATATTGTATTCACTCGTATCATGGGCTCCAATTTTACACCTGTTGTTCACCACCGCAATCTGCTTTCCAGAACTTGTCGCATACTGTGACAGATAAGGACCAAAGTGAGATGTCATCTCTTCGGTCGGTTGGAATGTATTGACCTCTGCCTTACTTTAAGCAGTGGTGACATATATCATAGCGTTTATATCCGTTACCTTCTGGCATATATATAATCCTACCGCTCTTGGGAGTACTTCTTGAGAATGACTCATTAAATCATGAAGCTGCTTGAGTGAACACTTTTATGGGTAAACAAAAGAAGCAGTGTGAGTATACGTAAAAATAGGCATACCAGATTTCCATGGCTACAAGGGAGTCACTTGGCAACCATTGTGCTTGTCTGTCGTCATAGAAATAACTGTCTTAGGGCCCTTATCTAGAATATGAATTGCCTGGTGGGTTGTTAATAACTGAGATATGTCATGTCTCTTGTTTGACGTATATGTCAAATCCTCGCTCATGTTATCAGTAAAAGCGAATCAGGCTTGTAGTTGTTTTATTCTGAAATCGATGTCGGTAACTTCAGTAGTTGCTTATCAATGCAGGAAGTGCAGAAAACAACAACATCATGAAGTGCACAGCAACTGAGAGTTCTGATAGAAAGGTAATTTCAGTTCAGGATGTATTTGAGTTTGTTCATGTCGTTCGTTTTTAAAAAAGTACAGTATGTAAATGAACTCCACGCTGACAGTAACGTGTTTTAATAAGAAAACAATGGAACTTAAATCTACCTCTCCTTTTACCAGAACCTTCCAAGTCAGTCAAATATTTGTACAACAGAGTGATTATTTTTGCAACTTGTTATCATGGCTAGGCAATGAAGACTCTGGGAGTTGCTTTTCTCGTTTTATCAGATTAAAATGTTGACAGTTACTTGTAGGCAGAGGAGGTTGGCTGCTCATATGTTTGCTGGGAACTTTATTTGAGGCGGTGTGCAAGGCACCCCCCCTCCTTTTTTTCTGTCATCTCTGCTTGTCTACTACGTCCCAAGGATCAGTTTGTCGAGGATACAGAGTGAAAAGGGGTTGATGCGGGTCAACCGCGAACAAGCATGCATTTATACAACCCCTCTTGACCGTCAGATAAGTGAGTTTGTCCCTCCCATGACTGCCAACGCACCGTCCGTTCGGTGACGTCAATTCTCCTCGCGGCAGCAGGTGAGAGTCAAAGCATCGCGTCTTGCTTTTAAAGCGAACGAGTATCGGAGCGTAGTCATGGGAAAGCTGCAAGAATTTGACATCACGTTCGCCAACAACAAGGTGGTTTACAGTCCCGGAGAGTCGATCGGCGGAGCTGTCAAAATTCGAATCAGCAACTCGCTGCAGTACAAAGGTAATAATGTCTGCTCGAAAGGGAGAGAGAGGGTGTGTGGTCCGGTGAAGCGCTCGGGGACACACGAACGTGGGCAAAGTTTTTCGGTTGCTCGTCAACCGTGTTGTCGCGACCATGCGTTTAAAATGCCTGCGCATATTTTTCCTCCGTTGTAGTTGTTGATGTTGTATTTACCCCCCGGAGGCTTCAGAGCAACTCGGTGGTGTTTAGTTATCAAGACGCGTGAAAAGCCACATCCTGGACTACATCCTGCTTGATACACGCTTGAATTTGTCTGGTTGTAGATTAACAGTTTCAAATTGAATAGCGGGTGGGAGCATACGCATCGTGCGATGCGTCAAACGCGTTTATAGAAGATGGGGATGTGCATTTCAAATGTTTTTTTTTTTCTGACAGAAATGGGAAATAGAGAATTCAGGCATCTGACAATCAGAGGGTGAAAACAGATGAGTAAAGTGCAGCGTCTCACTAGTTGCCCTTGAAATGAACAATGTGTCCATTGTATGGCGATGATCCTTGGGGATTCTTCTGTGATAATTGATGACATGTTTTCCAACACTATTATACTTTGGCGATAATTTGTCGGCAAACAAAAGCCTGAAAAGTATCTTGCCATACACGCAAATGCTTAAAAGGACGTGTCTCGGCGAAGTTGCGCAAGTGTGTGTGTGCGCATCTCGCGAATGTTCTTGATCAGGGTCCGTTCGATGTCGCAAATGGTCGAAAAGACTTTCGCCGACAATTTTAATGGTCTCTAACATCTTTTCGTGTCGTCATAAAAAGAACCCGAGCATGTTCAACGTTTCTTTTGCGACAAAAAAAAAAAGTTTGCGACCATTAGAACTGTTTGCGAACTTGAACAAACCCCTACGAAAAAATAAACAACATTCGGGACTGTGCCAACACTCGCAAACTTTCTCCACTCAGTGAGATACGGGCTCTTGTAACAGAAGCCATGCAACTTGATGACTATATGAGCAAATAAACTGGATGTATAAAGTGACTTGTGGAGTTCTGTCAAAATATTGCGCAAGTCCCAAAGAACAATCATTGGTCGTTTTGTGGTTCACATGGCTGACTTTTATGTCCCCAATGTGGGATCAATTTCCTCTCAATAGCCATATGTGCGAATGTGAGTGTTAGCAGTTGTCTTTCTTCATTTGGCTCATGACTAATTCTGGGTGTAGTCTACTTTTACTGCCAGTCAACTGGAAGATGGCTAGGGGTACTCGTGAAGTGAGTCACCTTCCCATGATGTCCGTTCTTTCCTGTGTTGAATTATGAATTTGTGCAATTTGAGGTTCAATTTTTGACTTGAACTGCTGCAATAAATGATCTCCCCACTGACATTCTAATTTGAGATTCACCTGTAGTTTGTATTTAGTAGCGTTCTAATCCTGCAGTCCTTCTGACCTGTTCGCCGCGTGTTGCACTCCCATTTCAGGCTTTCAGAATTAATGTGCTGTAATTGCTGAGCTTGCGTTTTGCTTTCGATGCGTGCTCCTCTTAAGCATAACTGCTGATTATTCAATCACCGAGAAAGCTTGAATCATGCTGAACCAGGAACGTCTATATCACCGTCGAATCCTTAGCGTTTGGATTCCACAATTAAATTAGCTGCTGTTGGTTTGTTGGGTGACCCTGGACAGTTATTGACATCGGTACGATACACTTTTCTTCCCTTGCTTGACCAAGGTTGAATCATTCAGTGAGATGACAGGTGGGGGGGATGAGCAACGGTGTTGAAAGATAGATGGAATTAGACCACTAATGTGCACAAAGAGGGGGCAAGCCCTCATGACAATAAAGCTCCGAGCATCATTTGCAGACTCAAGACGGTTCACGGGTATCACAGGTGAAGGTGGACCGTGAACGTATGTTTCAGTGTCTCCGTTGCGCTGTCCTTTGTGCTTTTGTGTGTGAAACACACTCAGTTTTTTGAGACCAAATTGACTGCCTCACTGTATTATTAATGATAACACCATTAGAGAGCATTTCTATTGATCGTCTTCCCTTCAAAGTCGTTGAAGTGGATTCATAAGAAACCGTTATTCGTGACAAGTTGAACATGGCCTGTCGTCGTGTGAGCGGAGCCTGCACCAGTACCTGATACCTTTTAAAATAAGGCCGATATCGGCCCGATACAGATACCCAGTCCGGTTGCTAGCCAACCGTGGAAAAATTCAGAACAGTGAAATTATTCATAAAATCTATCGACAAAGTAGAGCACTTGTTTCATGAAATATTTAAATAGCGTGGAAGAGAATGTGCGGGTTACATACTACATGACCACTGGTTGTTTTTATGATGTCACTTTTCAGGGATAAACAAACCTCTTATCCCAGCATGCAAACATGCAAGGATTTGTTTGTGTGCTTGTGTTTGTGTATTGTGCATGTCATGTGTTTGGCTGTAAATCCTCTATCAATGTAATCTGACTGCATTGCAAAGAAAATGAGAACAAATTAAGGATTACCAGCCTTTGGGGAGTTTTCCAGGAGGATTTTTGTTTTGAGGGAAAAAAAAATAAAAACAGTCTGTGAAGAGCTTGGTGGCAGATGTACCACATTCTTAAAGATAATGGACTGTTCGTTGTTTGGGTGATGGCAGTTGAACCTTTTGTTATGTATGCAAAACACCATATCAGTTCTTTGAATCAAAATACCTGCCTATGAGCAATGAAAAGTTGACTAACAGAGTCTGCATCAAAGGCACTGTAGTTTAGGTCGTTGCATCCTATAAGTTCACCAATATATGGCACTAAATTCGGCACACTTTATCTGTAATAACATTTGTAAAGGCATTAATTGGATTACTCTTGTCTGCTCAAATTTCCAAAACATTTCCTTACCAGCTGACAAAATGTCTGCCTATGATCATTCAGTGATGATTTTGGAAAACATTTTATTGCTCGTTTTGTGTTTTTTGACCCATCGTTAACTCGGTACGACGGTTTGATCATTCAGTCAGTGTGCATTTGGATGAGCACGTGGCGAAGCTAACAACAGTGGTGCAAAACAGGCGCAAACTTTAACAGGGAAATATGCCCTGAAGGATGGAATTCCTGCATTGGGTAATCAACAATAAGAGCTCAACAAGCGCAGGCTCGTCGATCCGCCCTTATAAAATGTTGCTCACTCAAAGACCAAAGTGAGTCGAATGGCTGGGTTTTGGAAATTTAAGAATGATCCTGTCATGGAATTTGATCAGGCGGCAGTCGTGTTCGGCTGGATGTGGAAATAACTCCCGGCAATGGTTTTCATTTTGGTCCTTTGAGTCGCAATCGTCACCAATTAGATTTGACTAGATTCCACCGATTCTAGTCAAGTTTTTAACTCCCATTCTAGACAGTTGACGACATCCTCTCTCTGTAGCACCGGAATTGTCTCTGCTTGCGTACACTCTCACTGAACCATAAAGAGGATTTGGATGAACTCCAATGTGTTGGTAACAAATCCAGCTGGCTGCTGAGTCAGAGCATGTTGGACACATCTCATCCTGAGCACTGGTGAAAGACATTCTCCCCTGGAGGTTGTAACCGTTCATTCTGTGGCCCCGAGTGGACGTTGATGTGTTTAGCCTATTCCACTTTAAGATGTGCCAACCCAGTGTATTCTCTATTGTGCGGCTCCCTGAAATTATTTGTGCATTGAAAGCGTGTGTGGGAGCGCTTCTTCACCTGGTCCTTTTGTCTTTCATGCTCATATTTGTGCAGTTCTGTCGCTAATAACTAGCCGGCAGCCACCGGATGAAAGCAGCAGTCGTGTCATCAGTCACATTTGCAAGTAGCGATGATTCTAACGGCCTATGTATACGATCACAACTTAAGTATTATTATGTTGACATGATGAGGTGTATTTATGATTCCCGATTGGTGCAGTTCTTAGTCGTTTATTGTGTTATTTTATTTGTTGTACATAACACAGTTTGACATTCATTTAAAAAAATAAATGTTAAATTACTCTATAAATATCTTTCTAAAGCTAAAGTCTCCATTCATTTATTGCACTCATGTACACTTGGCTTTTTCAGCCTCAAGTACATGTTAAATTATAAATATATAAATACCGTTACTGAGAAACAAATCAGAATTTCTGTGTGTGGTGTATTGTTACGGCCTTTTTTATTTTTCCAAAACAGACTTCTGAATTGTTCTCCTTTTTTTTTCCTTTTTTTTTTTTTTAAACTCGTCTTCAATGGTGACTCACTGATTTTACAGATACAGTCGATCCTCTTTCTTTGGGTGTATACTCAAACAAATGTGTCATCCTTTGTCATGGCCCCTCTGGCTCCATGAATCTGTTGAGACACTGCACACTGTTTTTTCTGTCGACAGACAGTCTGTTGAAATCCCCCAAGGCAGGGAAATCTGTTGTTTCTTCCCGCATGCGAACCAATTGAACTGACTTTTAGTAGAATAAATAACTGAAGAATAAAGACAGCTACTGTATTGTATTCAAATCAATGCAAACACACACATACAGTGTGCAAATATCTATCTATATGAATATGTGTGTGTGTGTGTGTGTGTGTGTGTGTGTGTATATATATATAATATATATATATTTTTTTTCTTGCAAAATAATCTTCCTGTGTGTGTATATATAAAGTGCACCATGAAAGAGCAGGCTTTCCACTTTGTGCCCTTTGACTTATATATATATATATGTGTGTGTGTGTGTGTGCTATAAATAATCCTCATTTGTCTGTCATCATTAGAAGGCTCGGCTGTGTTTAGTGCTTTTTGTCGGAGCCTCTCCCTCCCTGAAGTTGCGCCAACAATCTGGCGAGGCCATCTGCCTCCTTGTGCGTTTTCCGCGTTCGTTACGCAACACTAGCGTAATTCAAAGGTGCAACGGAATGCTTGGTCAGTTGCTCTCTGTTGCATAGGATTTTTCCAAATAACGCTTGTTGATGTTTTGCATAACCTCAAGTGATGCAAGTGTGTCGAACCAGAGTCGATGCACTGCAATTGGCAATACGCAACAGAAACAAAAAAATAATTGTCGCACACAAATGTAATTTTGTATATGTGTTTATGAAATGACTGACAATATTTACTCATCTTCTTGAAAAGAAATTATGTAATGTTTCCATGCATTCATATAAGACCCACGTACCTTTTCTTTCACTGCATTTTTTATACCCAGGCTCAGGGTTAAAGACTGAGGTTGAAATAAATATTTGAAATTAGCTTTTCATACTGCTGCATGGCTGCCTCTTTGTTTTATCCTGTGGCTGGTGTTCGTGTGTCCGTGTGTCCGTGTGTGTGTGTGTGTGTGTGTGTGTGTGTGTGTGTGTGTGTGTGTGTGTGTGTGTGTGTGTGTGTGTGTGTGTTTTGAGAGATGGTTTTCATATCCTCCCAGACTCAAGAGGTCGATGAGAGATGACACAGAGGGACTGTGATCACGCTGCAGACGTACTCTCCAACCTAACACTCCAGATGTAATAGCCTTTATTAGTGCTGCTCCCTATGATCGGCCTCCGACTGTGATCGGCCGGCCGATTTTTGTTTGAAATGGTGTCCTGTTTTTGTATAATAAACAGATGGAAATTTGGAGCGAATTATTAAAATAATAATAAAATGTGCAGCTCAACCATGTGCTGGGTATCGGCAGGCCTTTTTTTTTGGTTACTTCCTTATTACGTGTCTTTTATTAATCGCGGAAATTAGAAATTTGATCTCAGTCACAACTTCCTCTTATTGTTTTTACAGCCATCAAGGTGACCTGTCAGGGCTCGTGCGGGATCTCCAACAAAGTGAACGACACGTCGTGGACTATCGAAGAGCAGTACTTCAACAGCACTTTGTCTGTTGCTGACAAAGGTGATTTAAACATCTGTCTAGCCCTGTTGTTTGCACAGCCATCATTTAATTATTCTAAATTTCAGTGATTCCAGCATGCACAATGTGGTGCTGAGGTTACTGAATGTTCAATGTTTATTCAAACGGTAACAATTGTTTCAGAAAAAAAAAAAATCTATGGTTGTGTAATTGTAGTCGTCGTGGTAGTTACAGTTATATAGGTTAAAAAAAAAAAAGAAACTTTACATTTGTAAATCCATGAGAATGGGAGCAATAGTACAACCCAATTAAACCCCTTAGTTCACTCCTAACAGAGCAGGACATAAATAATGCATGAAACAGTCTCTCTCTGTCCTCCCCCTTATCACTGCCTTTTTTTTCCCCTGTATCTCAATCTCTGGCCTGCTTTGCCCCAAGGACTAAGCAACCTAAGCAGAGGGAGAGACAAGTGAGGTGAATAACTAGCACACAGATACCACCACTATGTACTCAACAAACAGACAAAAAAAATCCAAGGTATCCAAAGGATGAATAACGTGAAGACGAATATGAACGTGTCCGTTTCGACTCTTCATTCTGTCGCTATCATCAGCTAACGACCTACGGGAAATGAAGATCTTTCTACTCCTCCTGCTGCTGCTGTGCAATTGTGTCCTCGAGCCACGCTTGTGTAGCTACCAGATAACAATGTATTGAAAAAAATAATACATTAACCGTCCAATTCCCTGATGTCATTTTTCTATCACCAAACTGGTGAGTCATCATTTGATACACTAAATTACAGCGAGATAACTACATGAAAACACATTTACACACCATGAGGCACATGGGGGAAAAAAAAAACAAAAACAAAACAACCCGTAAGCCTGGAGAAAGTAGTTCCTAGAAAAGGCATCATAAGTTTAAACGTGAACAAATCCATCCATCGCTGTGCATAGGTTGATGAATCAGAATCATTCGAAATGACAGCGCTTGCCCACCGCACCCTAATTTGCATAACCCATACCTGACCCCCCCCCCACTTTCAGATGAATGCGCTCATTCTTCGGGTCGATGGCTGCTTTTTTTTTCCCCTCATCATTGATTAACTTTGCTGAAAAATGCTTTGCCCACCGCCTGTTTTTGCCATTACTCATGGTGCTATTAATCTCCCATGTTGGCAAGTTTCAGTTGATAGTGAGTTACTTCAAACCACATATCAGTTCATCCGTCTTTTGCGCAACATAACCTCTTATCGGCGAAACGCACTCCCACGGGGAAAATAGGCGTGGCACCACCTGGATATCCAATGTTTGCATGTGGGTACAATCGGGTACTAACACTTGTGCTTACCTCAGCGCGAGTGAATGGTTTTCTCTTTTTTGCGTTTGTTTATTTCAGTTGCGTTTGCTCTACACTGTAAGTGATCAATTGTTTGTTTTTGTTTGTTTTTTTTTTTTTCACAGGAACTCTGGCAGCAGGCGAACACAATTTCCCATTCCAGTTTCTCATCCCAGGTGTGAACTTTCTTTCAGCGGCCTGTTAAATTTCATTGCTATTGCTATTTGCTACTTCAATTGTTGCATGGGCTTTTATTAGACATCCAGTACAACCGATAACACGGTGCACTATGACACAAAGCAGATCCCGAGATCAGCGCACTTCGAATGAAGTTTGCTATCTCTCACGCACACACTTTGCGTGGGCTAAGACACAAGGGGTTTGGTGTATTTTTAGTCCCTCTCCTGCTGCGCACTGGGGGATTTAATTGGTCGTCATGCCCCCTTGCTTTCCCTCGCCCCCTCTCATGCTCTCTGACAGAAAGACTTTGCGTAAAAAGGAGCTAGTGGATGATTCTTAGAAAGTGTCAAGGTGAACTAAACTCCAGCGTCAAGCTTTGTCCCTTTCTATATTAGTGCTTGATATTTGGTAGATGACATTGAGGCGTCGTTATCAGAACGGTTGACCCGATATCAATCAACCTGTTATTTGGATGCAAATGCGATACGACGAGTCTCCGGGTGTAGCATCTCTCCAGGGGATGTTAGTCTGCTGCTTTCTCTGCCTCCGCTGCCAGGCTGTCTGCACGATGCCTGCAGCCACCTGCCTCTCCTGGTTAATGCTTATTGACATCAGCAGCAGACTTATCCCCGGAGAAACTTCTCAGCGAGGAGCAGGCTAGAAAGAATACAATAGCAGGCAAAGGCTGCGGCTCTTATTCCAAATCTTACCCCGAACACTGTGCAGATTTTACCCAGACTGTATTTATTTTACATTTAGCACCCTCGAGTTCTTTCCTTCAGCGTCCTTCAATATTCTTGTCTCGAGTCCCCAAAATGTGGTTGAGACAAAACACGGCGAGTGCATTTTAGGTATTCAAGTTCCTTTCTCCTGGCATTCCATCAGCTGCAGCGCCAACTTCTTTCGAAGGACCGTTTGGAAAGATTATTTACCGTGTGAAGGCTGCCATTGACACGCCACGCTTTGCCAAGGACTACAAAGCCCAGAGGCCTTTCTACCTCCTCAACCTGCTCAACCTTAATGATGTGCCGGACATTGATGTAAGTGCAGATCTTATCAACCAAACATTAACCTTTAGCTGTGGTTAAGGCTTATTTGATTTCACATCTGAGGCAGATAGATCAGTGCAGCCCAGTGACACATTGTTAGCATGTGATGGGGCAGAATGCTGTCAGTTTCTGACAAACATTGCCATTCAATTATAGCCAACATCTTTTTCCACAATTCATATCTTTCAATATCACTGATAAGCATTCCACATAATTCGACACGCTTTCATTTTTTTTTTCCATTCCGCATTTCGGCATTCACACACAATTGTTTGAGAAATTGCAACTGTGTCGTTCAACTTGCTTCCCTGTCTCCTCCCTTCAGCACCTGAGCTACGCTGTCACCACGAAGAAATTTAACTACCTTCTGGTGAAGTCCGGGACCCTTATGTTGAAAGCTCGCAGTGACCTCAGGGGCTATATCCCCGGTCAGGTGATCAAGTTAGCCGCTGAGATCCACAACAAGTCTGGAAAAGACACGGGATGTGTACTGGCGAGTCTCATACAGGTAACGCCTGAAAGCCACTCAAAATGTCATTAGTGGAAGGCAAAATGGTTAGCAATGTTTGACCCTGCAAAATCGCTGGAGAGATGTGTCCTATGCTTTGCGGTGTCTGTCACACCTTTTATGTTTCTGTGTCTTTGTTGATCGTATCTTACCCAGAAAGTGACTTATAAGACCAAGCGGCACGTGTTTGACCTGCGAACCATCGCAGAGGTGGAGGGAGCCGGAGTGAAGGCAGGAAAACACGCTGAGTGGAGAGAACAGATCATTGTCCCACCTCTTCCTCAGTCAGCGCTAACAGGCTGCAGCCTCATTGATGTTGACTATTTCATTCAGGTTCGTGGGTCTGCTTGTTCGTGTTTGGTCCAGTTGTAAGAGGATCTTGACATTTCCCCGGGCGCTCATTTTAATTTGTGCCTGGGGAGGTTACTCATGAAATGCATGAAAATGTTGTTGGTCAAAAAGGTGGCAATTATTTGCTTTCTCGTAAAATTTCTTCTACTTTTTATGATAGTATGAGAAGTTTTCCACACGTGTTGATAATCGATATGAAATACTTACCCATTTAGAGCTTTCATTTGATTAAGAGACATGAACTGTGGGATGAATATTCTCAGTACTGCCTTTAAGCGCATCACTATAGTCCCTTTGTTTTTTTGGCATCATTCAATAGATAAGAATATTAAAATTGCACAACTTACAAACTCGGACCTGAATGCAGTTGCCATATTGTGCCCTGTATTTTTTTCGCTGTCTGCTGTCTCCCACTGAGCGGCCAAGGTTTGCGAGTGATTGCGAAGGTAGTTGCGACTGTTAATTTTACGTCAGGCTTCATTCAAGGTTCGCTCTAATCATGCTACTCCGACACTTTCTGCTGACTAGTCAATAAAATTAATTTCAGAAGCCATCGATTGATTATGAAGCTGCAACGAAAAACTATAGACGGTCATTTTTGGTGATTGCAGGTAGCACTAAAATCTCCGGATGCGGTTGTCACCCTGCCCATCTACATTGGCAACATCGCGGTGAACTTGTCGCCGATAAGGACTGTACCTTCTAGTCCAGATCATTGCGGGGTGGCAGATGAACCCGACGCAGCCGGGGTGACACCCAGCGCCCCCCCGGTTGAGGACGATGAAGAGCTGTGTGCCGGCGGTGCCGCCAGCGAAGAGATCCCCACCAAGAGTCATTCTCAGCAAGATCCCTCTGGTCAACCTGTCACCATGTCCCCGAGCGCTTTTAGCCATGCGCCCAGTTCAGCGCTGCTCCCTAGCCGCAGACAGCCCAACGCTTCTGCCCCCTTGTTCTGCGTCTCAACCGGGGCCACCATACCTTTCTTCACTGACGGAGACCCCACACCTGTGCCCACTTCCTCTTCTCTCATCTTGCCTCCAGAGTACAGCAGTTGGGACTATCCTCATGGTAAGCGCGATACATGCTCGGAAATGTCCGCTTCGTATCACAGATGGTACTTTTGATTTTGCTTTTTGTCATGTTTCAAAAACCTGGCATTTGGACAGGGCTGTGTAGACTTTATATCAATGTTGAATTAACGGAAGTAAGATTGCTTTCGTAATTTCATTATATATGATACCGTAAATACATTTCAATTTCTTCTAAACACCAACAAAAAAAAAAGAAACATGAATAGAATTAGTTATCCTATTTTCACCCTGCATTATATTTCATTCGAATCAAGTGTGCGAATGCAACTAAACCCAGAGCAAGACTTTTTGTGTATAACAAATATGCAGAGTTGTTGTAAGAAAGGTGCAACAGCACCAGCTTCAGTTTAAAAAAATAGACCACAGAACAAAAAGCGGGTGATGAAGCAACTTCTGGAAATGAATCATGAAATGAATGCAACATGACATCCTCTTCTGTTTATATCTCTTGTGTCCCAGAACCTCCACCCACTTACGAAGAAAGCTGCAGTAGCACCAACTTCAGTTTAACCAGTGGACAATAGAAACAGCAGCAAATGAAGAACCGCTCACAGCTCCGCCTCATGGAAATACACTTGTGAAAACAGGACCAACTCCAAAACACCAAAGATGAAGATGTCCTCTACAAATAAAAAGGGATCGTGTCTGATTGTAAAAACAAGAATTGCATTTTGATCACACATCCAATCAGACGGTGATGGACAGAGCGTCTTTAACACCACTCTCCTTAAATTAAGACTCTTTTTAAAAGTGAAAAAGCGATGTGAACCCAGTTTGATTTTATTTTTCTGTGCGCTAACTGGCCCATAGTAGCCAAACAGCAGGTCCGAGTCTCCTGGAGTAACCTGCACGGACCGCTACCAGAGACTGTCTGTGTGGGGTATCGCCTGCCCACATGGGCACCGCACCATTGGAGAGCCTGGAATTGCTATGAGTGATGGTCTGTGACTGGACCGCTGTTCAACGTAGGTATTGACAATTACCGGTACAAACACCATATATGAGAGACCAAACCCAGAGCCTGCTTCGGCTGCCTTTGGGAGGAGTTTGTTCCCTTGGAGAAAATATGTCCCATGAAAAGGCCTCATCATACACCCGCAAAGGAATTTGTCCTGGATACGGAGGGAGTGCTGACAATGGATTATGTTCATAGCCCCAATTGCGGCGATAATCGCAACATCAGATGGACAAATAATTTGACCTGCTGCAGATTATATGGCAGACTTGGACTAAGCCGCAGAGGATGAGGCTGACACGGATGACGCTAGAGGAGACCTGCCCTCATCACTGGTGGATGAGCATGTAAATGAGCTCCAAGGCAGAAAGGCCAGCTGTGGATGGCATTCAACCGGAAGCCGCAAAAGGCTTTGAACACTGCTTCTCTTTCTGGCAAATGCTGTGTGCCTTGGGTGGTGCTGTGATAGTATGTTTCCCTCGGGCCAGTATTATTAGCCATTTCTTTGTCTGTATTCTAGGGTTGGGCGATTTTAGCAGAACGGCCGAACACGTCGTAGCAGGGCCACCGGCGAGACAGTTATACCCACTTCGCCGCACCGCTGCCTCGCCTGTCTGTCGAAATATGTCCATACTCAAAAGCGGTCTGTGGTGCAAAAGAGTAAAAAATAAATAAAGAAAACGAGCAGACAGAAGACAGCTGCTCTAGAGACCTGTGCTAAATAACAGGATCCCATACTGCAAGTCAGATGTGGGCAATTAATTTTTTGAACGAGCCATGCAACTCAATTATGTTCAATAAAAATCGAATGTCTTTTTATTCACGCATCCATTTTCTAATCCGCTGATCCTCACGAGGGTCGCAGGCATGCTGGAGCCCATCCCAGTTGTCTTGGGGCAGTAGGCGGGGTACACCCTGAACGTGTTGCCGGCCATTCGCTGTTTTTCTCCTACCACATTCACTGTTCATCATGAATCAAACACTGTCCTTGATCATCTTTTGCATTTGTAATATTCACGCATGAAACCTGTTTCCTGTGCATGGTGGCAGGAGTAGCCTTAAAGATATGGTGACAAGTTTGTTTTCACTTCCATTTATTTATCTTGTCATCACTCTGACAGCATGACATGCAGCAATGTAATCTCTGGCATGACGCTCATTTTAGTGAACTTGTTTCACATGGACTTTGGGATAGAGAGCTGCAGACCTGCTCATCTGAATGTATCTAGTGCATTTGTTATTTTTGTTTACAATTAATTTCATCAAGCGTGAATTCAGACACAAATCCCAGTCCTATTTTATGATTTTAGCAGGTATTGTCGCCATCTGCAAGCGCTCTACTGTTCTGGGTCTCGTCATCCACTGTTGGAGCATTTGATGGCGTTACTCCCTCTCCGTCAGGGAGTAGGTCAAGAGCTGCTTGTGTAGCTTAATGTGGACTATGCCAAACACACTTCATGTATACCAATGTTGCTTTAAAGGTGCAAAGCAGAAACAACAGACTTACACCTGCTCGAATTACTGCAGACAATGTGTGCAATTCCCACCATTGCCAAGAGGAGCATCAGTTTGTTCATCTGAAAGGATTTTGCATTGTCTGCAACATTCTTGGTTCTCCCTTTTTTTGGCCAAAGAGTACAGTAGCTTAATAATTAAGCCCCACCACAAACTCCCTTTTTTCAGTTTTTATACTCATTCTTTCTCACATTTTGAGAAGTGGTATCTGAGTTTGTTTTTTTCGATACTTGTAACTGGTTTACAGGTGCAGTACGGAGATACCAATACAGGAGTACAGTAGCACCTTAAATGTAATATGTCAAATGTGTACAAGAGAACAATAAAGTAATCTGACGTGCTTGGTCAATTTGTGAACAACGTCACCTTCAAAGATTTGAAGTGTTTCCAAAACACTTAGCATTTCTTGTTCTCATTCAAAAATTGATGCCCATTGTTCTTGAGCTGCATGTTCAAACTACTGCCATTAAAATTGATCGAGATATAATCACCTCACAGTTAACTAGGAATTCTGAGACCGTATATTGTCATTGTAGACATTGGAATTCAAAAAATATCAGTCTAATCAGATTCTATCACATTCTTGTTTCCTGAGCACATGATAACTTGGCCCAACAAGAATGAACTCTTATCTGATGTTGCAAGTTGACTACTGGCGTAGTTCCGACCTCTTGTGGAAGAGGTAAGTAAGGCATCAGTGAACTAAAATAGGGGATTGAAATATGGTGTTTCAGTACGACTGTATGTATACAACATTTTCTAAACAGGAGTAACAGTGTAACTGTATTCTGATTGACATGATGGAAAACCTCTCAAAACTTGGAAAATCTTCGGGTCCCATCTGTAAGGCGAGTACGCACGCGCCGAACCCACGTGACCCGGAAATGTTTCGACAATCGTTTTTCGCTGGAAAAACTCCATTACCCGTCAGCCTTTTAATTATTGTTGAAAGTCACGAGGTCCAAGAGTGGAGTGTGAGGGAAGGATTGTGTTTGTCTTTCTTAGCGAGTACATCCAACATTATCTCGTTTTTGAATTCTCACTGTCGAAACATCAAGAGTTACCGCAGACGGGAAAAAGCCGCCCGCAATGGGGAAACGGAATTAACTGCAGCACAGCAACTGACGCTTTCCTTCGCCCAGCAAGTTCAACATGATGCCCGTGAGTTTCGTTGCGACATTTTTTTGTCTTAGTATTCAGTTCCATGCGTTTGCATTCGTAATGACGGTAAGCATTGTACGCTCTTGCCCGAGTTTGGCAGTCTATGGGGGTTAAGCTTTATCAAGCGTACAAGCGGAATGATGCATGACAGGAGCAAATAAGAACCAGAACACATTCATTAAGTTTTGGCATCCAAAATAAAGGTTGCTACTTTTAAAAAAAATGGTATTGACAACAGTTTTCAGCATAGGGGTTTCATAACTCAGACCAGCAAACTTTAGTTGAACAATGTTTTGTTGACGATGTATAATTTTACCCTTATTAGTGGATTACTTGAAAATATCTTACCATTCCCTTCAACATCGGTATTCATGTTGCAAGTTATCAAATTACAATTACAATTGGATGCGCTTAGAACTATCATCATTATAAATATATATATATATACATATATTCATTGGGACATTGCTAGTGGCCAAATAGCGTTAATAACGGTATGTTCTTTGTGGATTACAATGAGAGAAGCACACCTTTGGCATGCGTCTGTGTTAATAAAAAGCCAAGGTGCTGCTGACTAACTAATTCACTGTGTGTGTGTGTGTGTGTGTGTGTGCGTGTGTGCGTGCGTGCGTGCGCGCGCGCGCATGTCCCCAAGTGTACTTTTTTTGAGTGAAGCCCCCTAACAGATGTACTGTGGCACTAAAGCTGTCAAAAGCCCTCAACTTCTGATCCCAGAAGCACGCCTGATTCCATACATCCCTGTAAATTCTTCCACACCAAGCTCGGTCATCTTTGCCTTGATGTACCTTTGCTTTGCACGATAGGGCACAGTCATGCCGAAACTGTAGATGGTCTTCCCCAATATGTTCCCAGAAAGTTTGAAACATAGTTGTCCAAAACAGTGTGTGAAGGTGACGCAGTTTGAAATCACTGAACCTGTATGATGTACAAGTCATGCCTCCTGTGAACTCAGCTGTAAAGTTGTTGTGCAAGGTCTTGGATTTCCTTGTTCCTCCTTGTTTTTTTTTTTTTTTAATCCAACAAAACTTTCAAAAATATTCTAAATAATTCACCATGGTATATATTGTACATGACTCAAACCGAAACAAAACAAAGTTGCATCCCCTGTGCAACAAGTAACCCAAATGACTCGATTTTGTCCAACATAATTTTTGAAACTGCCACCCTCATGTCTCCAAAGCAACAGCCTTACATGACATTTGACTTTAAATAGTTTCTTGCATTGAACACGGAGATGATTTGGCATTCCAAATATTCCACTTTGCTGCTCTGAGAGGGCAAAGGTAGAAAATAATGGGTCAGTGATTTGCACGCTACAAGACATTTTTTTTTGTCCGTCGCGCCACTGCAGCAGCACAGCGCACAACGTGCTTTTATTTCATAATTGAGTTTTAAGTCATGTGAACGTAATTTCATTTCAACATTGGCGGTGATGGAATTTCTTTTCTAATTTAAACAAATCCAGACAAAAGTTCAACAGGAGAATAACACGACACCCGCAGGGCATTTTAAAATGTCACGTCTTTCAAAGAGGCTCCTGTTTTTACCCGTGTGGGTTTTTGTTTATTTATGGATGTATATGACTCCAAAGCAACCAACAACCACAACCATGGAAGTCTATGTAAATGGAATGGCTTCTTCCTTCAAGGTATAAGTCACTGCACTGTGAGGCAGAATCGATACACCAGAGAAAAAAAAAAGAAACTTTAATCAAGGGCAATCTTTACTCATTGCGTGAGGAAACAATAGATGCGGAAACTAATCACATGGCTTGGAAGTGCCTAAGGGCAATGATGAGGTGTACATATGTGCCATTCTACTTGACAATGTCTGACTCTTATACATTCATTTCTTTTTTTTAGATGACATTTGAGGCTTCAAGTAGCGTGACGCTGCTGTTTGACTTCTGGCATGTGAACAGCCCTGGAGGTACCTTATATTCATTTTCTTTATCTCTCCTTGTAGACCTATGGAATTATTTGCTTGTTTGGTGGGTTGCCCAAGTTCTCTGCTGCAAATTATGTATTTATTTTTAAAGTCCAATTTAGGGTCAACGGTACTCTTAAAACCAGAGTACCCAGCAACCGGTCCATTTGGTATTTGATATATGGGACCAAGTATGCGGTGTCATTTGTTACCTATTTAACATTCAGTGTGGATAGAAATCTTTGTATGTTCCCTCAGGTATGTTTTTGTCAGTGATCGTGGTCATGCTGCTGACAGTCTTCTACGAGCTGCTCAAAGTGTGGAGGTTGTGGCTCAGCAGGAGCACGGTGCCGGCTCAGTATATGACTCCTAATGGCGGTGCGCCGTCCCGCCGGAGCGACAGCAGTTCCGTTTTGGAAAACAGCCCATCAGAAGCCTCATTGACTCCCAGAGAATCACAACCTTTCTTTCCAAACAACAGGGGCCGGTACATTTTCTCTCTTCTCTTTTTCTCATAATTGTGACATACTTTCTACTTCCTTCTGTGAAACGTACTCTGCTCGTGCCTAAACTTGTCCGACTTCCATTGTTGCTCATAATCAACATACAAGCCAAGATTCCCCCTCTAAACTTTATCTGTAATGCTAATCTCACATCTAAAATGATGGACTGCTGCCATCTACTTTGAATTTCACATGGCCCTTTTCCAGCGCGCTGATGCATTTTTAAATATATATTACTGACTTATGTCATTATATGTTTGACACAGGTGATGGAAATATTTTCAATCCTTACAGTCGTTTTGAAAATAAATGATCTGTGTCCTGGTCCTCAGCCGGTTGCTACATGGAATCCAGACACTGCTCCACTTGCTCCAAGTGACGTTGGGCTACATGCTGATGTTGTGCGTCATGTCCTTCAACGTTTGGATCTTCCTCGGCGTCATCGCAGGTTCCACACTGGGTTATTTCATCTCATACCCTCTGCTAGATTGGCATTGATGGACAGTGCAACCCGGGGCGCGTTCTCACAAGAATTAAAATGATTTTTTTTCCCCGTGGACGCTCACTATGCTGTGCTAACACGACTTGGGTTGTTCGGTGTGAAAGAAATGTCATGTTAAAGTCCTAATAGCTACTTGAGCTTAAAACCAAGTTGGCGAAGATCAGTCTAATCATTCACAAAAGGAGCTCAAAGGGAGTAGAAGAATTATGATCAACAATGACTTCATGATCTTGATAGATTAACACTGTGAGTATACAGAAAGGTCTGATTACGATGTAACCTATGCTAATTGCATTGCATCCCAGTCTGAACACTAATATGTTTGATTAAAATAAAAGGGAAAAAAAAGCTATGAGAAATGTAAAATTGTCTGTGATTCAAAAGCCATTTCATCTTTGCTCAATAAAGCTGAGTTTACTTGGACACGAGATATCAGTTCTCAGTCGCAAAATAATGCAGAGCCCACTTTGAGGAACCGATTCAACCGTATGCTTTTGGCTTGTAAGCAGGCCTAGAGTGGCCGATCAGGAGCTTTGGGACAATTCCCCGTGGGCTGGACTGCTATTCAAGTCTGCGTTTGTTTTCCACCACTCAATACATGCGCTTAGCAGTTGTTTGAAGCCCAAGAACACATCTTGACCGGGGGTGCCAATAATTATGGAGGGCAGTGAGCACTGACTGCACTACATTTATTACAATGCGTGTCACCAAAAGTAGAAATAATTTAATTTGTGACTCATGATTTTTAGTTTGACAGTTTTTGTGCTTTCTACTGTCTTTGTTATTAATATATTGTTTTATTGTTTGTTGTTGTATGAATTATTTTTGCTCTATGTATACAACAGAGGTTGTTTTAAAGTGCTTTATGAATACAGTTGAGTTGATTATTGCAGCCATTTTTAACATGATGTTTATACTGTAAAACACATCCCGATTTCTGTTTCATTCACTTTGCATCCATCCAACCATCCATTTTCTAATCCTCTTATCCTCACGAGGGTCGCGGGCGTGCTGGAGCCTATCCTAGCTGTCTTCGGGCAGTAGGTGGGGGACAGCCAATTGCAGGGTTCACATAAACGAACAACCATTCGCGCTAACAATCACATCGATTGGCAATTTAGTGTTCCATGAACCTGCAATGCATGTTTTTGGAATGTGGGAGGCTATCAGAATACCCAGCACGGGGATAACATGCAAACTCTCCATTGGAAGGCAGGAACACTGTACCTCTGCACTGTGAGGTGGTCGTGTTACCAGTCGACCACCTCATTCACGTTTCAAAAGCTATGCAATACATTTCATAGTTTGTACTTTTTTTACTTAAAGAGTAGAATTGTTTGTTTTTTTTAAACATATGTATCTGTTCTACCTAAGTACACAGTGTGAAATGTTAATCCCTTTTCAACTGCCCCGCCTCAAGAACTCTGCATATGTCTATGATTCAATTTGGGTTTTTTTAAACATATGTATCTGTTCTACCTAAGTACACAGTGTGAAATGTTAATCCCTTTTCAACTGCCCCGCCTCAAGAACTCTGCATATGTCTATGATTCAGTTTTCCCAGACATGATAAAATACACACTCTTTCCCGGAAATGGAACATAGGTTAATTTGACAGCAGTGTATGACGTTTCAGGCGTTTCACGAAACGCTGACAATAAATTCCACCAATTGAAATTGTGGGTATTAAATTGACGTCAAAACTGTCCAATGAGCGGCAGTCTTTTTCGACTCACAGAGGAAAGACTTCCTTTTGCAGCGAATGCTGCAGGTTAGTTAGTGTGTGTCGGACTGTATGTCTCACGCTACGACGGGGCAAGAATAGCCGCCACTTTGTTTGTTTTACCAAACTATTTCGTCAGCGGAGCACAACAGCCCCCGGACTGACATGTCGACGGATATAACCAAAGGTGTGGACCAAGTGTCTGTTGGTAAGTAAGAAACCAATGAAAATCTGCAGGCTAAGTATGTTAGCCACTTAGCATCTGATGACATGTGTACACTCGCAATTGCATCAGTCACACACATGCTAGCAGTTAGCTTGCTAGTAATTCCCAAGGCTCTAAGATTCACTTATATTTCGATTAATTTGCGGTAAATTGCTGTACTGTATCTGGTAGGATTATGAAACGGACGTGAAAATGGAACCATTGTAGCCTCATGTTAAACCCATCCCAACTGTCATTTTGCTACACAGATTTCAACTACGTCAGTGAATTGCGTTCACTAATCAGCACGAATTAATTAACCAGTAGTCAAGGTTAATTTTATTATTGGTTAAAAACAAATAAGAATCATATAGGCTTTTATTATATTGATAAATAGCCTGAGTACATCCTCGCCCCCACCACCCTTTCTTTTGACACTCGACTCTTGATTTATTTATTTTTTTAACTTGAATTATTTAGTCTGTGGACTATAGAAGCGCCTGTTCTGATATGGCAATTGATATAACAAAAGTTGTGGATCAAGTGTCTTTGTGAAAGGACGTACAGTCTGAGCCATTTGGATGAAGCAACGATTGCGAAACCGTCGATGACGAAAGCATTGTGAAAATGTGGGGGAAAAAAAATGAGTATCTGATGAATCACCAGAAACCGTATGGCGTTCAGGGGGGTTACATTTACACAGAAAATACGACTGTTGACGCTGAAAAAAAATCTAAACAGAGAGGGTTGCGAGTCAAGTTGGTTGAAACCTAAGCTTTATGCATTAGAAAATGAACACTGGTTCCGGGCATCAGAAACATCATTTAAAAAATAATTGTTTCGAGGCATACATTTTTGGATTGACAATTTTTTTGTAGTAGACACAGCAGTGTTGGTCGACTCTCCCCCCCTCCCCCCCAGCCCTCCTTAATATGACAGTTATTTCTAGCTCTGGTATTAGTAATGACAACATTCCCCACTTTATGACTCAAAACCTTTTCTGACATTTGTCATTAATCTCAGAGAGAGATTTTGTGTGTAAAACTCCTGTGCTTGTGTGTACCTCAGAGGAAGTGTACGTGTCGGACAAATGTGGCAACGACCAAGATGGCGATGGGTCCGAGCAGAAACCCTTCAAGACGCCTCTCAAGGTAAGCACAGTGTAGGCAACGTTTCAACTTGCATTTTTATCATTCAAGGCTATGATTCAAGTATTTAAAATTTAAAAAAAAAAACATGTAATAATGTCTGTATCTGATCATTGTGTTTTTGATTTACCTTCCCAGGCTCTTTTGTTCATTGGCAAAGAACCATTCCCAACAATCTACATAGACTCACAGAAAGAAGATGAGGTAGCGAGATTTTTTTTTCTTTCCGACACATCTTTTAAATATTTTTCTCTAAGGCTGCCACTCGTGGTGCCCATCTCTTCATAAAAGCCGATGTTTCTATAATGTGTGCTACTTGACAAGATTTACTTTTCTGGCTTGAAATCACACACTATTAAGAATGATGCCCATCGTACATAACTAGTTGTGGTAAATTACTGTGTTTTTGGCATCTTATTTGTTTCTGTCAGCGTTGGGTAGTGATCTCCAAGACGCAGATGAAGAATGCAAAGAAAGCTTTTAACCGTGAACAGGCCAAGAATGAGTCCAAAGAAAAGAAAGAGGTGTGTGCCTCACCTTCACATCGGTTGCTGCAATACACCTCCCCCTCCCCCACAAGTTTTGGTTTTATTCATCAGTCTTAATTATCGTGTTTTTGGTCCATGATTGTTGGACAGGCGGAAGACAATGAGAGGAGAGAGAAGAACCTGGAAGAAGCCAAGAAAATCGTGATGGAAAAGGACCCCAGTTTGCCCGAGCCGGAGACGGTGTGTCTTTGATTTTGTTGTTGTTGATGTTTTTTGATAAGTGCAATGTTGATATATAAGCAGCAGTCAAAATGCCCGAGCAGGACTCATTTGGCAGCGTTGTTCGCCTTCAACTGCCCTTCAGCTTTTCTTTTCTCTGGACAAATTTGGATTTTTATTTATTTATTTTTTTTTCCCCCCCCAGGTAAAAATCATCAACCTGGGACCAAAGCGAGGTCAGAGAGTCAAAGTGTTTGGATGGGTTCATCGCCTGAGAAGACAAGGTTAGGACACTTGAAATTCCATATGGAGGCTCATATCCACTGCTCTCGAAAAAGTGAAGACATTTGAATTGAATCTTGTTTTGTCTATAGGGAAAAATTTGATGTTTATCGTGCTGAGAGATGGAACTGGTTTCCTGCAATGTGTGCTGTCTGATAAACTGGTAAAACTCAAAACAATGATGACCTTTTTTTTTTTTTAAATACCAATTTAAATTGTCCAGTGACTGACATCTTCCATTCTTGCATATTGATTTCATGTCCAACTATTATTTCACTTTGTAAATTATTATTATTATCCTTAATTTTTTGGGGGGGGGGGGGGTTGGGGGACTCTAAAAAAGTATCAACATCTACCAACTGACTGCTCTTGTTCTTGTCTCCAGTGCCAGTGCTATAATGGCTTATTGTTGTCCACGGAGAGCAGCGTAGCTCTTTATGGGACTGTGACGCCAGTTCCTGAAGGAAAACAGGTGAACATGCCTGCACGCAAACAGGAAAAAAAAAGCTTGATTGTGTTTTTAAAGGAAACCTAGTGTGCTTTATTTTTTTTCCCACCATGTAAAACCATTTCCAATGTCAATACTGTGTCTGTGATACGCTTTTGTCCAAATAACTCGGGCGTCGAGGATGATAACACTCACGCGTTTCCACATTGCGGATGAAAATAAACGTCCATCACTCTTCCAGGCACCAGGAGGCCACGAGCTCCACTGCGACTTCTGGGAGCTGATTGGCTTGGCGCCGGCAGGCGGCGCCGACAACATCCTGAACGAAGAATCTGATGTGGACGTCCAGCTTAACAACCGACACATGATGATCCGAGGAGAGAATGTTTCCAAGGTCCTCAGGGTCCGATCCACGGTCACGCAGTGCTTCAGGGAGCACTTCTTCAGTCGTGGCTACTGTGAGGTGAAGCACTCCCTCAAGGAGTCATCTGAGTTGAGCAGGGCAATTGGAGGGTTAAGCCCGGACACATGGAACAATTTTTGACATGACAGCCAATTTTTAAAAACTAAAAAAAAATAAAAAATAAAAAATCGGCAGTCAGTGTTGGCCTTAGAAAAAAAAAACATTGTTCTTGTAAATGTTAAGCTTGTTTAACGCTCATGATGGTCAGGCTGGCAGTTTGGGGGAGGAAAAGACCCTCTTCACAACACATCCCTGAATAAGGACAACCTACTTCCTGTTTCCCGTGCAGGTTTTTCCGCCCACTTTGGTGCAGACTCAGGTGGAGGGCGGCTCCACGCTCTTTAACTTCAACTACTTTGGTGAGCAGGCTTACCTGACGCAGTCCTCCCAGCTTTACCTGGAAACGTGCATACCTGCGTTGGGCGACAACTTCTGCGTTGCTCAATCATACCGAGCTGAGCAGTCCCGCACCCGCAGGCACCTCGCAGAGTGAGTCTGCCAAACTCCTCTCTAGCCAAGCAAATCAAATGTCACTGATTCAAGTACTCATTCTCCAGCGAGTATCCTTCAAGTAAACCCAGAAACACAGCCAGAAAAACGTGCCAAGTTAGTCAGGATGAGTTGCTGTCAGCTAGATTCTTCAGGTGCTTCCTTGTCACCCATCAAAAGTGCCTCCCTGCTTTTGTACTCGCATATCAATCAAAATGATGCCTGTGTGAAGTTGAGACACAACACGTTACAAAGTGGCTCTTTTATGATGCATCGTCACCGTCCTTTTCTGCGCAGGTACACTCACATTGAAGCGGAGTGCCCCTTCATCACCTTTGAAGACCTGCTGACCCGACTGGAGGATTTGGTGTGTGATGTTGTGGACCGGGTGCTCAAATCCCCTGCTGCGCAACTGCTCTACGACATCAACCCGGTACCAAGCCAGATCAAGTCCACCCTTTGTATTTTTATTTTTTTGCGGGGAAATTGCATTCTAATGTTGCTATTTTATTTTCCGATGATGGTCTCAGGACTTCAAACCGCCTAAAAGGCCTTTCAAGAGGATGAACTACTCGGACGCCATCAAGTGGCTCAAAGAACATGACGTCAAGAAGGATGACGGCACCTATTATGAGTTTGGAGAGGTGAGCATGACTCAGACAAACGCTTTGCTCTCTCAGCGTCCAAAATCTTTAGTGATGACTGTATTTCACATTGTCATATGATGAGCGTACATGGAGCTACTTGGGATCCTTTTTATATGATTGTTTTTGTAAGCATACTTTTTGCTTTAAGAAATCATTAGATATGCAGTGAAGCCCCGCTCTTCATGCGGAATTGGGACTGAGCCCTGCCACAAATCGTGAAAATCTGAAACCAATTGACCCCCGAGCAGTATAATTGCTTCGAGGTGCCAAAAGTTGGCTGCAAAGTCCTTCATTAAGCTCCTTACATCACTTCAACAAATAGCAGTTCCTTGGCACCAAGATACCAAAGCAATGCTCATTCATTATACAAGGAATTTTGCCTCAGCACTTAAATGGGGAATAGAAGCAAATAATGGATGATTTTGCGAATGGCAATCTGAGATCGCTAGTGCAGCAGTACTTTCCACGATAAAATCCTACTTTCAAAATACTAATTCCCAACCATCGCACGTACATCCCTTTTGTTATGAAACGTGTTATGTCATCACCTTCCTCTCATTTGTCTTTCCTGTTTTTGTGTGTCAGGACATCCCAGAGGCTCCTGAGAGGCTGATGACAGATGCCATCAACGAAACAATTCTGCTTTGTCGTTTCCCAGCTGAGATCAAATCCTTCTACATGCAGCGCTGCGCTGACGACAGGCGGCTCACAGAGTCGGTAGGCACCGTGATTGATCGCGCTGGCCTCAATTCAAAACTGAGTGCTGCACTCCTGACAGCTAAATTGTGCCACCCGAGCCACTTGCAGTACATTGAAGATGCTCAACTCTAAATTCAGACTTACCTGTGTACTGTAAAACCCTATATAAAAAAAATATATATATATCATGAACACATCCCCCTTGTCGCAGGTTGATGTTTTGATGCCAAATGTGGGTGAGATTGTCGGAGGCTCCATGCGTATCTGGGACGCCGAGGAGCTGTTTGAGGGCTACAAGAGAGAGGGCATGGACCCGACCCCGTACTACTGGTACACTGATCAGGTAACTGACCACTTTCCGGGTGCCTTTTTTGCCGCTCTGCTTCAAGAAGCATTTTATCGACTGAAGCACAATCTGAATTTCTGTTACGTACCATTCAGAGGAAGTATGGCACGTGTCCTCACGGCGGGTACGGCCTTGGTCTCGAGCGTTTCCTGACCTGGCTGCTGAACAGGCACCACATCAGAGACGTCTGCCTTTACCCAAGATTCATCCAGCGTTGCCGCCCCTAAACACACACATGACACGCTCGCTCTTGGCCTCACCTGTGGAACCGTAATATTAACCTTAATATCGGATCAAATACACAAAAACGAGAAATTTATTCCATTTTTTTTCTCCGTTGTCTGCTTCATATCTCGCATTTCTCAAATTGAGACCCAATCACACTATGTTGTTGTCCGTGTGCTGCTTGGCATATGTGCGGTCACTTCAGCTTACAGAGGCTCACTAAAACTAACACATTTGCTGTAATTGTGAAATGCTGAACGTGGTTGATTGTTTCCTGCCTTCAATGCAGTTTTTCTAGCATCATCTACGCTGTGACTGATGCTTAGCAAAGTAGAGTAGATTTTTTCTAGCTGTTGCTTCTGCCATTATCCTCTCCTGTCCAAATGTCCTTGGAGGAAAAGATGTCATCATTCTTTGGTGTCTTCAAATTATTTACTGAACAACTATTCAAAACATTGTTGGAGGAGGTGTGGCCCTCCATAAGGAAAGGACTAAGCAAGAAAATACACTTTGCACACGGGTATTTATGATGCCAATGTGTATTTACAATGGGACACAACTTTAAATCACTCGTAGTAACATTGACAATTTTGTGCTCTGGCGCGCTGACAAACATTTGACTACTGAACAAAAGCCTGAGTTGCACCTGGTGCATCGGGTGATTACGGTTATGTACATGGCATCAAATGTTTGTTCCGTTGTTTTTTTTTTTTTTTTTTTTTGTGATCGGAAAAAATTGGAACATACAACGCTTCAATAAAAAGATGCAAACAAATGAGTAATTATCCTAGGATTCGGTGTATTAGTAGAAATGGGGAGAATGTAAGGTAAAATGTCAACCATGCATCCATTTGCCCTTACTCCATACCACTCAGCTTAATTACTCAATTCTGAATTACAGAGACAAATGGAAGAAAATGAATCAATGTCATCGTTACTTGGTGTTCATGTGACAAATATGTTTCCGTCCAATATTAATCTTCTGTGTGTCTGATGACTGCAAATCGTGTCTGATGGTTGTTACAAGCAACATTGTCGCTTTTCCTAAATGTATTTGAATGCACACGTCCAACGGGTTCAATGGCTTTTGCACAATTTGCGGTCATCTGAACTAGCAACTGAATGGCAACATTCACAACACGTGTTTCATCATGAATGGCCCAATACATTTCCTGATTCCGTTGGAATTGGTATTTAAACAGTCCTCTTCATCCTACTGCTCACATTTTGACATCATGAGACCATTCTGTGCAGTGCAATTTAGGCTTATCCTGAAAATTAACCTGAAAGCTAAATACTGTGCAGGACTGCGTGCCTAACTCTTTGAAAAGAGTTGCATTTGTTTGGAGTTGTTTGGCTGAATTTTCTTTCCCCGTGGGAATGAGAAAGGCTTTGAAGGAAAACACTCCCTGTGTTTCAAGCAGATCAAGAAAAACCAGTGCAATCTAAACCAAACATGTAGAATCTCGAGTCTCACGAATAGTCGAATTTACCGTCCAAGGAAAGAAACATGCCTATATTTCTGTTTGTATAGATGCTGTATGTATGTATTTTTAATAAGGAATAATGTATCATGTCCTACTATTTATGATCTACACATTGCGGAAACGGTTCCCGTACTGTAAGCATAGGATTTGATTGAAAATGTTGGTGCTTAAATCTACAATATTTAATTTTGTAAGTGTCAAGGGAGTGGGCGTGTCCATTACAAATGAAGGCGGGGAATGGTTCTGGAGTAGCGTGACGTAACTTATACGTAACCGATTTGCATCAGTTGTCAAGCAAGAATAAATGACCAAGCGGAAACGACAATATTGACCGAGACGATTTCCCCAATAATAATAAAAAAAGAATGCCTTTTTAAATTCATTAAATCACAATAAAACAGTGACCCCAGGTGTAAAAGCATTCACCCAAACTCGCTCCTTTTGTCTGCTGCTAGAATACGTAACTTTGGTGTGACACACATTAACAGCTCTACAACTCACAGGTGACTGTTCCAACTTCATTTTTCAGGCAAATACAGAGATAAATACATTGAAAAATCACATTTAAAATCAATCCTATAGCACCATGCATTAAATTAATCGCCAAAGACGAAAAGGAATGTAATATTCACAGTCAATATAGTTCGTTTTGGTTAGTTTTGTAAACGTAAAATGTAGTTTTAGTTTTCATTTTTACAAGCATTTCCATTTTGATTTTATTTCGTTAACAAAGTTGTTTTTCAATTTTTGTTTTAGCTATTTCGTTGGTTTTCGTGAACTAAAATATCCTTGTTTTGAAGCTGTTCTAAAATAATACCCGGAAGTAATAACCATGCTGCCAAACTTGACAACTTGATGCAGCCAGCTGGAGGCGATAGCTGAAGGAATCTCGTTGACGTATCGTACAACGAAATACGCGGGACGGGGAAACACTCGCGACCACAGCTGGAGAGAGCAAAAGTGCAAGACTTATTTATCAGCTTGATTTTTGGGGGGCGACAAAAATTGGAAACTATCATGATGACAGTCCTCGGGAACGCCGGTCGCTTGATCCAATGTGAGTAGTACTATAGAGCTAAATTAGCTCGGACGAATCTATGTTTAGACACGCGAGTTGCGATTTATTTAAACAATTCCAAAGTAGTAAACTACTGTTGCATCTTCGGTGTGGTCTGGGAACAGTTATAAGGGAATGGACTGTCTAGCCCTGCATGTAGTAAATTATACCAATACATCGTTGACATTGGCATCCGTTTCATAAATGATTGATAAGTTAAATGGTTAAAAGTGCTCAGTTTCCGCTGAGAACCTTTCATAATAAAATATATTGTCGTAGTTGTTATTAGATTTCCTGTAAATCCATATTTTTAAACAATTAAGGATTATTCTATATGACCTACCTGATTCTGATTTGTTGTCTATTTATGATATTCTACCGTCGCTGTTTCAAAATTAAAAGCGTAGCCCATTGTCGGCTTTAATTTATTTTGTAAACTAAATTTTATTTCCGTTACTGGTTAACCTTAAATTCGACGTTTTTACAACAGCGCAACGTGAGCAGTGTTACATTTGCGTAATCAACGTATGCATTGATTCAAATTTCAACGTCTGAGTGATATCTGTCTTTACTAAAAATATTACATCGTTTTTTTTTCCAGTGGAGCATTTCATTAGAGTTACACAATTTCAACATTTTAAACTTGCGTAATCTCACTCGGCACCCTAGCGGCGTCTTGGGATATTGCAGCATGAAAATGAATGCTTCTTGAAAGAATTGGTACAAAACGGCTTCTATCAGTTGTTTTTTTTTTTCTATCTGTGCATTACTTTATCTTTACTTTTTTTTGTTTCACTCGGTGCGTTATATGTGATGCCAAAACAAACATTTTCTCTGGGCATTTTTGGTTACCTGCCACCTTTCCCAGACATGTATTAGTCTAATTGAAGGCTAAATTGTCCATAGGTGTGAATGATTCATTGTGTACGTGTACCCTGCGATAGATCAGCGACCAAATTGTAAAGCGCTGTAAGTCAACATGTATGTCCGGGTTGTTCACTTACCTCACTAATATGTCAGACTGATTTTATTTTGATCTGCTCCAGTTGCCAGGAGCAGTGTCAGTCTCAGCCTGAGGACTCGTGCCACTGTTGCAGCTTTGGCCCATAATGCGACCCCAGAAACACAGGACAATAGGTGAAACGCACACACTTGTGCTTAGCCACTGTTCATTTTGAAATAAGAAACATGAATGCTTACATTGAGAATTCATTGTTTTTGCACA
Source organism: Hippocampus comes (assembly GCF_001891065.2). Classification (NCBI taxonomy): domain Eukaryota; kingdom Metazoa; phylum Chordata; class Actinopteri; order Syngnathiformes; family Syngnathidae; genus Hippocampus; species Hippocampus comes. Next base: position 417,197 of record NW_017805547.1, read on the forward strand.
CCTTTTACTTGCTTTCATTGACAATGACTGTAAAAGTTTTTGCTGGTAATTTTGGACACACTTATGTAATTGTGGTGCTAAAAATACCTGCCGTGTCACTGTCTGTAGGAAACTAATGTGCTGGGTCAGTAAGGAACCTATTTTATTGTATTCCCCGTGAGGGATCTACGACGCTTGGCATAAGATGACATCATTTGTAGCGTTTGTACATACATGTTGTTAATTAAGCATGAAAGAAAGGAAAATGCCACTGCTGTGAATTGAGGGCCGCTCCGGCAGGGGCATTACATTGGGTGGTGATTTAAATATTTGCTAAGGTTGTGCCGACGGAGTCATATTTTTAAATTGTGCTGTCGTACCTCATGTTGTGAGTGTATACCATGTAAAGATTTATTAACATTAAGTTAGACTCATTTCTTCGCAGAGCAGTCGAGCTAAGGGTATTGAATGTAATGACTGCTTTTGAACCTGTTTTGCAGGAAACCTAAGACAGGAATCTTGATGCTGAACATGGGAGGACCTGAGAAACTAGAAGATGTACACGACTTCCTGCTCAGGCTGTTCATGGACACAGACTTGATGAAACTCCCAGTACAGAAGTAAGAATGACAAAATCATCAAGTACATTTTTAAGGGCAATACATTTCAAAAGTTGTCGGTTTTGATTTTATATTCAGTTGTGACAGAGAGATAGACAAACAAGTCGAAAGTCGCTCTGCATTCCGCGTCTCTCATTCGAACTCAAGGTTGATCAGGAGTATGTTTATTGTTACTCGGAAACCTCTGCAGCTTCACACTGCACGCCGAGTTTATTTCAGCACAGTAGTATGCAGCCTTGAAGATGCAGAAAGGAACTTTGTGTTCATGTGACTGGCGAATTTCTTCACTGTTGATCATGTACATGATTGCATTCTCCTGCCCCGCAGTAAACTTGGCCCATTCATTGCCAAGCGCCGTACGCCAAAGATCCAGGAACAGTATAGTAAGATTGGAGGAGGCTCGCCCATCAAACATTGGACCGCCATGCAGGGAGAGGGCATGGTGAAGCTGTTGGATGAAATGAGCCCTGAGACCGGTGAGAGTGAGCGTCCACGCGGCACATTGCTAAGCAGGTGTTGTTGTCATCCAGCCTGTCAGAGACCGACAATGGTCACAAAAGATTCCCACTGCATCTGGCACCTCTCAACATTTCTTCAAAATGTTAGTGAATATGGAGTTGGAAGAGCATAGGGGAAAGTAAACCCCCACAAAGAAAGTTCCATGCTAAATTCTGGACCCCAAAACCTTTGTGATTCACACAAGCTAACCGCCTGTTTAATGTCGGTTGATCATTCTCATCCCGAGTTGATTGAACGACAGTGAAATTAAATTTTGTCCACTCCAATAATCGATTTCAGACTTGTTTGTATCCGCGGCACTCCTTGGGTGCAAAACGAAGATAGCAGCACATTGGAGGAGTGGCTGCTCACACGCCTGCTTCACACCTCACTGATAACAACGCAAACGAAGCAGCAGTTAGAAATCAAGTGACGGCTGACAACCGCATGCAAAGCTGATATTGTTGACAACGCCTCCCCTGCAGTCTTCTGTCCTTCATCCCCCCCGCCCTCCCTTAAAACAATTTCCTTTCTTTTTCTATCCCATCAGCACCTCATAAGTTCTACATCGGTTTCCGCTATGTCCATCCACTGACTGAGGAGGCCATTGAGGAGATGGAGAAAGACGGGGTGGACCGAGCTGTGGCCTTCACACAATATCCTCAGTATAGCTGCTCCACCACAGGTCACCGACAAACACCATTTAGTCATAAATCATATTTAGGAGAATGACATCATATGCAGGGTTTTCTCCTACAATGCTAACATAAGCCAAAAATGTCCACCCATATACGCCCTCGTCAGCTAGCGCGGATGTATTGCTGTTTGGTGTTAAAAAAAAAAAAAAAAGCATGGTCTCAGTTTTAAAGTTTTTAGCCATCTCCACATTACTGTATTGTTTTTTTTTTTGTTAGCACCATAGCGGCCAATTGCTGTATTGCTCACCTGTAAGTCCATCAATAGCTTGGCCTAACAGGTTTCTAACCTCTACAAGTCACAAGATATTAATATGAGGAAATTCAATGTTCCTTGTCATGTGATTCATTGTTGTTTGTTGTTGTGTCAACAGGTAGCAGCTTAAACGCCATTTACCGTTACTATAGAAGCAAAGGTGACAGGCCAAAAATGTGCTGGAGTGTCATTGACCGTTGGCCCACACACCCTCTGCTGGTGGAGGTTAGACACACACACACACACACACACACACACACACACACACACACACACACACACACACACACACACACACACACAAACACGCTAATGGGGCAGAAAGAACAAGGCGAATAAACATTTTCGGCACAGAGTTGTCATAGTAACCAATGCATCAAAACCGGTTGCAAGCCTCGTGATGCAGTGCGATGTCAATATGTCATTTTGGTGGAGCACTGCCACATTTTATTTCATGAACGTAACACTTTCCTGTGTGTGTCCGTGCAGTGTTTTGCAGAACACATCAGTAATGAGCTGCTGAAGTTTCCAGAAGCGAAGAGAGACGATGTTGTGATTCTATTCTCTGCCCATTCACTTCCTATGGCGGTGAGTGCAACATGATATTTGCCTGTCCTGCTGTACTTGATCACGAATGCTATTTTTATATCAAATCCGCTTTGACTCGATGGAACAACCACATTAAATCAACAATTTATGTTTACTCTTCCAACGGCACGACTCGTCATGACCGACCGTCCTCCTGTTGTGTAATGTGTGCAGGTTGTAAACAGAGGTGACCCATACCCCCAGGAAGTGGGCGCGACAGTCCAGAGAGTTATGGAGAGACTGGGACACTGTAACCCTTACAGACTGGTGTGGCAGTCCAGGGTAAACCCCCGTACACTTCAGAATTGAAACTGTTGATCCGCGGGATTGATCCGGTGCTCAATTTATAGTTTAGCAGAGATCCGAGGGACATGGAATAGGGTATAGGGTACAGTGGCACGCCAGCGACCACTAGTGGTACTCACTTTGGGACACGAGGTGAAGTTCTGACTCGAACAAATAAATTGCACCTTCAACTCTGTTTTACAACCAAGCACAGCATTTGAGGACACAACAGATATTTTTTCCCCACTACTGAAATTATTTCCTTTTTTTTCTTTTTTTTTTTTTTAGGCTAGGACAAGAAAATTAAAACAATTTTCTTGTTTTAACATTTATTTTTGTGCTTTAAAAAAAAAAAAAAGTCACAAACGTCTGTTGAAAATAACACATTTTCATTCGCACATTGCAAATTGAGTTTTCAGTCCACCCCGTTAGTGATTTGAATTCTGTCACCTCAAGATGGAGCCACTTCCCTATCTCATCGAGAGTGCCCCCCCAACCCTCCCATCTCTGACCGCATCCTGTTCTGTGCTTCATCCCTCAGGTGGGGCCCATGGCATGGCTCGGCCCCCAGACGGATGAGGTCATTAAAGGGCTTTGCGAAAGGGGGAAAAAGAACATCCTGCTCGTGCCAATCGCGTTCACCTCCGACCACATAGAGACTTTGCACGAGCTGGACATTGAGTACGGACAGGTGCTGGGCGAGGAGGTGAGAACTTGCACAAATTTCAATCCGGTCTGGCGAGTCATACTCTCAGCAGATGCACATCAATGAATAATGAAGAACAAAGAAGGAAGCTCGACAACAAAACTAAAATATACCTCATGGCTTTTTTTTTTTTTTTTTAATCTTCTTGTCTCCCGACTCCAAATTTTGTCTGTCGTAGTCTACCATTAAGAGAATTGTGTCTCATTGCCACAGCCACCCTCGGGCACCTAAATGAGTTCTCTCTTATTTTTGGTAGACCCCCTCTGATGTCTCCAGGATCAAGTGACATCAGTGGAGCTCTGGTCTCCAGATAAATTGTTCAGGATGTGTGTTAGGTTGTGTCTATGTCCAGCAGCTGAGCGGCATGTCTGTCGGAAGGCACCAGCAAGGTGACCACAGATCAATGTGACTGGTGCCACAAAGACACGCACGCAGACATCGACGCATTTTGCACATTGGATGCACGTTTGCTGCACTCCTGCTTTCCCTCAGTCATCAACCGCGAGCGTTAAACAAAGATGAAATAATCGTACGGAACTGTCCAGTTCCAAAGTGATGGACGGTGGAATACATTTTCAATTTTAGTGCACTCAGTGTCACTGAACAGTCTGAGCCCCTTCAAGTGTCTCCACGGCCACCAAAATGAAACCTGTTGTTCAAGAAATCATTGGAAGTTCAGAACAAAGCGCGCGTGTGTTTATTGTAAAAGAGAAGGGGAATTTAAAAAAAAGGACTGCAGAAATGAAAACACGTACTTTTATACTCACTATACACGTATCGGTTTAATGATACATTTCATACTTCTCAACTGGAGAAAAATGAACCACCTTTCTTGGACCGGGCTATTTGCTGATGTGTGGGCACATTGGGAACCTTTGAGGCCTTCCCATGAGACTGTTTTGGTCCGATTGTGATTGTAACTTGAATGTCGTTTCCCCCCCTCCTCGTGTCAGTGCGGTGTGGAGAACCTCAGAAGAGCCGAGTCGCTGAATGGGAATCCTCTCTTTATGAAGGTACGCAGACATCCACACGCACGTCAGTGATCCAACGATTAGACTGCTACGCGCAGGGATTGGGAATATTGACAGATTTGTCAAAATGCTGAGAAAGTAACCTTTCTGCTTTGCGGCATTGAAGTGCATTTCAAGTATTTATTTATTTTCGCGGGACCTAAAATCCTTGGCAATGAGTCGAGGGTCGGATGGTGTACCGTCGCGGACGACTCGAGTCTTCTATGGGCACTTACTAACAGCAGATGAATAGATTTGCTTCAAGGCATTCTGCTCCCGGAGTTGCGCCTTGTGTGAGGCAGACAAGATAATTGTACCACTTCTTCTTTCCATTATCTCAAATTGCTAATGGCTAGGTCACGTTCATGTATGACTGCCAGCAACTGTGTACATAATACATTGAGAGGAGATATTGTATGATTTAATGAAGGGGAGGGAGGGGGGGGGGTGCAGGACAGACACATAGGAGACCACGGCAGACTGTTTTGTGGAAGAAGTAAACTACAAGCAGGATGCTGTCAAGAAACGGACCCCCTCCCTCCCCCTTTCCGATCTTTCGATTTCTCTTCTGACTCATTTCTGCTGTTCTTCTTCCTTTCCCTCACTCCTCCTTTCTCCGCTGCCTCCCTTTACTGTCTGCCCTTCAACAGCTAACTGCTACAACTCTAATAGTTCTTTGAGTGTTGTATTTAGTGTGTGTGTGTGTGAGAGAGAGAGGTTTATTCAAGCAAGTAGCGGATCAATGGGAAGCTTAAGAGCTGACTACAGTAGAACTGAACTGCCCGGCTGTCTGGCTGGTCAAACCCGCCATTGCTCAGAGACCCCTTGGTAGGGCCGTGCGTGTGCGTGCGTGCGTGCGTGCGTGCGTGCGTGTGTGTGTGTGTGTGTGTGTGTGTAGATTTGAAATCACCTGTACACCGAGGGCATGAAAGATGAACCGCGATGGAAACATGGCTTCACTGTGTACTTTTCACAATGTCCACGATTTGATTTTGACCCACAGCCACTCACTCTCTTCTTTATTTTGTGTTCAAGCAAAGCAAGCTTTGAATGTCCATCCATCAAAAAAAAAAACAAAAACTAAAGGTAAAACTGTTTGTATGTCTTTGGTCTTGTCCAGGCTCTGGCGGAACTGGTCCAGTCCCACCTGAAGTCCAATAAGCCGTGTTCCCGCCAGCTGACTCTACGCTGCCCGCTGTGCACCAATCCCATCTGCGGAGAGACCAAGGCCTTTTTCGCCAACCAGAAACTGTCATAGAACATGTGCGCAGGCGGAGCGCAACCATCCCCGTGAAGGCGCAATCGGGGCATCCGATGACATCATGCACTGTCCAGTGTGGGGGAAAAACACTGAATGACGTCAAACGTCTATTGGGAAAAAAAAAATTCCAAGGAAAAGGTTGAACAAAGCTTTGTCAGCATCTCCTAACTTTTTCATCTCCTCTTTTGTTTCTACTCGAAACCAACGATATCCCGCCCGCTCTTTTCGCTGATTTGGAATTCAGCGGGGAAGCGTGAAACACGTTCAAATGAACAAAGTCAGCCGAGTGTCAGAATATTCCCTTCACGCTGAACTGATCAAGGTCTGCATGAGCAGGTGCTCGTCTTAAAGATTGGAATGCCGTGAAGAACGTTGATTTATTTCAGGAATATTATTCATGAAGTGAAACTTGTGTAACGCATACAAGGGAGCTGAAGTAAATCAAATTTTTCATGATATTGACATTTTTTGGACGAGCACCTGTCAGCACAAGTGATGCTCCGCTGAAACGGCTTCATCAACGCAAAATGACAGAAACAATTGTACTAGTTTTCAAGTTACTTTTTTTTGTTGTTGTTATTCTTGCATTCCATCATCTCAGCACCTCACAGCGACCGCTTACCTTTTTGTTTTTCTGCCGACTGACCGCAGTCAAAAGGTTGTGATGCTTTCTTTGCAGTGTCAAGACAAGGGTGGTGCAAACGTCCAAAGTGTTCATCACAGTGATGAGCTGAACAAGATCCTCGTCTCAAGTCTCGGGTTCAATTTACGAACCTTTGAACCGCTAGTTAGCATTGTCTGCAGATTTTTCCATGACTTCCATGATTGGTATCACGTTGTTTCAAGATCACCTGCTCAAGGCTGAACAGCTACCCCAACCTCGCTGCTTCCTTGTGAATTATGATGTTTAAAAGGGACAATTTTGAAGTAAAATTCCCTTCTGTCGCGAGACTGGAATTACGAATGTGTGAAATGTTACTAATGTTATGCTAATATCAATTTGTCCCCCCCTGCCCCCACCCACGTTGCCATTATAATGTGCCTTTTTCGATTTGTACATGAGGTGTTATTTTGTTATATTATTTAGAGTTTTACAAATGAGTGCTTACGAGACGTGTGAATTTCCCAGGTTGATGCCAAAACGTAACATCTTGGTGATGGATTCGCTTAAAAAAAAAATCTCATTGCGCCGGGTTCGATAAGGGTGAAAATGAACCACATTGAAGGGCAGATGAGAATATGGTACCTTCCATGTTTGTTCGACTCTTGTCAACATGGGCACCTCTTGTAACCACTGGCCTTCAACCATCAGCCACCTCTGCCCGAATTGCATCCAGAGTTGCACTTTACAGCAAAAATTCTCTCTTCTCATAATTCACAGACGATTGTGCTTCCAAAAATTTGATCATGTTGCTTAAAGGTCCTTCGGCCCTCATGTGTGCATGTATAACTGAGGTGGCGTAAAATATCAACATTAAGTTTCCAGACTAATCAAAGCATTGTTTGTGCATGGCTCATTCCAGGCACAGTCAGGGTTGGCTATTTAGTCAAATAAGCCGCGGGACAACACGTCCAGCTTAACCCCAGCGCACAATCGTGGCCAGAAAAAGCCATTCGAACAGTCGAACGGGGTTTCCCGCTGTTTGCATTAAAGGGCAATAGCTGCTGCCAAACGGAAAAAAAAAAATTCCGGTGTGTTCACCTGAAAAGTGCATTGGGTCGAATTGCTTTATAATTAAGATTCCCCCCACTGTCTGTGTTTATTTATTTGCTTTTGATTTGTTGCATTGCAGACATTTCCCTGCATCGTTGAAAGCAAAAATGGAGTCACGGAGTTTTCAGCATGTCTTCCTGTATGGTCAAATAAACGGCAAAACATGATACATGAAAACTGTGATTTCTGATGACGTGAACGATTAAAAATGCAGAAGTTATTCGGATTATTATGCTATGAACACGGCCACATTGTAAATGAAACAACCAACCACCAAAATATGTGGCTCCCTTCAGCTTGGAGGTAGCCAGCTTGTGTTTCCATGCGTTAAAACCGATGAAACCTCACTGTTTTTTGTTGTTTCATTGTTCTCATTTTTGCGACATGTAAGCATGGATACCGCTAGCATTTTAGCATTTGATCAATCCCCATTGGAAGTAGCCGTAGCACTTATATAAAACCAAAATCAGTCTGTCTTAGCGCTTTCTCTACTCAGGTTGCTCTCAAACGCCGCGTTAGCATGCAAACACCTAGCATGTTAGCATTTTATCAGTCCTAATTAAATATAGTCGAGTCGAACTTCGTACAGCGTTTTCCTCCCTGACTTAGCAACGCTACTGATCGACTCAGTACATTTCTGCACTTCCTGCCCAAACTCACGGAGGCCTGGCGCGGTCCTGTCCTGAGCACATGGTCTGGAAACATGTCCATCTTCCTCAGTACGTCCATCCCCCATCCTGCCTTCCTTCTTCCTTGCTCAGCTTGTTCATTTTCTCTTTCAACCCCTCCTCTTTTCTCCCTTTTTGTCTGACCAATCTTTTACCCATCTTCCAGCTCCATCCCCGCTGCCTTCCACACCATCCCGTTCATTTCTATCAACTTGCCTCCCCCTCACCCCCACCCCTCCCCAGCAACCCCCCTGCGGTGTTGCAATCACCTTTGCTGCTGTTGATTAAGCCGAGAGAGATTGGCTGTCCACGACCCAATAACCCCTGAGGTTGCAAGGCTTGGCGCCCTCTCTCCCCTTTTCTTGCCCATCCTCCCATTTTGCGCCGCACCCCCCTCACAGCATCCGAGCCAGCAATAGTATTACCCGGTGTTTCTTTCGCCTCACTGTCACCGCAGCCTTTGCTCCATCTTTTCTTGCCCACTTTTCTCTTACTCTCCTCTGGTGACTACACGCTCACATTTTACACTCGTAGAGTGAACGGGTGTAAAACGTCTTTCAATAGATTCTATAGTGAGGCACTTTTAGCCCCAAAAAACGACCATGTATAGTAAAGCGTTTTTAGCCCAAAAAAAACGACCATGTATAGTAAGCATTTTTAACTGAAAAAAACGACCATGTATAGGAAGGCGTTTTTAGCCCCCCAAAAACGACCATGTATGAAGGCATTTTTTGCCCCCAAAAAACAACCATGTAGAGTAAGGCGTTTTTCACAACAACAAAAAAAGACAACCATGTATAGTCAGGCGTTTTTTACAGCCAAAAAAGACAACCATGCATAGTAAGGCATTTTGTGACTTGTTCCTTGGTGTGAGTGCCAAGTGGTGTGCGGGTAAGTGGATCAGAAAATGGATGGCTACGCAACTTTTTGAGAGGGCGCAGGAAGGCTGGAGGCAGATTTGAACCCTGCGGTTCTGCATTGGGACGCAGACCCACGAACAATTCGACTACCAGGTGGGTCGTATATGTTTTCCATTGTCCCTATCTCACACCATTTCTTGAAAAACAATTAGACCATGAATAGAAAACCGAAAAAAACGACTATGTATAATAAGGCGTTTTTAGCCAAAAATAACGTCCATTTATAATAACACGCTTTTTAACGAAAAAAACAACCATGTATAGTGCGGCGTTTTTAGCCGAAAAAAATGACATAGTATAGTAAGGCGTTTTTAGCCGAAAAATACGACATAGTATAGTAAGGCGTTTTTGGCACGAAAAAAACGACATAGCATAGTAAGGCATTTTTAGCCGAAAAAAACGACATAGTATAGTAAGGCGTTTTTGGCACGAAAAAAACGACATAGCATAGTAAGGCATTTTTAGCCGAAAAAAACGACATAGTATAGTAAGGCGTTTTTGGCACGAAAAAAACGACATAGCATAGTAAGGCATTTTTAGCCGAAAAAAACGACATAGTATAGTAAGGCGTTTTTGGCACGAAAAAAACGACATAGCATAGTAAGGCATTTTTAGCCGAAAAAAACGACATAGTATAGTAAGGCGTTTTTGGCACGAAAAAAACGACATAGCATAGTAAGGCATTTTTAGCCGAAAAAAACGACATAGTATAGTAAGGCGTTTTTGGCACGAAAAAAACGACATAGCATAGTAAGGCATTTTTAGCCGAAAAAAACGACATAGTATAGTAAGGCGTTTTTGGCACGAAAAAAACGACATAGCATAGTAAGGCATTTTTAGCCGAAAAAAACGACATAGTATAGTAAGGCGTTTTTGGCACGAAAAAAACGACATAGCATAGTAAGGCATTTTTAGCCGAAAAAAACGACATAGTATAGTAAGGCGTTTTTGGCACGAAAAAAACGACATAGCATAGTAAGGCATTTTTAGCCGAAAAAAACGACATAGTATAGTAAGGCGTTTTTGGCACGAAAAAAACGACATAGCATAGTAAGGCATTTTTAGCCGAAAAAAACGACATAGTATAGTAAGGCGTTTTTGGCACGAAAAAAACGACATAGCATAGTAAGGCATTTTTAGCCGAAAAAAACGACATAGTATAGTAAGGCGTTTTTGGCACGAAAAAAACGACATAGCATAGTAAGGCATTTTTAGCCGAAAAAAACGACATAGTATAGTAAGGCGTTTTTGGCACGAAAAAAACGACATAGCATAGTAAGGCATTTTTAGCCGAAAAAAACGACATAGTATAGTAAGGCGTTTTTGGCACGAAAAAAACGACATAGCATAGTAAGGCATTTTTAGCCGAAAAAAACGACATAGTATAGTAAGGCGTTTTTGGCACGAAAAAAACGACATAGCATAGTAAGGCATTTTTAGCCGAAAAAAACGACATAGTATAGTAAGGCGTTTTTGGCACGAAAAAAACGACATAGCATAGTAAGGCATTTTTAGCCGAAAAAAACGACATAGTATAGTAAGGCGTTTTTGGCACGAAAAAAACGACATAGCATAGTAAGGCATTTTTAGCCGAAAAAAACGACATAGTATAGTAAGGCGTTTTTAGCACGAAAAAAACGACATAGTATAGTAAGGCGTATTTGGCACGAAAAAAAACTACATAGAAAAGTAAGACGTTTTTGGCACGAAAAAAACGACATAG
>NW_017805547.1:429187-429287 GCF_001891065.2 Hippocampus comes
CATAGGGTAGTAAGGCGTTTTGGCACGAAAAAAACGACATAGTATAGTATGCCGTTTTTGGCACGAAAAAAACTACATCGAATAGTAAGGCGTTTTTAGC
>NW_017805548.1:0-518 GCF_001891065.2 Hippocampus comes
TCTGAACGTGTCTTATTATTGCACGAGTCTACCGGCTATTCTGTCGTGATTCGCACCTCCTTAACAGGTTATGGGCCCAGACACAGAGGCAAGTGGCGCCAGCGAGAGAGGCTACCTCATGGAGTTAACAGAAGCTACTACATGAAGAGGTGTGAAGGCATATATGAGCCAAAGAAAGACAAGTCATGGTAAAGCGAACGTGGCGCATTACACGGAGCTTATAATTGATATTGAGAGTGCAATTTTATAAAGGCAAGCAACAGCGTGGAAAATAACGCAAGTGGAGAAGCTGAAGCTAAGATTGCTAAAGACACATTTTTGAACCACGAGGAGTGACAAGATGGCGGCGGCTCGTACTTTGGAGGCCTGTCCCCACAAATTTTTCGACGGATCTGAAGACAAGTATGATCTTTGCAGAGATGAAAGTCCTCCGGATTTTCCCGGAATTCCGGGTTTTTCAAATTTTTATGAAAATTTCTCCGGAGAATTGAGGAAAATTTGCATAAAATTAATCCAGA
>NW_017805548.1:3761-5814 GCF_001891065.2 Hippocampus comes
AGTTAAAATCGTTCGCAATTACAGTAAAATGCACGCCAATAAAAAGTCACTTATAAACTTAGTCATTTCGAATCCGATGATAGAAACGGCAAAGTGAACACGTTTCTTCCGTCGTGTCCCCAGTTGTGTTGAGTGGGTGTTGCTTTTTAAGCTAGTGCCGCGATCAACAGGACGTAAGTGAATAAAGTTAAAATCGTTCGCAATTACAGTAAAACGCACGGCAATAAAAAGTCACTTACACGTCGTCGTTTCGAATCTGATGATAGAAAAAGGCGAAGTGAAAACATGTCTTTCCGTCGCATCGGGTGGGCGTTTGCGTGTATTTAAACTCCCGCGGCCTTCCGTCTCCATCCGGGTTACGGCTAGTGGAATTTCCGCTTACGTAACTTCCGGTAACATGTAATATCATAGTCAAAATGTTAATACATAGATTTTTAATCCGGGTGAAGGAAATTCCTTTTCGTAGAATTCCGGGGATGGGAATGTTTACTGTATTACCTACCTACTGTTGATAACAATGATCAGTGTAACGTATGCCATGATGTACAAACCTGGCATGAGATCCTAGGTCACTGTAATTTTGAGGATATTGTCAAAATGCAGTGTGGTAAAAGGTATGGACATTAAGAGGAATGTTGCAAAACCAGAACAGATATGTGAGATTTGTACTCAAGGCAAGTTTACTCAAACAAGAAGTAGAGAACCAGACATAAAGGCAAAGAAGCCACTTGAGCTTGTTCACACTGACTTGACAGGTCCAATGAAAACCACAAGTTTAGAAGGATACAAGTATGCACAGACTTTTACAGATGATTACTCTGGTGCAATACAAGTATATTTTCTAAAGTCAAAAAGTGATACAGTTTTAGCAACGGAAAAGTTTTTAGCTGATGTAGCACCCTACGGAGAAGTCAAGTGCATTCGTTCAGACAATGGTACGGAGTTTACAAATCGAGACTTTCGATCGATTCTGACAAAGAATAAAATCAGACACGAAACATCTGCACCCTATTCGCCACACCACAATGGCACTGCTGAGCGAGGTTGACAATTGACACCCACACGTCGAAATGGATCCACTACGTTTCATGCATTAGAAGTACAGTTCAGGGGCAGTATATGTGGCAAAATACGTCTATGATCACTATGTACGTTTCGCCGTGAAAGGAACATCTGACAGGTTTTGTGTGCAGCAGAATTTGAACTAAGGCTGAAGCAATTTTTTCAAAAGGTTTTTAGTCAAAAATATATGTTTCAGAATCGGCGGTGTTTTGCTCCCGAAAACACAGACCAGAATTACATCGTGTTTAACCATGCAAAGTACAAATATTGCAATGTAAAAATATCCTTTGATCACCTCTGATGTGTTTGAGCTTGACAGAAAAATGTGTGAAATGTACATGCAGTAGCTCCGTCAGTTTGATTAATTGTAAAGAAAAACAAAAACAATCCCAACCCCACATCAAACCTTTTACTGAGAGAAATTAACAAGTGTATTAGAATACATATATTTACAAGCATTTTCTGTGTATTTACATAAAAAGAAAATATGCCAAAACAAACTACTCAAAATAAAATATGTCAATCAAATTACTGATGGCTGGAAATGCAGTTTAAATCCCAAATCAAATCACATTGTCAGGGCAATTATAATTTTATTGGCAGTGTAGTTAACATTTTCGAGTCATAGTGTTTTCCCTGCAACCACATCGACATTTGGTCAATTAAAAATCAAATGGGCTGCGTCTGGACTCTGTATGCACGTAGGAATGAAAAACAATTATGCACACCTGTACAAATTGTTGGTACTTGCTAATGAAAAAAAGAACACACAATGGCCATTGAAATAACTTTATACTGAGAAAAGTAATCCATAATGTACTGATAATTAATCAATGGAAATCAGTTTCATATATATATATATACACACACACACACACACACACACACACACACACACACACACACACACACACACACACACACACACACACCGTATTTTCCGCACTAAAAGGCGCACTGGATTATGAGGCGCGCCTTCAATGAATGGCGC
>NW_017805548.1:6585-7682 GCF_001891065.2 Hippocampus comes
AGCCTGACCCCAAATATTGATGAACTTGTAGAAAAGTTAAGACACCACCGAGTATCAGCCTCAGCCTCAAAGAAGTGAATATTACTTATAATATACTGTGCAATCACATACTAAGAGTTTTTACTCAGTTCAAGTTTAAAAATTAAAGTATAATATTTGCTTTCGCTGCTTGTTACTTCTTGAAGAAAGTGTTGTTTTTGGTTTATACATTTTTGCACTTTATTTTATTGTATTTCAATCCAATTATGTTTTAAAAATATTTTATTCGAGTAAATGATCGAAAATTACTGCACTATTATTTGTTTTTCTTTTAAGTAAATTTAGCCTACTTTTGCTAAAAGAGAAAATATGGACTATTGATAGTGCCTTGAATAATATCGGCTTCTTTCATTCATGTTATGGGTATTTTTATACAAAGGAAATTTTTTTGTGCCTGTTGAAAATTTAAGTTTACTGACATAGCCATAAAAAATGTTGCTTTATTTATCTGACCATATTGGAATGTATTTGTTAGGTTTTCAGTCAATTAAATGTGGTTCAATAAACAATATGTAGTCATTTTTAAAATTTTCAATGAACATTCGATCAGTCCGGCCCTCGGCTTGCAGCAAAATTTTTTATCTGGCCCTCCGTCTATTTGACTTTGACACCCCTGCACTAGATGAAGCTACAGGTACGTCTTTGTCCGTCTCTGTGCCTTCGCTTCTTCCGTTAGACTCGAGAGGCGTTCATGATCACCTCCCAAAAACTTAAATTAACGATTAATTCAATGAAACTACGAAAATTGAAAATACAGTAATGCATCAAAACAGAAAATCACAAAATAAATTCTAGAGCCCCCCGACAGAATTTATTTTGGCATTTCCTTGAGCGTAGCTGCAACAGAACGCTCAGATGTCAGTAAATTAGAGGAGACTGTACTGTCTCATAAGTGTTTGTTATTTATTCCTTTGTTATGTACTGTATTCACAAAGGAGGAAATCACAAAATAAATTCTGTAGTGGGGCGGTGTCAGAGATTTTCTCGGACAAAGTTAAAGAAATGACTCGGCACACAGGAAAATTGTCTTCAATATCGGCGGGAGGGGATCTCTGAGA
>NW_017805548.1:7807-11206 GCF_001891065.2 Hippocampus comes
GTGATCTGATCTACCCGAATACACAAGTCACAGACTTTGCTGATGACAAATGTCCACCTGGGCGCGACAGCGGTTCCCAAACTGTCTTTTGGTATTCAACAACTCTTTGTTCCCAATTTGTTCATTCCCACTCTGTGATTGAATCTAGCCTTCTTCCATCTGTTCGCCCCCCTTGCTTTGACGTGATTACTCAAGAAAAAGGCCCTCCGCCCAAACGGCCGACACCTCTGCGCTGAGTATGTCCAGACATGCCCAAATTAACCGAAACTTTAAACATGATACAATTTTGTTCATAGATTTCTCTATCAGGCGGTAAGATTTATTTTCTGATTTCCTCACTTGATTTCCTCTTTTGATACATTATTTTCAATTTTCATAGTTTGATTGAAGAAATAGTTCATTTACATTTTTCGGAGGCAGTCATGAACGCCACTCGAGTCGAATGGAAGAAGGCACGGAGACGGACAAAGACGTACCTGTATTTGTTGAGACTGTGAAAACCATGAATAAAGTGTGCGTTTTAAAAAAACAACACCACAGCTCTCCTTTTTTCGGAGCTCCAACAAAAACTTATTTCATAAAGCAGCGACACAGTTCACTGAATCAACAAAGGTATAACATTGTAAGCATGTCTCCAGCAAGGAGCCATCTTGGGGTCGACATAGTACCGTAATGACCATACACAAGGCACATCGGATTTTAAGGCGTGCCTTGAGCTTTTAAGAAAATGGAAGACTTTTCGGTGTGCCTTATAGTGCGGAAAATACGGTACACACACACACACACACACACACACACACACACACACACACACACACACACACACACACACACACACACACACACACACACTTTGAGACTCTTTCCTGTATGTCTGCCACTGTTATGCTCACTGGGTTCTGTTCAGGGAGGTTGCTGTGCTCCTCTGTTATGTGCTGTGCTCCTCTGTTATGTGCAACCTCCTTCTCCCATATGCCTTTCCAGTACCTTTCAGTTTCCAGTCTTGGTGGGTCTGCTCTGCTGTTAGAACCCTGCCACTGAGCATACACTTTCGCAGGTTGTGTTGCGAACAGCCTGTTTATTCGTCTGGCCTCATTCTCTTTCGTGTACCTCTTTAGGCGACTGGACAAGGCTTGGAGCCTTTGTTTGGCAGTTTCGAGTGCTACAGGTATGGTCATCTGGATGTACCTCTCGGGTAGCGGCCTTTTCATCACACCTCTCTGGGCCTCCGTCAATTGACTCACATCTTTCCGAGCCGCCTTGATCTTAGCCTCCAACCGTCTTTTCCATGGTGGGTCACATATCTGAAAGAATAATTGTTGGTAAAACATTTATTATCATGCTTTATTATACACCATCTCCCAGCTGGTCACCGAAGATAAGAAGATCCAAGAGAGAAGTGCGTATTCTGCTAGACTGACTGTGCTTTTATGTCCTTGTTGGAATTTTCCACAAACATCGTGAGTGTACTTTCCTCTGATCAACCTGATACCAAAATGAATAAAAAGAGAGGGTTTAGGAGAGGCTGCTTAGTATAGCTGTGGGAATTGTATGTGCGCAGTCCTATTCTCCTTGCAAGCGAAAACAACATACAGACGTCTTCTCTCATCTTTTGTGTAAGTGCATAAATGTTACTTGACCAATGATCTTGACAGTATCTCATGGCTCCCATGGTTGCTCTTATAGCCAAGCATCTCTAAGGTCACTGACACTGAAGCGTATATCAGCTCATTGGTTTCCGTGATCGCTACGGCCCTCAGTGCTGCATTCACTGTTTCCATGAGAATTTCAGGTGGTACTTCACATCGCCGTCGTAATCGGTTTCTAGGTTGCCCAGCCTTCATTCTCGCCATGATCTTAGCTTTCAGGTCAGTTGCTGCCTTGCGCAGCTTTTCATTCATTGGGGCTGGCCTCACAATCTCTTTATCTGCATTCATTGAGGCTTGCCTCCAAATCTCTGCTATAACTTTCTCTGATCTGGCAGCCTGGGGCCCTTCACCATGGAATCCGTGTTGTACCTCATCAAGTTGTGATAGCAATTGCCGTTTGTGGATGTTGGAACACTGAGCTACTAGTTGTTTCGTGCTCAACCGTGACTGTGGGTTTCGGAGTAGCCTATCCCAGCCATCTCCGGGCAGTAGGTGGGGGACACCCTGAACCGGTTGCCAGCCAATCGCAGGGCATTCAGAGACGAACAACCATCCGCGCTCACACTCACACCTAGGGACAATTTAGAGTGTTCAATCAGCCTGCCATGCATGTTTTTGGAATGTGGGAGGAAACCGGAGTACCCGGAGAAAACCCACGCAGGCCCTTTTGTATTTTGTAAGTCGCTTTGCAACTGATTGCATTTTTAGGAAAATATTTTCCCACGCTTGAGGCATAACTGCTGGTGTGGAGTGAGAACCCACCTGTGTTGAATGCAGCAAGGTGTCCGTGTTAAAGCCAAATGGCACAATAGGCAACTCATCAACTTGAACTGTCATTGTCTAGCACAGGGGTTGGGAACCTTTTTGACGAAGAGAGCCATGAAAGCAAAATATTTGGAAATGTATTTCAGTGAGAGCCATATATTATTAGAGCTGTCAGTTTAGCGCGTTTTTATTTTTTTTTTGGCATTTTATTGGCAATTTAAAGGAATTTTAACAGGATAAAATTTTTTCTCGCGAGATTAACGCGGCACATAAACCAGAAACAAAACAACAAGCGCGCTGCACAGGTCCACGCACGCGCGAAACACCGAAAACGGATACTTTAAGAGTTTATGAATGGAAAGTTTACTTTTAAAAAGTTGCCAGATTGTTCCACTGACAAGACCAAAGTTACCTGTATGTTTTGCAGTCGTAAACTGAGCTATCATCATAGCACGTCGAGTCTGAAATACCACTTAATGGCCAAGCACAACGAAGACCAAATTTGCTGAAGCCATAGCTAAATGTATGGCTACTGCATGCAAGCCTGTCAACATTGTCCACAGCTAGACTCAAGCTGAAATCATTCGCATTGCATCTCACGACTCCATTATGGATGGCCAGCGAGAGCCTCCATTACAAGCTATGGACAGAAATTGTACGTAGCGGACAAGGCAAAGGTACACCAAGCGGGAGAAGACACTGTTTCAGGAGAGAAATAAGAGACTCGGTTGATGAGCCTCTGGTGAATAAAGAGCAGGTAGCCTGTCGAATACGATGTATGCCACTGACGCGATTGTTACTTGTTTGGAACTATTTTGTGTGGAAGGTTACAGTGTTCCATAGCCATATAAATAAAGCGGGTGGAGCTTCTCTGTGTTCGTCTGACAGCGACGATGCGCTGTGGCACGTCGAGAGTTCAGTGGTGCAGTGGAAGGGACCTAGCGAACACTGAAAATAAAACGTCTCCAGTGTTGTCATCGAACCA
>NW_017805548.1:12758-17848 GCF_001891065.2 Hippocampus comes
AATTGTTATTTCAGTAAATATTTGCATTTTGCACATAGAAAACTGATTCATGATTCCATGTTGATGAGAGCATTAAAATGGGGAAAAATAGGACAAAAAATATAAAAGGAAATTCAGAAACGATAAAAAAATGCGTGAGTAATCACGATTAATTTTTTGTGAATTTGAGTTAATTATGAAAGTTGCATTTTTTAATTAGATTAATAGATATTTTAATCGTTTGACAGCTCTTATTATATATATATCAAAATAACTATTTTAAAAGTGAATTCAACAAATGTCAGTATGATAAGCTTCTGAATGTATTTCAAAAAAAATTGTTATAATACTCACCATTAATGTGAATGGTTTTCCATTCCTCACCATTGCTCAAGATCCAGCAAAGATAGCAGAATTATAGTCAGCTTGCCGAGTCCATACGCGGAGTTGCTGCAGGCGAGCTTGTACCCTACTCAGTAGCTTGCACGCTTCCTTTCTGCTGTCTCCCGCAGGGTATTTTGATGCGAACGTCGCATGGCACGTGTCAACGTGCCGCTTTCCATTCGACCGTTTCATCGATGGTATTTTGTCATTGCAAATTAGACACACCGGAGAATATGTTCTCTCCACAAAGGTGAATCCTTCGGTCCATTCGTCCTGAAGTGTACCATACTCGTCATCTTTTTTTCTTTTCGCAATCTTATTCGTCGAAGGATTAACTTTGGCTAATGACTGAGCGGGCTGATTCAAAAAGGGGATGTCTACCTGTTACCCAGTAACAGCAAACGTAGGCCAGTATCATCCAATTAAATTTGCTCCTACCGCCAACTGCAGCCCTGAACAGGACGTGAGCAGTGAAAAATCGATGGATGGATTTAACACGCGAGAATATTTTGTTATATCTGCGAGCCAGATGCAATCATCAAGAGAGCCCCACCTGGCTCGCGAGTCATAGGTTCCCGACCCCTGTTCTAGCATTTTAGAGTGATAAAGTCTAAGTTTCGATCAGTCACTTGACTCGGGTCAACATTCGTTCTCAAGTGGCCCTCGAATGGGCCTTACTCTAAAGTCAATTGCACATCTGTGGAAGGAGCTAAAGTGTTAAATGTGGAGAAAGCACCCTTCAAACCCGAGACAAGAAGGGCACTTTGCTTACAAGGGCCGAGATTCCTTTTGACAGCTGTAGAAGTCTCATTTATAGTTGCAGAACTCATTTGATTAGCACAAAAGTTTGGGGAACAAAATATAAAGTTGGGTACCATGACTTTTTTTTTTGTTTACTTTCACTGACCCCACAGTTCAAAAGCAATGTCTAATTTTCATTGGTTGTTTTTCAGTAGCTTTATTTCTTCATTCCCGCTTGTCAGTTACAAGTTATTGCAGTGACCATTGTGGATTTTTCTTTCATTAACAGAGTGCTGACAATTTAGTCCATGTGTACACAGAAATAAACAGATTTCATCTCCAAATTGAGCATTTAACTGGGCTGTTTTGTATCAATTACCAGTAAACAACGAGGCCTTGGTAACATTTTAGACTTTGTAGGAGTATCTATCTTGGGCAACGCAACTGGTGCATTTGGCAGGTTTAAAAATGATGGTTGGATGTTACTCATTGGCGGCGGAAGAAGGTGCCTCGTTTGAGCGAGAACAGATGGAAGGACATTCAAAGGCGATGGACAAGAGTACGTCATGAAGGGAGGCCGACAGGGGAAAGGGAGTAGGGGAGTGTGAGGAGGCAAAGATTGCAGGGGAGGATAAAGAAGCCTGGGTCCGACGTTGGAAATGTTGGGGAACAGAGGCGGGTACACCATTGGGGAAGTATTCACGGGACCGTAGGCTGGCGTCGTGAGCATTGTGGGTCTTAAAGTCGTGCAGGTCGCATTTGGAGAAACGGTGGCTTGGATTTCACATTTCTGATGATCTAGTGAAGCTCTACTGTTGCTGGTGGCGGAAGGGACCCAGGCTTGATCCTCTTTGAAATTACTCTGAGCATTGTATGAGTCTCTGTGAACAGAGTAGTCACTGTATGAATGTTTTGATCTGCTGGATGATGAGGCTGAGGAAGATGATGACCTTGACCTGCTGCGGCGCCTTGGAGAGCAGACTGATCTTGTGACCCTTTCCCTGCTGCCTACACTCTGGTAGCTCCAGTGGCTTTCTTTCTTCCCGTATAATCGCTCCTTAATCCGGTGCGACATTTGGCCCAACTCTTCGGATCCCAAGTCCACCCCAATGGCCTGCAATACTTCCTGAATTTGCTGGTGCTTGTGCTCATCGTCCGGTGTCAGTCTTTTCTTCTCCGCCACAGGAGGCAACTTGGACCTTGTGCAGCCTTGTCCTACATCACTCCTCTGCACTGACCTGTCATCATAAGGAGAGCTCCTCTTTGGGCTGAAGGACTGTGGAAAAGGCTGCCTGTGGCATTCGTCTCCAAAATTCTCTTCGTTCCATTTGCTGACATTTTGTTGACCTACCTGCTCTCCTGGGACGCAGGGATGATCCGCGGCATTGTGGGAAGATGCTGCAGATGGTGGATGACCACAGTCTTTTCCAGGGGTCTGAATCACAATCTGGTTGAGTACTTCCACATCCACGCCTTTATTGAGTACATCAAGGAACCGTTGGAAACCATTGGAAAATTTCTTCTCAGGTATATCGTGACTGGGCTTGGTCACATCCTCCAAAGACTGATGAGAGATGGACAGAGGCAACCAGTTCATGCCATTTTCACCTGCACTTGCTTAGACATGCAGAAGACACGCAACCATGCCCTTCATTTGGTACACCCACACATTCTAATATTGGGGCTCTCAGTGCAGAACAACAATGATGATTACCAAAGTGGAATAATTCTATACATTCCATAAATGGCTTATTTTTACATTGCAATACTATTTAGTAAGAAAACACAGCAATTGTAAAATTATTTAACAATATTTTCTCAAATGTGTGTAATATGCAAACCCAATTCCAATGAAGTTGGACGCTGTGTTAAACAAATAAAAACAGAATACAATGGTTCGCAAATCGTGTTCAACTTAGACAAGACATTTAATGTTCAAACTGATTAACTTTATTCTTCCTACGAAATAATCATTCACTTCGAATTTTATGGCTGCAACACATTCCAAAAAAATTGGGGCAGGGCCATGTGTACCACTGTGTTCCATCACGTTTTAACAACATTCAATAAATGTTTGGGAACTGAGGATACCAATTGGTGAACCTTTGTAGGTGGAATTATTTCCCATTCTTGCTTGATGTAAAGCTTCAGCTGTTCAACAGTCTGGGGTCTGCATTGTCATGTTTTATACTTCATAATGCTTCACACATGCTCAATGGGAAACGGGTCTGGACTGCAGGCAGACCAGTATAGTACCCACATTCTTTTACTACGAATCCACACTGTTGTAACACATGCAGAATGTGGTTTGGGATTCTCTTTCAGAAATAAGCAGGGGCGTCCATGTCGACGTTGCTTGGCTGGCAGCATGTTTCTCCAAATTTGTATGCAACTTTCAGCATGAATGGTGCCTTCGCAGATGAGTAATTAGCTATGCCATTGGACTAACACAGCCCCATACCATCATAGATGATGGCTTTTGAACTTTGCATCCACTACAGTGTGGAGTGTTCTTTTCCTTTTTGGCCCAGAGGACACAATGTCCACAATTTCCCAAAACAATTTGAAATGTGGACTTGTCAGACCACAGAACACTTTGCATCAGTCCCTCTTAGATGAGGTTGGACCCAGAGAAGCCGACAGCATTTCAGGAAGTTGTTGATGAATGGCTTTTGCTTTGGAAATTGATTTTTAAGTTGCACTTACGGATGCAGCGCCAAACTGTATTTACTGACATTGGCTTTCTGAAGTGCTCTGAGCAATTCAGTGAAGCTCATTTTGTACCTTTTACACCCAATCATAGCACTCACCTTTTCCCAGTTAGCCTGTTCGTACACCTTTTTGGAATGTTTCAAAGTTTTTGATTAGCATTCCTTAACTTTCTCAGTCTTTTTTGCCACCTGCTCCAGCTTTTTTGGAATGTGGAATGTCTTGTTTTTGCTGTGTATTCAGTGCATGTAGGTTGAACATGATTTGCAAATCATTGTATTCTGTTCAACACAACATCCCCATTTCAGTGGGACATGTACTCCAGGCATTCACTCGCGGCCAACAACATTAGGTACACCTGCAGGGATGAATCAGCCGCATCAAGTTGTCTGCCTTTACAAAGATAATAATGCTCTGTACTGATTACCAGTGTTGTGTCCAAGGACCGGCAACCCGAGGCCAAGGCCAAGGCCAAGGACTTGGAAAATTTTCCGAGACAAGGCCAAGGCCAAGGACTTGAGAAATTTTCCGAGGCCAAGGCCAAGGACCAAGGACTTGCTTCCGAGGCCAAGGCCAAGGACCAAGGACTGATTTTGAAACTGAGGCCTAGCCAAGGACATGTATAAAACAATGCTATCATACCACTTGGCAGGTCCTCATGATTTGCAACACCCCTCCATCATAACCCTTTGCACTCCCTAACGCTTGAATGAAGTGTTTTTATTCAAAGAGTAGAACAGTCAGGGTACGTGTTAGTTATACTGAGAAAAAGAAATAAAATCATATGATATACATTTATGAATGAATGTTTTAGTGCAGTAGTTTCTTAATATGAAGTAAATCAACACTCAACAGGCATCACATGGCACGGAACACAAGTTGAGAAATGACTTTGCATAGAAGTCAATCACTGACTGCAGAAAAAGCGGTAATCTCTCAGTGATCATTTTACAGTTTACCTGCAGCGAGTCCCAGGGACTCACTGATCAGAAAAGTATGAGTCCCATTATGCATTGAGAGAGTCCCAAATTTCGAATTCCGAAATGGTCTACTTATTCAATTGCATATGATAATAACACAAACAACATATACATACAATTATAAACAAATGCTGCAAAAATTTAAATAATTCAGGACCAGGCCTGAGGATTTCAGAAATTCATGGTAACCGTTTTTCGGTTCAGTCGGATTACCCAATGGGAAACCACAATAACTGATGTTGGGTTCCGTAAACGTTCATCATGGGAACCCATTTTTCTATTTTGACTGATATTGAT
>NW_017805548.1:17999-21105 GCF_001891065.2 Hippocampus comes
CCTGTGCTCTGACCGGCACACCATCTAGTCTACAGTTATCTCCTTAAAACGAATCAGTCCTTCGCCTCCCCAACACTCTGGTCCTTCGAGCCGGATAACTGTATTCAAGATGGATCCAGCGGAAGAGATGTATCCTCCTGTCAGACCTAAGCGACGAACCCAGCCTCCTCCTGCCCTCCAGGAATATCAAGTGGATTACATAGGATACCAGCCACGAGATTTGCCAGCATCAAATGCAGTTAGTGTGCCGCCGACCCAGCCAGATTATCCAGTCCAGACGGCCCCATCCCTGACACCTCTCCACCGACGATTGTATGGGAATGCTGCTCACTCCGAGACTCCTCAGCTAGCCCCACGTCGTCTCCAGAGAACCAACCCGGAATGGGACACCCTACTGCAGTCCCCACCTTCAATCTCGTCCGAGGCTGACTCCTACCATAGTTACCACTTAACCCAAGCAGTCAAAGCAATGCAGGAGGAGAATGCAAAGTTGTACCAATCACAACAGTTGATCCAGTCAGGCATAAGGAATTGAACGAGGCTCGGAATGAGATCAAAGAACTACTAGAAGTTGCCCGCTCCTTGAGAACAGAAATGACCCAAATCTACAGTCCTGCCTCAAGCATGAAGCATCCTCCAGGCATCACAGCTCCCTCGTCTCCCCTCAAAGCAGGCCCTCAGGGGCTAAACGAATTGCCTCCTCCGCCCTGGCCTCAACCCGACTTGACAAGGAACATGCAGCTGCTCAACATGGAAGAGTCCAGTAATCCACCATGTTACTCGCCTTCTCCACCTGACCCCATTCACTCCTTCGAATGGCCTCCTCCGCCTCCTCCGTGTCCATTTCCAGGTCCAGTGAAGACGCAGCCACAACCTCCAGCAGCTCAGAAGCCACCGGCCTTTCACATACCTACCCCCACTCATAGCATTTCACCGGCCGTATGTGAACCAATATATAGAGGCCCTAATCCTACCATTCCCAAATTTAGCAACCCAGACCCCAGTGAGTTTGCAAGGCTACGCATAGCTTTGGAAAATCTGCTTCCAGCCAATGCCACTGAGCTGTTTCGCTATCAGATACTGGTAGATCACCTCAAGTTGGAAGAAGCCAGGCTTATTGCTGACGCTTATTTGAATTCCTCCACGCCATACACCGATACCATGGCAGCGCTCAGTGATAAATTTGGTCAACCACACCAACTTGCCCTTAGGAAAATAGCTAGTGTCCTGGAGGCCCCTGAAGTTAAGCGCGGTGACACTGCATCCTTCCAGAAGTTCTCCCTACAGATACAGTCCCTAGTAGGCCTACTACAAACCCTTGGTCCGGCTGGAGAAATTGAACTTCACTGTGGCTCACATGTAGCACGCCTCCTAAGCAAGCTCCCTGCCGAGCAGCGTGCTGACTACCGCCGGCACCAGTTTAAGCAATCAAGAACTAGCCACGCCCTCTATGACCTGTCGGACTGGCTTCGGTTCGAGTCCCGATGCCAAGGGTTTGATAGCCAAATCGATCCACGAGCTGGAAGGGAGAAACCAAGCGTGAGGAAAGACGGTCGACAAGCCAAACAAACAGTGACCATCCTGCATGGTGCAGGTGAGCCCGCAGCACTCAATCAGAAGAAGAGTGGAGTAGATAAGAACAAGTCCAAGGCCAAAGCATACTGTGCCTACTGTGAGAGCAATGAACATTATCTTAGTCAGTGTACTGAGGTTGCCAAACTCTCCAACGAGCAGCTTAAAGAGTGGATACAGGCTAACAAACGCTGTTGGCGCTGTGCACGTGCCCACTTAGCTGCCCACTGCACCTTGAAGAAGCCGTGCAACCTTTGTCAGGGACAGCACCTCCGAGCCTTCCATGAGGTGAACACTCGGACGGGGAACCCCCCCCAGGAAGTACCAGTTAAGGAGGAGAGTTGCTTAGTCAGCACGACCACCAACTCTCTCTACCTTGATCGTCCAGGCATCAGGAACAGAGTCATGTTAAAGGTCATCCCCATCATCATCCACTGTAGGGAACAGACTCTGAACACCTTCGCGATCCTCGATGATGGGTCCGAAAGATCAATGCTCTTACCAAATGCAGCCAAAGCTTTGGGCATGAAAGGCATCCCCGAAGATCTTCCTCTGCGCACAGTGAGACAAGATATAGAGGTACTCCCTGGCTACACAGTTTCCTTCCGTGTCTCCTCAGTGACTAATCCTCACACTAGCTACAAGATAGAAGGTGCATTTACAGCCAGCCGTCTCAGCCTAGCCAAGTACACCTATCCTACTGAACGCCTTAAGCAGAAGTTCAGACACCTCCATGGCTTGCCCATTCCTGCCTTCACAGAAGCTGAGCCGTCACTCCTTATTGGCTCAGATCAGCCTCACCTTGTAACACCAGTTGAAAATGTCAGGCTCGGTCCACCAGGTAGTCCAGCCGCTGTCCACACAAGACTAGGGTGGACCCTCCAAGGCCCAGTTAAGTTCATGGGGCGGCCTACCAACTCCGTTCAGTGCCTATTCACCTCCTCTTCCCCACAACTTGAGGAGCTACCCAAACATGTTGAGAGGCTGTGGAAAATGAACTCAGTCCCTCACCGTCCCGAAAGAGAAGTCATGCGATCCAAGCAAGACCATTTGGCAGTGGCTTTATTGAAAGCCGAAACCCTCCGTGTAAACCTGAATGGCACCCAAAGGTACGCTACATCCTTGCTTCGACATCCAGACATGCCGCCGCTTAAAACCTCAAAGGGGTCTGTTATGCCGCCTTGTTTTAAAACATTTCTGATACCTCGCCCTGGCTCAGTATCAAATTTAGAATAGGTTCGTTGGAGATAGGCACTCAGAAATGAAACACAAGAGACAAATCTGCTACTAACAAATTGCACGTTTATTAGCCCCACAGAATATGTCAAACAAACAAATATCAGAAACACAAGAGACAAATCTGCTACTAACAAATTGCACGTTTATTAGCCCCACAGAATATGTCAAACAAGCAAATATCAGTGTATCAAGCTCTTAGAATAGTATCCAGCTCTTACCGTGCGTCAATAGGATGGAGAGCCAACACCCCAGGTAGAGCGAGCTTCAATACCAGCTGGGCGTCCGTACGCAACCC
>NW_017805548.1:21802-24547 GCF_001891065.2 Hippocampus comes
TATCCGAAGCTCTCCTTTTATAGTCTTAAGCGTGCCTGACGCCACGCTATCTTTGTTCTTTACAAATGACATTGCTCATCATCATAAACATCATTGACGCCACGCTATCTTTGTTCTTAACAAATGACATTGCTCATCATCATAACCATCATATGACATTGCTGTTTATACAAAGATTGTGACATAGCTATTGCGAGTTATTGCGATACAAAGCTATTGCGAGTTATTGCGACATTGCTGGTTATACAAAGCTATTGCGAAACATCTTTAAACATGGAAAAACAACACAATAAAATTATTCTTACTTCATTCCACTCTTGATGTTTTTCCATCATTTAAAATGTAAGCAATCGATTATACAAAAATTATTGGAAAACAACACCAAATCCGATTCCACTCTTGGTGTTTTTCACTAATTGATGTATACATATGAACTTCATTCCACTCTTGGTGTTTTTCCATAGCAATCGATTATACAAAAATTATTGGAAAACAACACCAAATCCGATTCCACTCTTGGTGTTTTTCACTAATTGATGTATACATTTGAACTTATTATTGATTCCTCATCATAAGTCATGTGATCAATTACCGTTTCACGGACCAATCCCCACAGTTCTTCCAGCGTTAGGTTTTGTTCCCGTCGCCTAAAACTAAGTTGACTGGACCACTCTTCTAAGTAAAATTCATGACTCGGCTGAGGTCTCAATTCCACTTTCATTTGGGTCCTCCCAAAATGGGTTAAAGTTAATATAACAACAATTTTCATCTTAAGCGATTATATATTTCCCTCTCTACCTCAAGCCGAATGCGTCGCACATAAACACACGTTCCAATGTTACATAGAGTGAGTACACATACTATCCCTACAAGAATGATCAAGGGTGGTACGAGAACCGAACGCGCGGTGACCGACATCCCTGAAAAGATATCCCACCAATGATGCGCCGATGCCTGGTGTACTAATTTAGCCGCGTGCACGACCTTTCCCTTGGCTACCAATGTGGACACCATGAGGCTGGAAACGTTAGACGCATGTGACTTGTGGCCAGGTAAAACAATACCCAGTTCAGAATGTTTGTCGGAGGCTCTTTCGAACAAATCCATCCATCCTCTGAGTGGGGTTGACGAGCAGTCTCTCCCCAATCTCCCAGCGTCGCCAATTCCAGCAAACGTGTTTTCACGTCACTGAAACTGTGTTCCACTGCCCCCAGCAAGATGGTAAGTATTGCTGACCTGTAATGAGGAGGAGCATCACGAATCAAAGCATCACGCACAACCTTAGGCACCACTTCGTCATCAACGAAGGCATGTCCAGTTCGCGATATCGACTCTCGCGTGCACAATCTTCCCATACGCTGAATGGCATCGCGCATGGTTAGCCATTGGCCTTTGATCTCAGGCCAATCATGCCAAGTTGGATACACAGCTTGGGCCGACATTGCATACAAAGCGAACAGCGTGAGCTCATCACCGTCTCGCAATTGTCTCCCGAGTGTGCGGAATTCTGAGTTCATTTGCGAGTCACTACTCAAGCCTCCCAACCGCAAGTGGTCGCCGGCGTCGATTCCGATGGAATCGGCTCCTTCCTCATACATTCGCCTTATCCAGGAATCAGCTGGTTCTCCCTGCTTTTGTCGATACTTTGATGTTAAATGGGCTATCTCTTCCTGAGAGAAGTCCTCTTTTATTATCGTCATTCTGGGCGGCGGCTGAGGCTGTTCTATTCGCCTCATCACCGGGTTTCCTTCCCTGTCAACTATAGGAACATTATTCTCATCTCGCTGTTCTTCAAAGACGGGCAAGACAACATGTTGTTCCTCCCGTCTCCGCGAGATGGGTTTAACTTGGAGATGTCCAAGCTGTGGGTACAGCGGTTGAGGTTTCATTTCTCCGCCATATAAAATTTCTCCATCACCATCTCCCCAAAGGTCTCCACTCCACCCCTCCGGCTCCCAGTTTTCTGGTAAGGCCAGAGTGAAAGAGCGAACCTGTTTTGGGTCAGCTTTACGCGGCTTTTTGTTTTCTCTTGCACGCGTCTGCTGTGAGATGTGCGCCACAGTTTTTTCCAACATAGTTTGCACTTTGTCCAATTCCTTCTCTGTCTCACGCAATTTCAGCTTAGTTTGGGCTAGCTCTTTCTCTTTCAACATCTCAGAATCGCGAGCCTTATCAAGCGCTCCAACTCTCTCTTTCCAAGCTTCAGCACAAATCCACAACATTTCTTGTATTCCTTTTAAGGGAGCCTTTTCCCGCACTTCCACTCTGCTCAACATTTCTTTGATCACAGGCGGGCTTGCCGCGGGAATAGCCCCAGTCCACGGTCCGGGGCGTCCCCCGTGCCGTCGTAACAAGTTCCCTATATCTCTAAAACCATTACTTTCCCATCCAGGGACACACTTTTCCTCTGAGGCCACCTCCGCCTCCTTTACAGTTTTGATCTTTTTGATCTTAAAACAAAACTTAAAGCAAGACATTTCTGAATGTATTCTCCCACGATCCTGCCGACAACGCCAAAAATGTTTTAAAACATTTCTGATACCTCGCCCTGGCTCAGTATCAAATTTAGAATAGGTTCGTTGGAGATAGGCACTCAGAAATGAAACACAAGAGACAAATCTGCTACTAACAAATTGCACGTTTATTAGCGCCACAGAATATGTCAAACAAGCAAATATCAGTGTATCAAGCTCTTAGAATAGTATCCAGCTCTTACCGTGCGTCAATAGGATGGAGAGCCAACAC
>NW_017805548.1:30263-30858 GCF_001891065.2 Hippocampus comes
GTGTGTCCAACAGCCCCCACCCTTTAGGTTGGACACACCTATGTAGTAGATTTCCCAATAAATGAGGGGGTGAAGGGGGGGGATCGTTAGGGGTGACGTGCCGAGAACTGAAACCGAACGCTTCTCCTCGTTCCCTCCTGGTACCAGAATTGAGTCTCCTGTCTCCTCCTCGTGTTTTATTCCTGAGTGTCAAATTGGATAAACCTGACAGTCGGACAAAGTTTTTTTGTTTTTTTTTTTAATCTTTTTTTTTCCCATCAAAATTTTAAACAAAATAACCATAAAACATAAAACAAGGAGAAATTGAAGCCCCCGCTCGCCGCCTTAGTTGGGTACCCAGCGGCTGGGTGTTAGGTTCCAAGGTCGGCCGGGTCGCGATGGCACCGGCGCGGGGAGGTCCCCGACGCCGGCCGCGGCCCGGCCTGGACTAGAGTTGCGTAGACGAGGCGGACGGTGCGTCGACGAGCGTGCGGGTCGGCGGGGTGGGCGGTCGGGGAACGCCGACGGGCGCCTGACCCGGGTGGGGGAGACGGGCGGGACTGGGAGCGGCCGACCGGCCCCACGCCCAACACCTTCCCCTACCCCCGCGGCAGCC
>NW_017805548.1:30965-49936 GCF_001891065.2 Hippocampus comes
GCGCACCGACCAACCCCGCACCCGACACCGTCCCCTACCCCCGCGCCGCCCCGCCGCCACCTATTTAGTTTTCTCCCCGCTCCGGACTCAGGGGGCCGGGGCACGCCGTCCTCCTCAGCCGCATGCACGCGCTCAACGTGAATATTGTGAGAGTTTGCACCGATGTAAACCCTCTACACAAAAATGTAGAGGGTTGTTTGAAAAAAATGCCGACAGTAAAGTTTTTTTTCGACGTAGAAATTCTCGGTCGGTCGGGTTACCGGAAACACACGACTCTTTTTTTCTCCGCCTTACGGTATTTTGGTGGTTTTGCTTTTCGGTAATACACACCTAACTGTCATACTTTGGTTGCCTAATTTGGAAAGAGGACCAAAATACAATGAAACCCCAACTTCATGGTTTACCATTTACAAACGTATCGTAGAAATGGTTCTGTCAGTCGTCATCTGTACCTGTGGGTAAAAAACAAAAAACAAAACAAAAAAGGACGTGAGAGAAGCGAAACGTCCTTTTTTGTTTTGTTTTTTACCCACAGGTACAGATGACGACTGACAGAACCCTTTCTACGATGGAACTTTCTTGTACGACTGAGAGCCTCCACAAGCATTTACAAACGTACCTGTTTTAATTATTACAAGTCAGACTTCTGCCACAAATTTGAAGGCTTGCTAGGCCAAAACTTATGCAAGACTCGTCATGACTTTGGCTTGTGCTATGACTGAATTTCGCATACACGACATAAAAAGACCCCCCCCCCCCCATGTACGACATTTATCGTGTCAAACTAAGCTTTTCCTGTTCCAGGTCATTTATGATGATCAAAATTACTTCCATTTGCTCAATACCAGAATCATGAGAATGTTTTTTTTTGTTTGTAAACAATTATTTTCTTCAGAATTAGAAGTTTACATACATTTCATTATTATTTGATGACATTGTCCTTAAATTGTATGACTTGGGTCAAGCGTTCTGGAAATCCTTCCACAAAGCTTCTCACAATATTTGCCAGGAATTGTGGTCCATTGCTCCCGAGAGAAATGGTCTAACTGAGTCAAGGTTGCAAGTCGCCTTGCTCGCACATGCTGTTTCAGCTCTGCTCTTACATTTTTAATACGAGTGTGATCAGGGTTTTGTGATGGCCAACCGAAAACATTCACCGCTATCCTTTTCACAGATTTGGCAGTATGCTTCAAGTCATTATACATTGGGAAGACCCATCTGCACGCGACCTTTAACTTCCTGGCTGATGTCTGTATTTCCACATAATATTCTTTCCTTGTGACACCATCTATTTTGTGAAGTGCACCGGTCCCTGCCTAAGCAAAACAAACCCAGAACATGATGCTGCAAGCCCTGTATTTAACAGGTGGGCTGGTGTTATAGAGCTTGTCAGCTTCCCCAGTTTGTTTCTTCAAATCCAACGATGCTCATAATTGGCCAAACAGTTCCAATTTTTGTTTCGTCAGACCACATGACATGTCTCCAAAAAATGAAGGTCTTTGTTCCTGTGTGCATTTGCAGACTGTGATCAATATTTTTTGTTTGTTTCTTGTGGAGTAATGGCTTCTATTTGCCAACATGACCTAAAGAGTCATGGTATCAGGTGGATAATGACACTAACTCGCTTCAGCCAGCATCTCACAAAATCTTTTGGTTTTGTTCTTGGGTTGATGCGCACAATTCAGAGCAAAGCACGTTTATCTCGGTGACAATGAACCCATCTGCTTCCTCAGCATTATAGTGGCTGGATAGTCCCATGAGGTTTATACGAATGTATTATTGTCTGAATAGATGAACGCAAGCCCTCAGGGATCTGGAATCTGCAGCCAAGGATGAACCAGACTTGGGCAAGTCCACGACTGACTCCCTGATATCTTGACTGATTTCTTTGGACTTCCTCATGATGTGACACAAAGAAGCAGTGTGTCTCAGGTGTGCCTTCAAATATACCCACAAGCGTGGCTCTAATTATCTCAAATGTTGTCCTCAAACTAATCAGAACCTTCCAAAGACATGACATCATCTGTTTTCAAAGTTCTTTTTTAAAGGCAAAGTAATCTTCCTATATATAATTTTGGACTTTGAAGAGGGCAATGAAAAATTGTAAAAAAGAAGAAAAAAAAAAGATTTTCTCATGATTATGGCATGAAGCAAATTGAAATAATTTTAGTAAACCAACTTGACCGAAAAAAGGAAAAGCTTATTCTGGGATCATGTCAGACAGTGAGGAAAAGAGAACTTCTCTTTTTTGATATAGCATATGTAAACTTCTGGTTTCAAATGTATACGAGGTGCCAAATCATGCTGTTTTAGTTGCATTTTTTTATTTGAAGAATGAAAGAAAAGTCCTTATTTTCGTGTCGCTATGTGCCACAAACCTAATATCCACCACTACGTTAAAACGGGGAGAGTAGATGCCGCCCAACGAAGCGAATATTATGTGAGAGGTTCTGAAGATGATTACAAAAAGAAGAATCAACAGAGATGGAAGTGGACTTTTCTGAAAATTCCGGGAAAAAAAATATATATACATACACACACACACACACACACACACACATGCGCGCGCGCGCGCACACACACCTGGCTGATCACGCATGAATTAGTTTACACAAAACGCTATTCAAATACTCAACATTCAATGATTAATCTTCCTTTTGTGTGCACACGTGCACCCTTTGTGGCTTCCGTTCTCGCCGAAATTTCGAAATCTCCGAGATATGGCGAGGCCATGAGAATGCGAGGCAAGGGTATTACTGTTGTGGCGACGCCACTCAAGCTAAGCGAGCCTCAGCAGTAGATAGTCCGCTGCTCTCTGCTGTGCGTGCTTCAGCGCGAACATGTACGCAAGCGCATCTTTTGATTTCAACCAATCAGCGCCGACGCAACGACGTCACACACCCGACGTCACACACGACAACAGCTAAGCTAGCCGAGACGACACTCGAAGTCAGACGGACACATTTTTCTGCCAATCTGTATGTTTCCCTTTTTGTCCAAATATATTTTTCACGACAAAAACTGTCTTGGCCACGGCGTCTTTTATTCATTCCACTGGGGTAGAACAAGTGTGTTCATAAAGAGACGAAAATTGTTTGGGAACAACACCCCCGTTCTAGTTGAGATGGTATTACCCAAGAGGCAAAGTTCTGCTTGCAACTGTTGTTGCGAGTTGCCATTCGTTCTACAAAAGCACAAGTCAAATGCCATCATATCTTGTGTCATTATTACACAAACAAAAATCTTTTAACTGTTACTCGTGTAAGAGCCTCAATATGGCTACACTCGTGAAAGCAAAACAACGAACTCAAACGCGTCTTCGTTCAATGCTGTCAACTAATATCCGGATTAATTTTAGGCAAATTTTCCTCAATTCTCCGGAGAGATTTTCATAAAAATTTGAAAAACCCGGAATTCCGGGAAAATCCGGAGGACTTTCATCTCTGAATCAAGGATTGTGTTTTGACAAAATCAAGAAAAAGAAAATACTTTACAATAAGAGACGCAACCACTAACTTCGTCTGTCACTCTGAATACTACAGACATCACTAACAGAACAGCACAGTTGAACTGGCTACACATCAAGTTAGCTTCATGTCACTTGGGAATTTAATTGAGAAGACAAAGTGATAGACAATACCAAGACTTGTTTGAGACTGTTAAAAAGAAAAAAGAAAAACTAAGCACTTGTGAATGCATTCATTCACTCGCCACCTTAGCCGAGTTTACTTGCTGCTGCATACATCAGCGCCGCTGCCTTATTTGACGTGACGGATCGGACCATAAACTAATGCAACGCATTAACCCTTTCAAGGAAAGCGGTTACTAAAGTGGACAGCTTATCATGTTATCAGGTTACAGGGTGCATGAACGGGTTAAGCGAATTAACAGATTAACACCAAAACATGTAATGTCTTTTTTTTTTTTTTAAGATGAGGATTAGAAATATTTTTTTATATTTCTCATCATATTAAGAATGTTTAATAGATTTAGATTTATACACTCATGGGAACGGAAGAAAAAAGTGCACTTGTGTGTGTGTGTATATATATATACACACACACACACACACACACACACACACACACACACACACACACACACACACACACACGTGCCTGCGTGCGTGCATGTGTGCGTGTGTGCATCCAAGCACAGCTCCAGCAAATTTGTTCCAAATCATCAGTAAGCCACTTGTATTCAAGTTGGACGTTGTTTGCTGACTTTGAAATGATATAAAAGTGCACTTTCTGTCATGCTGTACTGCAGACTGAGCATTCTTATCTTTGTGAAGGCAAACTTCGACACAGCAGTTTGTTTTGAGTTATGCAACAACTGCTTCGCTGCATTGGGTGCCAGGTTTGGGACTTAAATGCCAACAATGTTTCATTAAGTGTTTTTCGTATTGTAGTAAGACTTGCCTTGTGTGAGATCAACTTACCTGTCTTTTAGATGCATCCAAATAATTCCTTGCTCGATCCGTACCGTATGCAGGAGAGCTATTCTTCCTTTCTCTGGATTTGACATCTCTCTATTCACCGACATAAATCAGATTACATTATTACAAATGAAAAATTGATCATTTCTCACTCTGGATCCAAATGTTTTACCTTTTTTGAGTCATCTTGGGGAAGGTTCCTTTCCGGTGAGCAACTGTGATTTCTTCCTTGATCCTCTCTCGCTTTGTTATGCGTCGACAGCTGTCTCTGACTGGAATCATAGGGCTGGTGGTACCTGGAAGTAAACTCTTCATGTCTGTGATGGATTCTAGAATCTTGCATACTCCTTCTGACTTCCTGAGGCAACGGATGTTTATAATCCCTTGGAAAATGATCTGGCGACTGCCTATATTTTTTGCCATCAGGCTCAAATCCGTAGCTGTAGGCATCGCGGCTGTCATCTGTGAACCTTCGCCTTTTCTTTTCAGCAATCCTCCTGTCCGGAGAGGACAAGCGTCCCCTCACTGGGCTCCTCCTATCTGCATCTCTGTCTCTGACCAGGGAGTCTTTAGAGTACCGTTTTTGAGGGGAGTCGCTGTAGTCTGTACTTATGCTGCTTCTCTCTGTTCTGCCAGAACCACTTCGACCATGATGATGATAGGAATCCCATTGTCCATTTCGATGGTATTCATACCTCTCTTCCTGTCTTTTATCATATTCATCCCTCCATCTTCTGTCTCTGTCACCATGGGTCTGCCTTTGGCCATACTCAGGTCTTTTTGAGTGCATCTTCACGCGGCAACTCCAGCATGTGACACAACGGCAAAAACTACAGGGGAAGAAAAGTGAACCCGGATTAAAAGTGTAGATTGGAGGAAGACAAACACACCATTGTCAAATGAATTATTTCAAGAACCCCACGTTCAATCCCAGGTTGCTGTGCTTCCATTCAAGCATTTACCGACATTCAATGGGAGGTTAAGTATATATTACAGTTATCATTGGGAGGCACAGTTTGTGTGTATCCGCCGCTGACTGGCTGTCACAAGCAGCCACACTCTTGATGGTGAGAGATGAAAACATTGTTTTCCATGTATCACTGCATTTGTATTATTCACCTTACCACTAAACACAGCTACTGATGATGTAGAACCACGTCATGGTCTTGATCACAACTTCAAAATTTTTATAAAGTGCAAGTACATGCGCTATAATACTTGACTAATTTCCAGAATCTATAGTTGACAAATACACCTCAAAAACCTTAAGGCGAATAGAACTATTTTTCAAATTCATAAGTGCATCTTTATTTTCTGTTTTTCTATGCTTCTGCCAAATGTGATGTAAATTGTGTGACCCACACCCACATATTTTGGACTGTCCACAGGCAAGGCCGTTTGTGATGTTATGCCGACCCGCCACTGCTCATATTTTCCATTGCTTCCTCTGTGAATTTCAATAAATGCCTATTAAAGACGTTATTTTTATGCCTTAGGCGGCATGGGGGTGAACTGGTTAGGACGTCTGCCTCCCAGTGCATAAGTGGAGGGTTCGTTCCCAGCTCCAACCTTCTTGTGTGGAGTTTGCATGTTCTCCCCGAGCCTGCGTGGGTTTTCTCTGCCTTTAAAATAAAGTCTAATAATGCTGACCTCGTGTAAATCAATGAATTTATACAATTTTACACAGATCCTTACTATGGGCTCTGAAGCTTTGCATTTGCATTCGTCGGCTCGAAACTCAGGTAATAACATTACTAATTACAGAATCATTTATCCCGCAACTATTGCTCGGTTCCAGTTAACTTTGAGCTGCATTCTATGACGTTAAAGATCAGTTAGGAGACCAGGTTAGCTAGCAATACTCGGCACTTAGCATTTCACAAATTAACTTGGATTTCACAAATTACCTTTCCGTCCGACAACACTTGGGTGACAATTGAAGACGGGCCACTCGTGGTCACTCGATAATTGAACAAAAGCAAATGATTTGCACTCAAATTGCAAGGTTATACTGATGGCAGTGGTGAACGCCAACGCACCGTTTGAAGCGCTGTAAACAATCGGATGAAGTCTGTTGATATTACGCCTCTATCGCCGCCTATTGGATGGAGTGCCTTCTTCTTCCTTCTTTTGAACAATCTTCATTGTACAAATCAGATTACAAATCACAGAAAACAAGCCAAACAAGTTATCAATACATATACAGTATGAAGAGAGATAAACAAAAAAGAGCCAGGGCGGGTTTTAAACAAAACTTCTAAATAAAGAACATGAAGCAACAGTCTTAACTGCAAATACAAGTACAGTACTGTACTGTACTCTGGTTTCTGCATTGGAAAATTACGAAAATAGATTTTGAATGGGGCGGCTTAGTGAGCAACTGATTCCGGCTCCGGCCTGCCTGTGTGGGTTTTCTCTTGGCACTCCGGTTTCCTCCCATATTAAAAATAATAATAATAATAATAATAATAATAATACATTAAATTAAGTAAAAAAAAAATCAACAACAGCTTAATGGAACACTCTAAATTGTCCATAGGAGTGAGCATGAGCGTGAATGATTGTTCATCTATGTGTGCCCTGCTATTGGCTAGTGACCAGTTCAGGGTGTACCAGACCCAATGCCTGAAGACAGCTGGGATAGGCTCCAGCACGCCCGCGACCCTCAATAATCTTACGATCAAATATCTCTCAACCTAAACCTCTCACACCCAAAATAAGACATGCTTAACTGATTGAAATTCCCCATAGGTACATTTACCTCTATCTTGCTTGTCCATTCTAAACAGGCTTCTGTTTTTTCATCCTTTCTGTTCCCCACTTTCCTCATTTCACATTTCCTCTGTATTCTGTTATATCATCTCCATTTCCTTTGTCCCTTTGCTTTTGCCACTTTTCCTTCATTTTCTGTTTCACAATACCTTTAATTTCTGATTTACTAAGTTTAAACACCACCGACTAATCAACCATCTGAATTCTAAAGAGTTCTTGTTGTATTTCTACTAAAATATTTTTTCGACTATATATCTACTAGACTACACTTCAAAGTGGGCAATGACGAGCTGGAATCACAGACCTACTTTTGGATGGACAAACAATGCAGTTTACTTGTGAAGCTACCGGCAGCTATCTTAGGCTGCCACATGCTAAGTCTGTCGAACTTGAATACATTGATTTTTTTCCACGGCATTTTCCATCTCTACTGCGAAAACGCCATTGTTCAAGGGCCCCTTGTAACTCTCTGGCCACCCCCACATCTAAGAGAAAATGTAGCCATTTTTGTGATTTTTTTTTCTTGTTTTTTTCACATGGATGCAGTATTCTTTGATACGGTGCTCCTGCAGGAGGATGAGCATGGTGTTTATCACCCAATTTGAGGAGCAGACAGCTCCTCATCCATTCAATCAAACACAAATACACACACACACTAAGAAGAGAGAGGACATAGCAGCACAACATAGATACAAAACAAATTACCAACATTGTCAACAAACGCGACAAAAATCTGACATTTACCCCCTATTCTCTCTTTATAACAAATGTCAGTATTGAAATCTTGGCGTAATAAGGACCAGCACGTCAGGCGTTGGTTTACTATTCTGCATCCGAGACAAAAACATAAGAGGCTCGAGGTCAGAAAATATCACAGTTGGACTAGAGCTGGACCCAATGTATACTTCAAAATACTGTAAAGCCAATAACAATGCCAGTCCTTTTTTTTCAATGGTGCTGTAGTGAAACTGGTGTTTTTAAACATTTTTAGAAAAGTAGCAAATTGGGTGATCAACACCATGCTCATCCTCCTCCAGGAGCACCGTGTCCGCGCCATGAAGCCCTACCTGATTGCCAGCATGCGATTGGTTCAGGAGTGGGTCCACTGACCTATTTAAAAAGCACGCCGCTTGCACTGTTTCTCCTCTCCAGCCTTTCCCCCACCAGTGAATGTTAGCTAGTGCTTGATTTGTGTATGGTAACTATTGCGAACCGTTTTCCAGTCACAAATTGATAGTTGGGCACTTTATGCAGACTCTGTTGGCATATCTCGAAACCTGTTGCACAACCTATGTAAATACCTGTAAATCTCTGTCAAGGCAGGTCAGTCAAGCAGAGGAATAGTAGTTGGAAGAAGCCTTTTTTTTCACTTTTTTTTCCTCATTATGTTTAGGTACGGTAGGGTTTATTTAGAGGGACAGAAGCGCTTTAAAAGGACGAGGGGTTGATTATGACAGTATATGAATAAGGACGTTGGGTCGATGACGGAAGGGTACCCAGGTCGCGGACGGAGGCCGGACCAGCAAAATAGGGTAAAGTGCCCATCTCTGGTAATAAATGTTATTTTATTTAATCTTCTCTATTTTCCATGTTTCACAATTTCACAATTCTTCATGTATTTGTTTCCTCTAACACCAAGAAGCACTTTTGACCACAACAGCCGTTTTTTTTTTCTACCTTGAAAATGTGCAGTTGACTTCAGCAATAAAATATAGGAAATTTACACTTCATGCTATTTTCTCATACTTTGCAAAAAAAAAAAGTTAATTTAGACTATGGTGACCGTCCTTCCGCTTTGCTGATTTCCTCGAACTCGTTTTGCTTCCTCTGTTGTTGTTGAGACATAGAACCCAAACAGGTGTCATTCTAAGCAGTCTTCATTTCATGTTGTCCATGTTGCCATCGCATGAAAACCCATTGTTTTCCAACAACAAATCCTACTTTCAACATACCCCATACAAGAGTGAAATGTAAAACCACTGCTACATTACTGCATGTGCCATCTACCGCATTCTTAACACTACAGAGGTCATTGCTCCCAGGTTGAAATGATGATCAGACATTTTAAAACATCTAGTCCTAAGTGATGATATAATGGTATCAGCAATGTATACAGTGAGGCAGAGGCAAGTTGGAGGATAAACGTTCCTAGAGGCTCTCCGTGGCCTTTCCTTACACTCTGCACTGGTAGAAATGAGCTGGTTGAAGTCGCTATAAGACAAAACAGTTGATCATCATACATGACAGCTTCATGAACACACAGAGATTAAGACGCTGACACCATAAACAGTGACCTTTAACCTGACTAACAGTTCCAACTTGATCGGGTGGGTGCTCTATTGTTGTTGTTCATAACTAAATGTACAGAGTTAATATTTGATGAAGATTGTCATTTTTAATCTCCTGTCAGGAAAGTTGTTGAACAGCCCAATCTTCCAAAGTGTACTAGAAAATTTAGTTTCAAACCAGCCGCTTCTCCCACCTGTCATTGATAGAACTTGATCTCTGTGTCCACACAATCAAAAAACAAATTTCCCAGTTCATCGCCTGGTATCTCTCCACTCAACATGGCTGAAATCTCACTCAAACACTGCGATTCGAGGTTCCTCAGAATCCCATAGATGGCTAAGCCCTTGTCCTGCCCAGAGAAAGAAAAGAGATATACAACAAACATGAAAAATTGGACTCATTATTATGCGTCCTGTTTTTTTGTTTTTTTTGGTTTGTTTGTTGGCAGGAATATGCAACCTTGCTAAATTGTTTCTATAAATATTTCAAATGTTTTCCTCGAGTCATTACATAATAACACAATGGATGTTGCACTTATTGTGTGTCAAATACACGCAGTTGTTTGTAGCTTATGCCAATATTCGACAAAACACTGAACAATGATCCTTCTTCTTTGAATATTTACTACTGTTTGTTTAAGTTTGGTGTACTTGTACATGTGAGCAATGCATTGTATGTTTATCCATCTATCCATCCATTTCTAATCCGCTTCTCCTCCCAGCTGTCTACAGGCAATAGGTGAGGTACACCCTGAACTGGTTGCTGGCCAATCGCAGGGCACAGATAGACAAACAACCATTCACACTCACAATCACACCTCAGGACAATTTGGAGTGCCCAATCAACCTGCCATGTATGTTCTTTTGGAATGTGGGAGGAAACCGGAGGACCCAGAGACAACCCACGCAGGCATGGGGAAAACATACAAACTCTGGAATTGAACCCTTTCACCTCTGCACTGCGAGGCAGTCATGCTAACCAGTGGTCCTGCCCATTTTATGTGTAAAGTAAACCAATTTCTTTATTTTCTATCTTTACAAGGAGGTTCAGTCAGTGTTATTCTGTACTTTGCTTTTTCAACTACTAGACATGCAATTGACATACCGGATCAGTCTTCATGGTGTTAAGTGCCTCCTGGTGAGCCTTGTAAAGGTCATGTCTGCGATCCACTTGAGAGCGCGGCTGCTCCCTGACAGGCCCAAAGTGCGGGGAGACCACCTGAAGCACGGGGGTGTAATCCTCAGAGAAGATATAAGGTTTGAATATGGACCTGGGAGTGCAAAGGAGGATGGGGGTAGGGAAATATGACAAAAATGGAGAAAGGAAAAACAAATAAACTCACTAATGCTGAAGCACAGTCAAAAGCCACTTTTGCATTGTATCCGTTCCTGAGTAGTCGAGCTCCATTACAGTTTTTCAGGGCCTTGCGGTTACAGTGGAACTGCTTTTCAAAGCCTCCTCCAAGGTGGTTATAATATGTAGGCTGAGCAGGGCCGCGACATCACTGATGTCTGATTGGCCAACAAATGTAGGCGTTTATTTTGCGATACACCAATTCATAAAAATACAGTATATATAGCACGCATAGTGCGTTTTACAACAATACTTAACCATATTTATGATTTCATACGTATCAATGGATGAAATAGTGAAGATTGTAGTAAAAATGTTGCTGCCACCTTCATCTCATCGTCGTCACTCTCTGGCATCCGAAGCTGCAGCCCGGAGCCTTGGCAGTCGCCCGGCTCATGAGCGGCGAGTTGGGGCGGCTGCCAAAGGGCTTCGGACACCAAGGGTGAAGACAACAAGTCGCACCCATTGGCAGCAACTCGGAGAAGCGGCCCAGTTGGGACATCTCCACACCACGCAACAAAGCCAGTGGCCGAGACTCACCAACTCATGAAATGTTATGGCAGAACCCCAC
Source organism: Hippocampus comes (assembly GCF_001891065.2). Lineage (NCBI taxonomy): Eukaryota > Metazoa > Chordata > Actinopteri > Syngnathiformes > Syngnathidae > Hippocampus > Hippocampus comes. Next base: position 42,389 of record NW_017805548.1, read on the forward strand.
ACGCTACAAGTGTGCATTGTGCAGTGGTGGCTTGCCTAGTTCTGTTGATGCCGCCCCAATTGATTGGTGCCTGTTGTAATGGAAGAGCAACAATGCTATTTTGTATCTGTTTGAGCTTTCTCTTAATTTAGTATTATGAATAGGAACAAATTAGTTTGTCGGCTTTTTCCCAATCTCCATTGTAACGCAGCAGCAAGCAAACTGTGAACAAGGAAACTGCTGAATTGCATAGCTTTTTTAAAATCTTGATTTATTTTTTTTTCCGTGTGGATTTAAATAAACAAAGCTTTTCTCAGAGATGGGAATTCTGTCCCTGGGATGAAACGGTCCCTCCGTCCATCCCAGACGGACGCCCATTTTGGGGACGGAGGACACGAAGTTTTTTTTAGAAAGGAAAGACTAAACCAAGGATAGAAGTGGGTTTTCGTCCGACCCTGTAATCGTCCCGAACAGGGTCAAGTACCTACAGGCACCCATTTTACGAACGAATGAGAGAAACACGCACCTCCATCCCAAAAATTTCCACATCGCCAGTCAGTGTGGTGACCGACAGTGATTGTGTTGGCAGCGAAGTGCTATCTTGGTTGCCACTGAAACTGTTGTAAACAATACAGTCTGTTCAGAAAGCTGGCTGTGTAGATGGTCCCATTCCGCACCATATGTGGGTGTTTTGTTTTTTTTTTTTTTAAATTCGGCTGCGTCTGATTATTCATGGGCATGCGTGTGACGAACTATGCACGTTTTCGATGCAAGGCAGCCAAAAGTTAATTTCAACCTACTCGGGTGAAATGTGCTTCGGACAAAAAGTACCTTGCAACGTTTCAAAGACGCCACTGATCACCCACCCCCGCGTACTGCGTTGGAAACGCGCCGGCGGAGCACAGGGAGGCATGGGTGGACAATATAGCACCCCATTTCCTTGCTGCGCTGCTATGGAGAGGTTTTTTTTTTTTTCAACAGCCAGCAACATCTTCCGGCCAAGGGGGACAACCCTGGCCAGTGCCAGCTTTGACAAGCTGGTCTTCCTCAAGGGTAACAAGTCCCTCTTGGGGTATACCACCAAGGAGGAAAAGTAGCAAAGGGTGAACATGAAGAAAAAATTAATAAATAATAAAATATATTTTCATGTGTAAAGTGGTCCACATTGTTGCACAATAAATCAAATTGTGCGCTAGCCTGTTGGACACTTTTTTTTTATTGCTAGTTTTAAAAGAGTGCCGACTTGAATAGCGGATCGAGTGGGTGTGCAAATGCGTGTGTAGAATTCAAATATTTGCCCTCAGAGCAGAATGAAATCTTGTAATCCTGTTGCGTGTATTGGCCCTTTAACTGAGAGTTCAGATCTGCTCACTGTGTAAAACATAGCTATGTGGGGGACAAGTGCACAAAGAACGTGTGGAGGCAAGCGGGTTGTCAAACTGTTAACCCAGAAGTGGATGCCCGTAAGGTAAATGGAATAGAAAATTAGCCAGCTATAAATAATGTTGATGAATTATGAAACCTCTGCCGTTATCCTCTCCCCCACGGTGTCATGCACGGCCTTTTTTTCGATGGCGGATTGGTGAAATGTAAAAATGAAAGCGCTTTAAAAGGACCACGACAGACAGGGATGGAGGATGATTCTTTCATGAATAAGGGTGTAGGGACGATGATGGAATGGTGCCCCGCGCGCAGACGGAGGACAGAGGACAGACCGACAAAATCGGGTCAAGTGCCCATCTCTGCTTTTTCTAATCATTTCAAAAATGGTTTTCACAAATACATAGTACAGATTACATACAGCACTCTTTAGAGAGCTGCTGTTTCTCATATCTGTTGTTCCTAATTTTACATGTGGGTAATACCAAGAGACTCAAAGCTTCAATATGTGAACAGCCTTTAGTCTCCATCCATCCATCCATTTTCCGCCGCTTATCCGGGGCCGGGTCGCGGGGGCAGCAGCTTTAGTAAGGAAGCCCAGACTTCCCTCTCCCCAGCCACTTCTTCGAGCTCTTCCCGGCGGATCCCGAGGCGTTCCCAGGCCAGCTGGGTTACATAGTCTCTCCAGCATGTGCTGGGTCGTCCCTGGGGTCTCCTGCCAGTGGGACTTGCCCGGAACACCTCACCAGGGAGGCGTCCAGGAGGCATCCAAATCAGATGCCCGAGCCACCTCATCTGGCTCCTCTCGATGTGGAGGTGAAGCGGCTCGACTCTAAACACCTCCAAGCTTCTCGCCTTGTCTCTAAGGGAGAGCCCGAACACCCTGAGGAGAAAACTCATTTCGGCCGCTTGTATCCGGGATCTCGTTCTTTCGGTCACGACCCATAGCTCGTGACCATAGATGAGGGTTAGGACGTAGATCGACTGGTAAATTGAGAGCTTCGCCCTTTGGCTCAGCTCCTTCTTTACCACGACAGACCGATACAAAGTCCGCATCACAGCAGACGCTGCACCGATCCGCTTGTCGATCTCTCGCTCCCTCCTGCCCTCACTCGTGAACAAGACCACAAGATACTTAAACTCCTCCACTTTGGGCAAGATCTCCTCCCCGACCCAGAGAGGGCACTCCACCCTTTTCCGACTGAGGACCATTGTTTCAGATTTGGAGGTGCTGGTTTTCATCCCTACCGCTTCACACTCGGCTGCAAAACGCTCCAGTGAGAGTTGCAGGGCCCTGCTTGAAGGAGCCAAAAGTACCACATCATCTGCAAAAAGCAGAGATGCAATACTGAGGCCACCAAAACGGACCCACTCAACGCTCCGGCTGCGCCTAGAAATTCTGTCCCTAAAGGTGATGAACAGAATCGCCAACAAAGGGCAGCCCTGCCGGAGTCCAACCCTCACTGGAAACGATTCCGACTTACTGCCGGCAATGTGAACCAAACTTTGACATCGGTAGTATAGGGACCGAACAGCCCGTATCAGGGGGTTCAGTACTCCATACTCCCGAAGCACCCCCCACAGAACTCCCCGAGGGACACGGTCAAACGCCTTCTCCAAGTCCACAAGGCACATGAAGACTGGTTGGGCGAGTTCCCACGTACCCTCGAGGACCCTGCTAAGGGTGTAGAGCTGGTCCACAGTTCCACGGCCGGGACGAAAACCACACTGCTCTTACTCAATCTGAGGCTCAACTTCTTGACGGACCCTCTTCGCCAACACCCCTGAATAGACCTTACCAGGGAGGCTGAGGAGTGTAATCCCTCTATAGTCGGAACACACCCTCCGGTTGCCCTTTTTAAAAAGTGGGACCACCACCCCAGTCTGCCAATCCAAAGGCCTTTAGTCTCGTCATATAAATTGCCAAAAACCTAGCTTACCGGCCGAGAGGTTTTTTTTCCCTCCGGTTTTTGCTATTTCTTTCTTGTCTATTTTAGGGTCTGAATGTTGTTGTTGTTGTTTTCAGTATGTTTGGAATATGTGTTTGGGTAATTTGGGGGTTTTGTAGATGACAAACCGGGAGGGGTCTGGAGTAGCAGTGAAGAAGTGGATGCAGGGCAGGCTGGCGTCTCTGGGGAGTATCGACACCATACTGCCTGTGGTGCAAAACCCCCCAGAGTCCATGCAGATGCCACTGGGCTTGTCCCTCAGAATAGACATCATCACTTCTGCTGTAACAGAACCTAAAAAATACAGGAAAAAACTTGTTTATTACTGCATAATCCAATCGTACAAGTTTAGCACAGAGAATACTGTAAGTAGTCAACACAGTTTTCCAAAGTCTTTCTACCCCATGACAATGTCAGGGAAAGACAAGCAAACCCATTCAAGTTTACAATCTTAGATGTGCAGGTGGGGAGCTGTCATGCATCGAAAGGGGGTGGCCATGATGCCCAGGACTGCCATTTGGTAAAATTATCATATTTTTTCGAAGTTCCCGATGGCCAGTTGTTTCAGGTCTTATAAAATAATTTTTTCGTCATATACAGTACACAATTTTCCAAGTTTATAATGGATTACATGATCATTTTGTTACATCTATAAACATTCATACTGTATTATACATCAGAGTTGGCAGACTACTGTTATAACATACAGATTTGTTATGTCCCTTGTGGTACGTTGTAACGAGGTTCGACTGTATCATGAAAGTAGGACATTTAAGTAGAAGGATGCAATTGTGATTTCCATATCTCAAACAATTCATTGAAACAAAAGTTAACAATAATGATGGGTGCATCACAACAAAAACATTCAACATCTCAATAACTCATCATGTGCCCTTCAGCATCAATTACAGGTTGACAACCGCGTCTCATGCTGTTCACAAGTCGACTTATTCTCTGCTGAGGCATGGCATCCCACTCAGATCATTGAGGTTTTGTTTTTGCAGCGTTTCGATCCTCGACACAGCAACTCAGCTGATCCCACAGGTTTTCAATAGGATTCAGGTCTGGAGAAAGTGCAAGCCATTCCATTAGAGGTCCAACAGTCTCCAACAGCCCTTCCCTGATGATGCTGGAGCATTGTCGTCCAAGAAGATAAAATTAAGCTCATGTTGGGGAAAAAAAATCACTGGATTAATGTTATTCAGGTAGGATGGGCTTGTCACTGTACCATTCACAAAGTGTAGGAGAGTTCTGTACCGACTGGACACATCTGCCAACACAGTAACACCGCCACCACCAAAAGCTAGTCTGGTGACAAAAGTGGCTGATGCATAGTGCTCTCCTTGACGTCCCCAACATCGTTGGCGGGCATCATTTCTGCTCAACGTGAATCGACTTTCATCAGAGAACAGCACTAAGGACCACTGGTCCCTTCTCCAGTGTAAATGCTCCCTGGCCCATGCAACACGATGACGCCTGTGCCCGGTGGTGTGGTCAGGTACCCCTCGCAGGATGTCTTGCACACCGACCACCCTGATTTTGAATGTTCTGACATGACACTTGGGTGCCTCTCACCGCCCTTAAACGCGCCTGGAGTTGAGTGGCATTCACCCTCTGGTTTCTCAGGGAATTGTTCACAATGTAGCGGTCATCAGCATAGGATGCGGCCAAAGGACGTCCACCTCTACATCTTTCTGTGAATCTTCCAGTCTCTCTGTATCTCTGTTGCAACCTGCCAATGACACTCTGTGACAGTCTAAGCTCAGTGGCCACTTCCATGAGAACTTCCTGTTTGAAGCATCACAACAGCAAGATACTGATGAGCCATTCTTGGGTGTCATCTTGGTCTGATGATGTCAAAATGTGAACAGGACGACTGTTTAAATATCAGCTCTACTTGATTCAGGACATTTATTGGTCGATTCAAGGATCAAACGCATTCATGTTGTCAATTTTGCCATTAAGCTTTTTGTTTGAGAACAACTTGTGCAAAAGTACTGAAACATTTAACAGTAGGACATGTGCATTCAAATGCTTATAGGATGTCACATTAAGTTAATCTCTCAAGATTTGAATGCATTTTTAATGCAAACAGCCCGAAACAAAACGAATGTTGTTTTTTCTGGGTGCTTTGAAAGCCTACAACCCTCACCGTCATGTTGCTTTAGTAGCTCTGCACCCCCCTTATAGCGCTTTTTGGCAAGCTCCATCCGGACGGGTTGCTTCTCAAGGCCGAACACTTGTGAGAAGTTAAACTTTCCTACACCATCCCACCAGCCCTGTGCCCGGGCCACGCTCCGCAGCTCTGGATGCTCTGCAGAGATCTCGGTGCCGATAGTCAACTGGTTGGAGATGTTCGTCACTCCCTCTGAAAAGGGAAATTGGCTTTTACACATGGACACAATTCTTCATACCCTTTCGTGAAAGAATAAGACAACCCCAGAAGGGTCACTGAAATGACTGACATAAGTAAAAATTGTCCCCGCACCCACCAAAATCATAAAAATAAATAATAATAATAATAATAATAATAATAATGAAATAAATAAACCACTGAAAACGAAATTAGGATTTGCTTATGAATTGTGGCACAACATAATTATGACAAGCAAGCAGAACCAGCCAGGACAAAAACAATGATACCCCTCACTAAAAATTGCCTTCTTTTTCTTTTTGCTTCCTTTTCTTGACATGATTAAGTTTTGCGTCTGTAAATAAATAGTAAATGTGACTTGACAACAAGAGACCATTGTGTTTTGTAATTTTTGAAACAGGAGAGTACCAGAGGGGTTTTTTGTTTTATTTTAGAGCAAGACCAAAACTATCACTGTAAATTTAGCCTTCAATGAAATTTGCTCATTATTTTTTACAAATTTGCTGATTTTATGGGGAAGGGAAAACCAATCCTCCATTAAAATGTCTCATGCTGTCGAAATCCATTTTTTTCTACAGTTATATGCACAGCATTGGTCAAAATGAGTCAGTGACATGTTGTGACACCTATGCGCTTCAATAGCCTGAAAATGAATGAAAGACAAAAACAGTGAAGTTGAATTTGGCGTCGTTGTGATGTAGACTCAAAAAATAATGATATAAGTACTTGCCCAATTTGTGACTGCTACATGACCAATTATTTCATGAAAAATGGCTTAGTGACAACAATGCCCAACAAGCCAATAGTAATCACCTGAGATCTTCCGTGCCACCCACAGTCTTCCAGCTGTTTCCAGCACCCAGGCTTCATTTCGGTCCACCAGAAGAAAGGTGTTATGGTAGCTCAAAGGTTCTGAATCTTCCCTGCTTTGACCGCCTTGTCCGTGTCGCTCCAGCAGGCCAGTGATGACAGTGAGCGCTGCCCATGCACTGTCACCACGTTCTAGGCCCAGCCTGAGGTGCAAGAAATCATGGCTTTCTTTCACATGTTTGTCTTGAACATAAAAATAATACTGTACAACATGGTCAAGGTTACAAATGAATAAACGTTTCCAGCAAAAGACGGCAGGGATTTTTTGAACAATTCTTAATGTGAGTGAATGTTGGATGAAAGCTTCAGGTGTCTGCAAGGAAGCTGTAGATTATTGCTGTCACAATCTATTGCCATCTAGCTAAAAGCACGTATCAATACCAGGGATGTGTTCCTCCAGCCGGTCCTCGAGGACCGAAAGTCGGTCCTTGGTCCTTGGCCTTGGCCTTGGGAGTCAATTCCATGGCCTATGCCTCGAGTTGCCGGTCCTCGGACACAATGAGGGATTAGAGCCTCGGATCCCTTGTCCATAGGTATCAAGTGGTACGCAAACACCACGAAGGAATCAAATAAATTCCATCCAGTGAAACGCATATTGACGGATTAAGCTGGCGCTTTAAAAGGGCGGGTCTGCCACAAACAGGCGACAGTTAGCGCAACGAATAAAGAGCGGAATCACGGTTAGTTTCAATCACGGTTTGTTCCGTTCGCAATCGGCAGTTTAAATAGCGTATAAAGTCTTTCTGTAAAAGTGGCGTCTTTTATGTAGTTATTTTTGCACAGTCGTCACGTTTCTGCGGTGGCACTATAATGTTTGTTTGAACCAAGTAATTTGCGTTACAGCTGGAGTCAATAATGCCGGCATTTCACTTCCGGGTTTGGCCGTTGGGATTTGGAGTCCTTTTGCTCGATTCCAGTTATGTTTTTGGTGAATGCTTTCTCATGTTTGGAATAATGAATATTGATAATACATAGTTTAAAATCATGGTTGATTTA
>NW_017805548.1:51359-55218 GCF_001891065.2 Hippocampus comes
CTTCTATGCAAAGTCATTTCTCAACTTGTGTTCCGTGCCATGTCATGCCTGTTGAGTGTTGATTTACTTCATATTAAGAAACTACTGCACTAAAACATTAATTAATAAATGTATATCATATGATTTTATTTCTTTTTCTCAGTATAAATAACACGTACCCTGACTGTTCTACTCTTTGAATAAAATCATTCAAGCGTTAGGGAGTGCAAAGGGTTATGATGGAGGGGTGTTGCAAATCATGAAGACAGTCCTTGGTCCTTGGCCTTGGCCTCGGAAAATTTTTCAAGTCCTTGGCCTTGGCCTTGCCTTGGAAAATATTCCAAGTCCTTGGCCTTGGCCTTGGCCTCGGAGGCAAGTCCTTGGCCTTGGCCTCGGGTTGCCGGTCCTTGGACACATCCCTGATCAATACTCAGTTTATTTTCAAAGTATCCATTCATCCATCCATCCATTTTCCATTCCGCTTATCCTCACAAGAGTCGCGGGGGGTGCTGGAGCCTATTCCAGCTACCTTCGGGCAGTAGGCGGGGGACACCCTGAACCGGATGCCAGCCAATCACAGGGCACATAGACACAAACAACCATCCGCACTCACACTCACACCTAGGGGCAATTTACAGTGTTCAATCAGCCTGCCATGCATGTTTTTGGAATGTGGGAGGAAACCGAAGTAGCCAGAGAAAACCCACACAGGCACGGGGAGAACATGCAAACTCCACACAGGCAGGCCGGAGCTGGAATCGAACCCACGACCTCTGCACTGTGAGGTCGACGTGCTAACCACTGGTCCACTGGCCCACTGGGCCGCCCTCAAGAATAATCATTTAAAAAGAAAAAGAAATATATCCTGCTCGCAGGTGCCAGTACATGAAAAATCTATTATTCTTTCTATGATCTTTCGAAGTATCATTGACAAAAATACTGTAACCTTGAGTTGCTCGAGATGCTGTGTCGTCAATGTATTCAGTAGGAGCTCACCTCACAAGATCCATGCCCAGCAGAGCATCTCCAGGAATGACAGCCTCCCGAGTCCAAACTGCCTCGTTCCCTATACAAACTCCCCGATCGTTGGCTCCCATTTCAGCTCCCCACATCCAAGCTGGTTTACTCAGGATGACTGCATGTGTATACTCAAACTGAGGGATCTGTATGTGCGTACACTATAGAAGAGACCGGACAACATAGTAGAAAGAAATCAACTGAGAATGAGAACAAGAAGACTGAAGACTGCTCAACTGCTGTGAAGTCTCCCACCACATTTGTACTGTCCCAGCAAAGTAATTCTCATTTTCAGGTGGCTGGCAGGCAGAATATTGATTGTATGAACTCATTCTCTGATTACTTTGGTAGATATGTACATTATATTTCTTCTTTGTTACAGTACCAACAAGTCAACTACTTCGTGTGCCCTCCATCACTTACTGCTATAGCCATCCGTCAATTTTCAACACCGCTTATCCTAAACAGAGTAACACTGGTGCTGAAGAATGTTCCTACTTAATTCGGGTGGAAGGCATACTGCACCCTCAACTGGTCGCCAGTCAGTTGCAGGGCATTATAGACACGAAGAACCATTCACACCCACATTCATACCGTCACTGAGTGGAAACCGATCCCACGCTGCTAGCAAACAAATCAGGCGAGTGTACCACTACTTTATCAGCGACCCACTGCAATATTTGTTGCATAATAATACATAATTGGTGTTATACAGGCTTAAAATGATCAGTTAAATCAATTAACAGAACATGTGAATGACCCATCGAGCTATCAATTTTGTTCCATTTATGTGCGGTTCAATGACAGGATGAGCATCTTAAACATATTTCCCTCTCCCCAGCCACTTCAACCGGCACTTCTGGGACGGATTACACTGCACTTGCTCAGTGTGAAAGGTCCGCAAGCACGATGCTGTCACCCATATTTGAAAGCGCTGATGTAGCCGCCTACCATGAAATAAACAGGGAGGCTTTGTAGATATATGACTCGTTAATTTTATTTTTTGAAGCATTATAGTAATAATAAGAGCTTGAGTGTGCATTGTTAGCTGGAGACTGGCAGCAAATCTGACTGAGCAGTTTGTTTATTCTGCTGTTGTAATATACAGTAAAAGCAAATTGAAATGATGCAAGTTGGGACCTTGGAATGTTGAGCAGTTAACTCCACTCAAACATTCACAGGGTCTCCTACATGTGTCAGTGTTTGAAAGTCTTGAGAGTCAACCCGCAGTTCCACATTGAGCATAGTTTTCATGACGATTGACTCGTGTGGAAACTTAAATTTTCTCTGCTACAGTCAGTGTCATTTAAAATGGATGTGGTAACACACATTGGGAAATAAACTACCCGGTACTCAAGATATTGATTAGATTACTGCCTCATTTAAATATTACATTGCACGATTAAATATACATGCATAGAAATAGAGCAAGCAAATTATCTTACAACATTAAACTAATTTGTAATAATATAAAACAAGACTGACACAGGAATTGTGGAGAGTTTCTCAATTTTTTTTCTCAAATAAGCACTGCTAACAGTGCTGGTGTCTGAATTGCTGTTTGAAACAGGGGTCAAAGACTGTTTAAAGCCCCTAAAAGTGAACTCAAAGATTTTTTTTCGAAATACATTATACATGCGTGAAGATATGATAAGACTGAGGACTATGTACTGTAGTACTCATTTGTAGAGCTATAGCGTAAAACTGTTTTTTATTTTCACCATTTTAATTTTTCAGATTGTTTTTTTTTGGGGGGGGGGCTGGCTACAAAGGCTCTGCATGACGCACTTTGGAGTCCAACATGACATGCCCCTTTCTCTCTTTATAAGGGCTCGAGCGCCTTTGTGACGTGTGGCAAATAAGTAGCTATGTCTTCACTTTTGGATCGTCTGCTGGTTAAGCACCTGACCCCCAAAATGTCTATGTGCATCACTAGAAGTAAATGACTCATGTGGTCTTACCTCAAGCATGGTTCCGGGAGGGTGAGATGTTGAGAGGTAGTGGACTACCTCCTGCACCTCATCCCGGGGACGGTCGGAGTTCTTCCCAAAAATAACATGGTTATCAAGAGAGCCAGGCGGCAATGAAACAAAACAGTCACATGACATTGGCTCTCCTGCCATCCTAAAACAAAAACAAAATTCAGAATCTTATCTTCACCCAGTGATCTCTCAATTACTCCACAATATGGCCTGCTGCACTCAGAACCCTCAAGCTTCCTGGCCTCTGGTAGAGGACCCGATCTGAATGTGGGACGGACGGACACCCCCCACCCCTCTCAGAGGGGTGAGACGAGGATGTGAGATGAGGATTTGATGTTTTTATATACAATATATATATATATACATACATACATACATATATTTACAGGGCATATTTGTTGTAAACAATGTACCTGATGGAAATGCAGGCAAATTTGCAACATGGTACCTTGTGGTTGTGCCGAAAGTCTGGATGGATTATCAAGTACCTTTTCCCTCTGCTGTGAGCGCAGTGATGCAAGTATGCATTAGTGATGGGAATTCCGGCTTTTGGCTGGGCTCACTAAAAAGAGCCGGCTCTTTCGGCTCCCAAATGGCTCCTCAGTTTTTTTGTTGCTTAATTTACTTCCAAAAATCATGTAAAATTATGTGTAAAATGAATTACTAATGTAAAAAAATATACAGTATATCAAATCTTTATTATTTCTATATTTATGGCTTTATTTATATTCTTCTGAACATACTCAACATGGAGTGCTACAAAAAATAAATTACAAAGTACAAAAACAAAGACCCATCTCAAAACAAGGTCAACAAAAAGTTCCAATCTCTGATTGTGTAAATTTATAAGCTTTTAACTATTTTCAGTAAAACAACATAAG
>NW_017805548.1:55862-66493 GCF_001891065.2 Hippocampus comes
GGGTCAGGAGGAAAAAAAAAGTCGGCTCCTATTAGGAGCGGCTCCCTATTAGGACCCGGCTCCCGTCGTTCACTTCAAAGAGCCGGCTCTACCGGTTCGTTCGCGAACGACACATGCATACAATGCATGTGTGTGCAGTCGACGAGGAAAAAGATCAACGCAAAGCTCACACGTTCGATTGTTATTGAGTCCGAGAAGAGCTGAACACCGACCACTTCTTCCATACCTGCGACAATCGGGATTAGGAGACAGTCTTGTGCAGAGAGCACTTTATTGACTGTAATCCGCACAAATCCCGGCGCTAATGTACGAGGCATCGCTTTATTTTCGCATTCGTGTCAACGTCAGAGTTGAATTCTGGAAATAAATTCATCAAATGTGAGATGGTAGCATGTTGTTGGCTGTCAGTGTTTATTAAATAAGATTAACCCTGAATTCTAACTGCGTTCAAACCAGCCTCCACTCGCAAAATTGAAATCAAGTGAGCCGCCACTGCGATTGTCAATGCTCTGCACTACGGTAATCTGCCGCCAGCGAGTGGCGTTAGCCACCTTCAAAATAAAAGCGCATCCACTAATGCATAAACGTCATTTGTTTGGTTAAAAGAAATTAATAAAAATACAAAATAAGTACTTTATTGTTTTATTATTTATTGAACATATAGAACATACAATACAATAACAGATTGACAAAAGTGAAGGCAAGTAAAAATTATAAAAAGAAAAAAAAGAAAAATAAAGAAAGACATCATCACAGTTTTATGTTCAAAGGAGTAGGAAGAAGTAAATAACTTATCTAGTCCTACCCCTTGTTATGTAACAGTATATGAATTGATCTTTTTTCAATACAAAAAGAAAAAATCTACATATCATCAAATACTTTTACCCTTATGTGTACTGTACTAATCTATTTATACACATTTCGGTTTGTATATATATACTCATTCTTTCTCCTTTATATATCAATTTTCTCATATTCATTGTAAATACTGCATTCTTTAATATATTTAATAAATTGATCAATGTAATTCCGTTGAATTAATATATTTTATAAGAATATCAAATTTATTTTCTTCACTCTGATTTGTGTAGTTTTTTTGTATCAATCTTTTGAATTTGTTTTTGAACTCAACGAGCGATTTACTTATCTTCAGGTCCGTTTCGAAATTATTCCACAGATTGACACCTATTACTGATACACACCTTTGCTTGATGTTTGTTCTTGTTTTGGATTTTTTGAATTGGTTGGTACCCCTTAAATTATAACTATCTCTAATTTCAAAAAGCTTCTGGCTTTCTTGGCTGTCGGGTAAAGATTCACAGAGGAAGAACAAGAACTCCCAGAACAGCAACAATAAGCGTTCTCAAGTGGAGATAGAAAATAAAGTAAATGGTAATTCTACATCAATTTCACTCGATATTAAAAAAAAAAAATCATTAAAACAATCAATCTGGGTGATTGCGCAACCACACCAGGTTGTCGACACACTAGGGCAGGGGTCCCCAACCGCCGGTCCGCGGACCGGTACCGCTCCGCCGGGCATTTGGTACCGGGCCGCACAGAAAGAACTTGCCTTAATTCAGTTTTATTTCGGAATACGAAAGATGTTTTATTTTGAAAAACTACCGGATTCTCCGTTACATCCGTCTGTGTCACGCTTGACACACGTCAAGCCACGCTTCTCCATCACGTGACCGACTACTTCAAAACAAAACGCAGAAGCTCCCAAAATGAGTAAAAAAACTGCTGGAGATCGCAAATCACGGCGGCCTTAAAAGTACGTTCGAGACAACTGGATGAAAGTTATGGCTGAATTCTCTGAGATCGCCACAATAGCACTGTTGCTATTTCCGACACCCTACCTGTGTGAGGCGGGGGGTTTCTGCAGCAACGGCGACGAAAACAAAATTACGAAGTAGACTGGACATAAACCACACACTTGAGGTGTCATTGTCTCCTTTTACCCCGAGATGGGACCGTCTGATTGCAGAAAATCAAGCTCGGGGCTGTGGTGAGTCGTCATTTTCATGCACTTTGAATTTGCGTTGTATCGGACACACTAAGGCATGCCAGGTATACACCCACAGTACTGGCATTCAGATCGAATGTTCCATTACCAATTAAAATGCCTCTCAAATATGACATTTTGAGCTCCTCTCCTTATTTCAAAAGATTCTTAAAAATGAATTTCAGTTATCCCTCAATCAAACCAGGCGTGTGGGACACTAGAGCACTCCAGGTATCCAACCAGACCACCCTCATTCGGATCTGATGTCGGCCTCTGGAAAGTGACAAGATGGCCTGCATTCTGACATGTTGATCTTTTCGCCCATTTTTAGAACATCCTAAAAGAAGGAATCCAGCACCCCGGCTCTCCACCCAGACCACCCTCGTCCGGATCCAATGTTGCATTTTGAAATAAAAGGCCTCTGAAAACTGGCATGTTGACCTGATTTCTGACAAGTTGGCCTGTAGGTCTGGGGATAACTACAGCACTTCGGCTATCCAACCCGACCACTGTCGTTCGAATCTGATGTTGCATTTGGGAATAAAAGGCCTCCGAAAAGGGAAAATATGATCTTATTCCCGACAAGTTGGCCTGAGCGCCAAACATGTTGACATTTTAAACCGTTTTCAAAAAATTCCTAAAAATTGAACCTTCGTTATCCCGTGAGGGCTGTAGGTGTAGAAGTAACTACAGCCCTCCGGCGATCCAACCCGACCACTCTGGTCCGAATCTGATGTTGCATTTTGGAATAAAAGGCCTCCGAACAGTGAAAATATGACTTTATTCCCGACAAGTTGGCCTGAACGCCAAACATGTTGACATTTTAAGCCGTTTTGAAAAAATTCCTAAAAATTGAATCTTCGTTATCCCGTGAAGGCTGTAGGTCAGGGTATAACTACAGCACCCCGGCTATCCAACCCAACCACTCTTGTTCGAATCCGATGCTGCATTTTGGAATAAAAGGCCTCCGAAAAGGGAAAATATGACCTTATAATAGTAAGGGGAATAATGACCTGATAATAATAAAGGCATATTTTGTCAATTCAGAGGCCTTTTAATCCCAAATGCAACATCAGATTCGGACCAGAGTTGTCGGGTTGGATAGCGGAAGTGCTGTAGGTATCCCCTGACCTACAGCCCTCACGGGATAACGAAGGTTCAATTTTTAGGAATTTTTTCAAAACGGTTTTAAATGTCAACATGTTGGCGTTCAGGCCAACTTGTCGGGAATAAGGGCATATTTTCCCTTTTCGGATGCCTTTTATTCCCAAATGCAACATCGGATTCGAACAAGCGTGGTCGGGTTGGATAGCCGGGGTGCTGTAGTTATCCCCTGACCTACAGCCCTCACGGGATAACGAACATTCTATTTTTAGGAATTTTCCTAAAACGGTCGAAAATGTCAACATGTTTTCAGATCAACTTTTTTATCTCCATTTGAGAACGCTTTTTTGTGCTGTTCTGAGAGTTCTTGTTCTTCCCCGGTGAACGTATCGTTAGCTGACAGCCAAGAAAGTACTTATTTTATATTTTAATTAATTTCTTTTCACCCAAACAAATGACGTTTATGCGTTAGAGGAGGCACTTTTATTTTGAAGGTGGCCAACGCCACTCGCTGGCGGCAGATTACCGTAATGCACAGTATTGAAAATCGCAGTGGCGGCTCACTTGACTTCAATTTTGCGAGTGGAGGCTGGTTTGACCGCGGTGAATTCTAAAGCTCGGTTTTGCAGAAATGAAATGCGCATGTCGTCTAATATCTCTAGCCTTTTTTTGAGTGGGGGAGACTTTACCCTGCCACTTTCAGAACTGTGTAAACTAGGGCAAAAAACGGTTACTATTGCTGCCAAAAAAGCATTTACCTGTCGTATATTGTGAGCGCTGACGGCCAGCTGGTAAATGATAGGTTGGAGGCACAAGAGTCACGTGACCAAGAAATCCTAAAGTATACTGTACTGTACTTAAGGGACTCGTCTCTTCTGGTCGCACACTAATTTGATCACGGTCTCTTGTCGCTCATGTGAGCTCAGCAGCGTTGGCAGCCATTGCCTCATTTTTTTTTGCCAAACTTGTCGAAGCTCGATTGCCTACTACGGCAAGTCGTTTGAGCATTTTGATATTAGTGCGCGGATCGAAATGTTCATTGAAACAGTAAGAATTTGAGGTTAATAAAACCACCAATAATTTTAAAAGAAAGACAATTTATTTTAAGAGTTTTGTCATTTCTTTCGAGTAAAAATTAGAAAGGAACCTTCATAGAATTTAATTCGTCCAGCTCAGAAATCTGCTAAACTGTCCACTTTACGAGATATTTCAATTGTCATATGATATAGTTTTCTGTATCTGATTCTGTTACAGATTTTTCAGCACCTGAAAGATACATCTGTAAGCTTATGTTAAATTATCAATTCTTTTCATTTTATATTTGAGCATTCTATTCTTTTATGTTAGAGTTATCTAAATTATATTCTGTTTAATAATTGTTGAAACATTTTTCTGTTGCTTGCGTCTGATTGGCTAAAGAGAAGCAGGAAGTGTTTTCGTGACTGAAAGGGGGTTGTGTTCTCGTTTCATCCGTTCGGAAATGCAGTCGTTTTTTTTTTTTTTTTTTTTTTTCTCCTTTTAATAAGCTGCATCAAAGGATTCCATCTCTCCATCTGTCATTCGTAAAGAAGAGCCATCCACTGAAAAACCTACGAACCCCTCGACTTACATTGGTGGCAACGGTGTTGGTATGTTTTGTGTGGCTTTTTGACTCATTTTATGCAACGATTTTTTTTCTTGCTAATTGTCATCTTGCTAGCCACGTGGATTTTTTTCGCTCTACTGAATGGCTGCTGCTAGTCAGTATTTTGGATGAGATTTTGAGGTTTCCTGCAGTTTTATATTTTTTTTCCCTACCTTCTTTTTGGATATTATTACCGTCATTGTTCAACCTTTTTGAGTTCACCATGTCCATTTGTCAACCAACTGAGATGGCTCATTCTGCTACTACTTCTGTGGCTGCTGCAAATGTTACTCCACCTGGACGCCTCAACGTTGATTCATCACCAGTTTTTAAAGGAGAGTGGGACGACTGCCTCAATCAGGCGGCTCTGGCCTGTAACACCAGCTCTCACTCCTCCACGGGATTCACCCGCTTTTTCCTGACACATGGTCGAAAGGCACGGATGCCCGCTGATGTCCTGTTCCTCTCTAATGTCCAGTCGTCAATCTCCACACACTCCAGCTGACAAGACAATGCAAGTGACCCCAAAGCTGCAATCTGCCTTCAGATCTGCTGCTGTGGACAGAAGGTCTACAGCTCTGCCTGCAGCATTGGCCTCAAGTCCCAGTTCCTTTACACGCCCAGGCCACCGCCATGTTAATTTCAAAGACTTTGTTCTGACATGTTGCTGATGCCGCCCACCCCCCTGGATAATGTTGTTAATTTGTTATAACCTGGATTTTACAGTTCAGTTATCAAATTAGAAATGAGGACATTTCTCTAGTGGGAGGGGGAAGAATGTAAGCTTATGTTTAATTATCAATTCTTTTCATTTTATATTTGAGCATTCTATTCTTTTATGTTATAGTTATCTAAATTATATTCTGTTTAATAATTGTTGAAACATTTTTCTGTTGCTTGCGTCTGATTGGCTAAAGAGAAGCAGGAAGTGTTTTCGTGACTGAAAGTGGGTTGTGTTCTCGTTCATCCGTTCGGAGGTGCAGTCGTTTTTTTTTTTTTTTTATTACTCCTTTTAATAAACTGCATTAAAGGATTCCATCTCTCCATCTGTCATTCGTAAAGAAGAGCCATCCACTGAAAAACCTACGAACCCCTCGACTTACACATCTTTTACAGATTTTGATCCTTGACAATGAAATCAAGCACAATTATATTGTAATAATTATTTGTGTATTGCAAATCTTAATTATCGACTTTTTAGTCACTCTGGGCTAGGATACTTGCCAGCTGCGTAAGCGGCTATTGAATGAGTCGAGTTAAAAAAAAATTATATCACGAAAGAACACTGAATATAATAGTGTCTTTTACCCCTTGATAATATGACTTGGCCTACTAGGATTTCCTTGGTGACACTCCATTAGAGTTGAAAGCACCTTCGGTCTGTGATAAGAAAATGCTGAACAATTACAAGGTAGACATCAACAAAATCTGTCAGATTTGAAATGTATTTTATCTGTTATGTTTGATTCGACTTTAAATTGCAGGAGTAAAAGCAAGAATTAAAAAAAAAAAACATAGTCTCCCATATGAAAATCCCATGATCTACCTGGACTATTTTGACATCAAGACAGAGGTAAAAGAGAAAAGGCCATTAGGTGGTGCTCAAGAGCTAGTTTTATATAAAGTATATTATAATATACCGGTACTTATATATTTTAATGTCTTGATAATTTTTAAGACATTTTAGAGTGTAAATTGGGTGTAAACGTTTACATTTCCACTTACTTTTAATTTATTACTGATACATGTAAATGGGCTGAAGTGTGAAGAAGGAGTTTGTCAGCATGAACAAATATTCAAGAATAATCCATCAATTTTCCGATCCGCTTTATCCCCACAAAGATCGCAGGGGGTGCTGGAGTCTATCCCACCTGTCTTTGGGCTGTAGGTGGAGGACACCCTGAACCGGTTGCCAGCCAATCGCAGAGCACACACAGACGAAGAACCATTTGTGTTCACACTCACGCCTAGGGATATTTTAGAGTGTTTCATTAACCTGCCACGCATGTTTTTGGAATGTGAGAGGAAACCAGAGAACCTAGAGAAAACCCACGCAGGCCCAGGGAGAACATGCAAACTCCACACAGGGAGGCCGGAGCTGGAATCGAACCCTACACCTCTGCACTGTGAGGTCGCAAACCACTGGGCCGCCCTCAAGAATAATCATGAAAAAAATAAAATAAAATAGAAAGTATACTGCTCGCACGTGCCACCACATGAAAAATCTATTCTTATAAATTTATTATTGTGTGGATTCTTGTTCTTGGGTTTCAGACACCTTTTCTGTTTCCTGATTTGTCTTCGATCTTTCTTGATTATTTTTTGGACTTTTCTCTCTGTCTTGATGGAGACATGTTGGATGAGGCTTTTGGCATTTCTCACAAATGCTTCTGGGAGTACAGTTTTTGGAATTGTGACTGGAGTTGAGACAGCCAAAAGTTTTTTTTAGACTGCACAAACTTGACTCTTGACAAAAAAGACATTTGACATTTGCCTTTTCATTGGACTGAGTGGCATGTTGTTCCTTCTTGTCTTGTCTTTGAACTGATACTTATCTGGTTCAGTTGGTTTCATTGCATGCAACGAAGCGATTGCATTACATGCAATTTTTGCTTCTTTATTCAGAAATTTGACAAAATAACTGAAATCAGGGAACATTTTGTGTTCATCTTGGAACTCAGGCACTTTTCTGTTTCAGTGTGCACTGAGCCAGTCAGCTAACTTTGGTGCTATTCTCTGATTTTCTACGCAGTCATTCAACACTTGTAAACCTTGATTCAACACTATTTAAGTCTGCATACTCATGTAGATCTTTACTGTATTTGGGTCTGATTTTATGCCATGATTGAATGTTGTCTCTATGACTATGACTTGCCAATCACAAAGGAATCTCCAAACCTGTCATTGAGAATTTCCTAGGCAACAGAATGTGACTGTGTCTGTTCCAAACAAAAAGTGTCCCTGCTATAACGATCTGAGCTGAACATTCAACATACTTTTGCTTCAGCCAATGTCTTGACAAGCTCAATGGAGGTTGCTCCATTTGCATTTGAGATCGCCATTTTAGGCATAGATGCTTGATGGGGTACAGATTGTCTTGTGAGCGCTGCAATGTGA
This sequence comes from Hippocampus comes, assembly GCF_001891065.2. Taxonomy (NCBI): domain Eukaryota; kingdom Metazoa; phylum Chordata; class Actinopteri; order Syngnathiformes; family Syngnathidae; genus Hippocampus; species Hippocampus comes. The sequence goes on from NW_017805548.1 coordinate 63,716, forward strand.
GAAGGGGCAAATGATTTAGAATGCTTGGTTGTGGGAGTGAACTATCTTGCCTTACTTTGGAAGATGAAACAGGAGTCTTTTCTTCATCTTTGCTGCTAAAACTCTCGCCGTCTAGTGCTTATGCTGCATTGTGCTATGGCATTTATTTTAATAGGTCCACTTATTTTCTCTTTTCCTTGAACTTAGTCTTTATTGTGCTGCTCTTTTCTTTACCTCCTCAAATTCAAGTTCTCTTATTTCTTCCTCACATTGATGTTGCGTTTTCATTATTTTAATGACTTATACAGAAGCTACTACTTCAGCTGCAGCTCGTCTTTGTTGTCGTGTAACTACAGATGCCTGTTGGGATATTCTAGACGGAGACTTTGACCTGTCATTTTAGAGGAAACGCAAGAACTACTTTCAAACATTGACTCTAAGAGTCAGGCCAGGGAATGCCATCTTGGTCACCATTTTCTTCCAAAAGACACCGAGCTCTGCTTTCAAAGCAGTGCTTTGGCGGCTTCATTGATAGCCCAGCACACGTCACGTTTTCTTTTATTTTGACATGAGGACTTTCAAACCTTCTGACCTCACCATTTAATAGATATCAGTCATTCGAGCGCTGATGGCACTCACAGCTTCCGGGATCAAATCAGTGTCCATGCATTTAATCATTCTTTTAAAACCAGTGGTGTCAAACATACGGCCCGCGGGCCGGATCCGGCCCGCAAAGGAGTTTAATCCGGCCCGCGAGGTGATTATGTAAAGCAGGGTTGTCAAACATACGACCCGCGGGCCGGAACCGGCCCGCAAGGAGGTTCAATCAGGCCCGCAGGATAATTTAAAAGTGAAAAAAATGCATTATTAAAGACACAGAATTAATATTTTTAATTAGGTGCAATTCATTGAGTATCCGCAAGGGGACACTGTTTTGATCAGAGAAGAAGACAACAGCAGCCTCAGTCCGTCACTGAGACAGACCCATGACAGCAGACGCTTTCAATAGCACTTTCACATTTACACATTTAATAGCACTCTCCTTAGTTTGTAAGGTGTAGGCAGGGATTACCTTTAGATTTTATATGCATGTGTACATGGTTTAAAACTTCCTTTCTTCATAAATCTTGTTTAATCTTAAAGTGCATTACTGTATTTTTCAATACCAATTACTTGTTAAAGTTTGTACAATCAGTGGGATCAGTTGCAATGCATATATGTGAATGATAAAAGTAAATTGCACATTTGTCGAAGGAAATGTAAGGTGGTTCATGAAATATTTTGTAAAAGATATGTTCGTTAAATTTCAACATTTTCCGAATGTTCTTGTGCTTCTTTATACCAAAACAAAGGAAAGACATATTGTTTTGGTTATTTATAGCAAAGTATGGTATCATTTTAATGGTCCGGCCCACTTGACATCGACCGAGGCCGTATGTGGCCCACCATATGAAATGAGTTTGACACCCCTGTTTAAAACTGTTAATTTGGTATTTCCACTTCTTAAAGATTCACTCAGGCAGCCCGGTGATCGCGTCGGTTAGTGCGTCGACCTCACAGTGCAGAGGTGCAGGGTCCGATTCCGACTCTGGTGTGGAGTTTGCATGAGTACTCCCTGCATGGGTTCTCCCTGCATTGGTTTTCTCCAAACAGTCCGGTTTCCTCACACAATCCGAAAACATTCATGGTAGGTAAATAGATCGCGCTTGAAGCTCAACTTGCAGAATGTACGCTTTTAATTTATTTATCTTGTAACCTAAATATTAAGAACAATATAGTCCATTACCATGTCAAACCCTCAATTACCATTACAGATCCAACAGCTCCTTCTAGTGGCAATAAAAAGTACAATTGAACTTCAACAGCTGCTGCTACTTCTCACATCATTTTTTCAGTTGTGTTTCACTGATCATTGTCTTTATCCCAGGCCTCTATCACTAACTTACCATTTCCATAAAGGATGCTCTCAATTTGCATACTCAGCTGCCTAGTAGAGAGTAACATATTTTATTGCATGGCCACAAATTCGCATTTTGTGCACATTACAATGATACTTTTTCCACAAGAATAATATTTTAAAGTTTGCCCCCTTTTCAACTTTGATCACCTGACCCTCGCCTTATATATATTTAATATATATATATATATATATATATACAGCGGCTGGATAGCTCAATTGGTTCGGTGGTTCGAATCCCGCCTGGGGCAAAAAAATGAGCACATAACACCATCCAGTGTGGGTCCTTGGGCAAGTCCTTCACGCTATGCCTACCTCATACAATGATGAGAGACAATAAAATGAATGACATGCCGGCTCAGACGTCGCCCGGCCAAACAAGGTCCGCATCAGGTGCTGGGGAACCAGAGCACCTTGATGAAAAATGGGCTACTGGAACAAAATGGAGATGGGCGAGATGCGATAACATGGCTCTGTTGGAATGCTACTACTCAAGCAACCCTAGTCAGAGGGGTTACATGCAGAGAATGCGGGCTGAATGGTTACTTCGAAACCCACAGTCACGGTTGACCACGAAACAACTAGTAGCTCAGTGTTCCAACATCCACAAACGGCAATTGCTGTCACAACTTGAGATTGACGAGGTACAACGCAGGGTCCACGGTAAAGGGCCCCAGGCTGCCAGATCAGAGGAGGAGGTCATACCAGAGATTGGGAGGCAAGCCCCAATGAATGCAGATGATGAGAACGGGAGGCCAGCCCCAATGAATGAAATGCTGAGCGAGGCAGCAACTGATCTGAAAGCTAAGATCATGGCGAGAATGAAAGCTGGGCAACCTAGA
>NW_017805548.1:69590-69844 GCF_001891065.2 Hippocampus comes
TTGACGTGGGTACTCCGCCCCCTCATCTCAGACAGACAGCTATGGATAATTTCAAAGGGAAGAAAATGGATAACACGACGAAGAACAAATTTGCTGAAGCCATAGCTAAATGTTTGGCTTCTGCATGCAAGCCTGTAAACATTGTCCACAGCTCGACTCAAGCTGAAACTGACGCGATTGTTACTTGTTTGGAACTATTTTGTGTGGAAGGCTACAGTGTTCCGTGGCCATATAAATAAAGCGGGTGGAGCTTC
>NW_017805548.1:70500-89250 GCF_001891065.2 Hippocampus comes
TATATATGTATGTATGTATGTATGTATGTGTGTGTGTGTGTGTGTGTGTGTGTGTGTGTGTGTGTGTGTGTGTGTGTGTGTGTGTGTGTGTGTGTCCATTTGCATGTGCGTTAAGTTCCAAGTGTTAAAAATAGGAGCAAATATGTGCCACCAGTGAATTCCCATCTCAAATAGGCACTACCTGTTCAACTACATTGCAACATGCTTTGTATGTCATTGCCTTTGTCTAAACCAGAATGCTGTTGTACCAATAACTGCAACACATTGACATTTAAATGAGTAATAACATGAACAAAGGTGACTCATGTTTCACCTGTGAGACTTTTCTGTGGTCATATTTATGATTGCAGCTCAATGAAAGGCGCCTAAAGGTCCATCACACACAAGATACTCTTTGTTTTGATGTTGTTTTTGAGTTATTTTTGATGAAGTCTGCGGGGAACAGCCTCATGGCACCGTTGGAATGCCAGAGGCAGGCAAAATGAATTTTTGAGAGGTTTTTGAGGAGACAACTTGTTACCTGAATGGCACTCATCCTCTTACACACCCCTGTTGGCCTTTCATCTCTAATGTGTGCTGACAGGCGTTGCACATCCTGTCTGTCCTTGTACACAAACAGTACAAGGACACCATGGGAAATAGATCCCCCCTGCCCCCAAGCCAACGGTAAACACAAATGACATCACTAACACACACTAAACAAAAAGAAAGCCCATAGAGATCTATTTATTTATTTATTCAACATTTACTTATCTAGATCAGGCCACTGAGAACAAATTCTCTTTTCGAATGCTGACCTGGCTGCAGACAGGCTAAATAACACCAAACACAATCAGAGACTTATTCATAAACCCATTTGAGACACAACAAACTGCACAATGTGATGTACACAAACTGTAGTCCAAATAAAACAGAAACCACATAATAAAAAACAAAGCAATATTCAAAATAATAAAAATCATCATCTTAGCATCAACAACCACAACAATAATCACAATAATACAATCATAAAACACCAGACATTTTCTTCTTCCCTATTCAAAATACATCATCAGCTCCTCTCACCCAACCCTTGCAGCTGTACCATCGTTCACAGCATAGCAGCACTGCCCAACACATACAAAAAAAAAAAAAACGGGGCTGATATCAAAAATGCTGTCTTCACGTAAGGTGCAAATCAACAGGCGCCAACACCCCCCTCCAACAAACGCCACAGCAAAAAACACCAAAAATACGATGCACAATGAACACCAAATGACAAGAAAATGTGGAAAACGACAACCCAGGCAGAAAAGTGAGTGAAGCACTCAGGCTGCCATCTTTGAAGTCCTGGGAGAACAATGTGAATATACTAATCTACATATTTTTTAAATCAAGAGACCAAAGAAATCGAATGGAGTCTATATCTCTCTGGAAAACAAATATATAACAACTAGAATGGCAAATTAATGAATACTATAGTCCAAAAAAAAGCTATCACGGTAATTGTGAACAATATAAATGGGAATTATGAACAATATAGTCTTTGAAGATAGGACGCTCCTCATGTGGTTCCAAACACAATTCAAGTGTAATGTACAGCATATTTATTTTAAGATTTTTAACTGACACACACACACACACACACACACACACACACACACACACACACACACACACAAAACATAAAGGGGATTTTGAAAATTAGACAAAATAAAGGAATTAGACATGTCTAAGCAATTATATTTGTGCTTAAAAGACAGAGGGGGAAAATGGGAGGAGACGATGGGCGGCATCAGTCGTACAGACGGTAATGATGGCGCCACTGCAGAGGCGGTTGCTGGCGAGGAAGTCTTCTTTCGTAAAATACAGGTGTTTGCCACAATCAAAGCACAGCTTGCAGAAATGACTAGGTTTGAAGTTGAAAGAGGAGGCAGGAGAAGGGGTGGGGGTCGACCTGCATGATGATTGAGTACCTGTTTGAGGGGGAAAAGGTATCTTCACGCCGTGGGCCAGAATACTCTGTGGGATATTGATTACTTAACTAGGATCAGAAAATCGATGACTTCTGTGTTTGCTGTTTACATTATTTGAATTTTCCTCACCTATGGAAGTGACGTAAGGCTTTAGCCTTGCTCTCCTAAGTCTGGCAAGTTAGAAGAAGATGTTGAGAAGGTTCCCATGGGATTTACCAACGACAAATGCCTGTGCATAAAATACAGAACTTTAAATGGAAGGAATTGTGTGTACTCAACATATGCATACAGAAGGAAGGTTATGACACAAAGCTTAGGAATTCATTCTGACGTCTCATGGAAGTGATGTTTACTTTTCGATGACTAATTGCATTAGTAATCGTGCACACTGCAGTGACATGAATATCAAACCTATTAATTACTGTATTTATTAACTTACACCACAGCAAGAACACGATTGTTTTGGGAACCACAGCCCTTTTAGTGTAGGTTCCAGACCACAAAGTCATGCTCAAGAAACAGGAACTGTGTCGACACATCAGCATGTTCGCAGTGTCAAGGATAAAGTGTCAACAAGCTATGAAACATATGTGTCTGTAACAGTAGGAGAACATGAACACCACAACATAACTCAATCATACATGGCTTTGTACTGTAAATATATGGCAATTGGAGTACTTTTTGATTCTGGATGAAATATATACCAATGACTTAGATATTTTATTTATTTGTTTGGTTTTATAGTCGGCGGCCCGGTGCGCCAGTGGTTAGCGCGTTGACCTCACAGTGGAGAGGCACTGGGTTGAATTCCAGCTCCGGCCGTCCTGTGTGGAGTCTGCATGTTCTCCCCGGGCCTGAGTGGGTTTTCTCTGGGTACTCCGGTTTCCTCCCACATTCCAAAAACATGCATGGCAGGCTGATTGAACACTCCAAATTGTCCCTAGGTGTGAGTGTGAGCGTGGATGGTTGGTTGTTTCTGTGTGCCCTGCGTCATAGTTCATCATCTTTTTTTCCGCCTTCTTTCGGCAGTTGGTAAATAACTTTCGGTGCAATGCCGCCATCTTCTGAAATGGAGTGTGGGTCAGAACCTCTCATTTAACCCTAGTCTTTCCCAAAACAAACATTGAAAACTTAACTCACGAGAATTTCTCGGTAAAACTGTCTTCTCTATTATTCAAAGCCACTGTCTGACCTCTGAGCTCATTAATTAGTTATTGCCTTGCCGCCTGAATATATCTAACACATGATTCTAACACATGCTCAAATTGTATCTTTAGTGCATATTGGTGGTGGCATGGTGGACATCTGGTCAGCATATCCACCTCACAGTGCAGAGCTGCAGGGTTCGATTCCGGCACTGACCTTCCTGTGTGGAGTTTGCATATTCTCCTTGTGCCTGGCTGCATGGTTTTTCTCCGGGTACTCTGGTATTCCTCTCACATTCCAAAAACATGCATGGCAGGCTGATTGAACACTCTAAATTGTCCCTAGGTGTGAGTGTGAGTGTGGAAGGTTTTTCGTCTGTGTGTGCTCTGCGATTGGCTGGCAACCAGTTCAGGGTCTACTGCCCGAAGACGGCTGGATAGGCTCCAGCACCCTCCATGATCCCTGTGAGGACAAGCGGATCAGAAAATGGATGGATGGATTTTATCGTCATAATACATAGCAAATTAAATCAGCAGCAAATCATGTTCTGTTAAACCAACCTTTTTTGACCGAAGATCGACTTTTCAAGCAGCCAACCTCCTGCGATCGACCCATGACCTCACGTGCACGCACACACACATACCATGATGAGCAACATGAATGAAACAGAAAAATAAACTAGACACAAGGTAAGACTGAGTTTGGAAAGAGGAAAACACTGCCTACCTTAGTGGGGAACCTGACACAGGGAAACAGGGACGCATTATTGTAGCGTGTTAAGTGCAGAAACATCAGGATCGTAATTCATGTGTGCCGTTATAAGATGCTCCTGGCGCTCCAGATTCCCATTCTATGACCATGCCATCGGCGAATTGCAGACGAAACAAAACTTAAAAGGGAATAAATACAAAAATAGATTCATCCCAACGGCTCCGATCGATAGCTGCAATTGCAGACTGCTGACCGCTAACAAGTTCCTGTGATGCAGGGCATGCATCATCGAAGGTTAAAGGTCATCTACTTTTTAATCTTGATTTTAAATATATATACGGTATTTTTAAATTAATAGGATGCTTAGGGTGCAGTGTGCACTAATACAAAAATATATATTACTTACATGCACACAGACGCAAAAGTTCCCCACCCCCGCCATTTTCCCCTACACGACTTGGGACCAGTTCTGCGGACTACCGGCGTGTGTTAAACAGACCAATTGCCTCTACGTTTGGTCAATTTTTGGTATTTCAAAGATGAGCAGCAATGATAAGTCTGTCCTAATGCCTCTGTGTTTGTAGGTTGATTCGAAGAAGCTCCACCAACATGCTGTGACAGGTAAGGAATTACCAGAGGGGACTGAATTAAAAAAAAAAAAAAAAAAAAAAAACAACGAAAGAACCAAGACACAAAGGTAGAGGGAGTGACATTCAAACTTGGTAAGTGCATCCAAATCAACCAATGCAACTGTTCATCAAACTCAGTCTTCTTACAAGCAAGACATTCAAGATTCTGGACTTTTGTAAGAATTAATTTCAATAAAAAATACAGTACTGTTTATACAAACACTTTTGCAAAACAATTTGCCATAGCAGCAGAAACATGTCCTGTTTAGCGTACAGTGACCGAAATCGGTTGAATTCAAACCACATCCTAGGAGTGTCACCAATTAAAGGATTTCTGAGTCTTAACTATTCGCAAGTTGCTATTTCATGCAGTCTATGTACTGATCGGCTGTTCTTCATGTCATGCACGTAGCCTACATTAGAAGAAAAAAAATCTGTATAATTACTCATCCAAAAAGGTTTTCATTCTTTCCAAAACCTTTTTTTTTTTTTTTTTTTATAAAATGATTTTTTTTTTAAATGGAGGCGATTGATCACAACACAATGTCCTGCTGGAGAGCGAGAGAAGATGATCGGTCTTGAAACTACAAGGTCATGCTGATCAAGGTCACTGCGTTCTGATCGCTGCAATTATTTCAGACGTTTTATTACACGTCCCGGTGGTCCAGTGGTTAGCACGTCAACCTCACAGTGCAGAGGTTGTGGGTTTGATCCCGGCTCCGGCCTGCCTGTGTGGAGTTTGCATGTTCTGCCCATGCCTGCGTGGGTTTTCTCTGGGCACTCAGGTTTCCTCCCGCATTCCAAAAACATGCCTGGCAGGCTGATTGAACACTCCAAATTGTCCCTAGATGTGAGTGTGAGCGCGTATAGTTGTTCGTTTCTGTGTGCCCTGCAATTGGCTGGCAACCGGTTCAGGGTGTCCCCTGCCTACTGGCCGAAGACAGCTGGGATAGGCTCCAGCACCCCCCGCGACCCTAGTGAGGATAAAGCGGTTCGTCAAATGAATGAATGAATGTTCTTGGCTAATGACACTTGAGACTGTGTGTTTCTTGTTTTGTTAGATCTAACTGCCACATTTGATACAGTGGACTGCAGCATATTGTTGGCTCGTTTGCAGCACCAGGTGGGGATTAGTGGTAGTGCTCCTGAGTGGTTTAGATCCTATTTAGCTGACAGAACTTTTTGTTTTATTCTTGGTTACTCTGAGTCCCGCATTGCGTCACTGTCCTATGGTGTTCCACAAGGTTCAATTCTGGGCCTCTGCTGTTTTCATTGTGTCTTCTGCCCCTGAGGTCAATCTAAGAAAACATGGTATTTCCTTCCACGGAGTCTGCATGTTCTCCCCATGCCTGCGTTGGTTTTCTCTGGGTACTCCGGTTTCCTCCCACATTCCAAAAACATGCCTGGCAGACTAATGGAACACTCTAAATCAGGGGTGCCCAAAATTTTTGACCGAAGATCTACTTTTCCATCAACCAACGTCCCGCGATCGATCCATTACGCGCACGCACATACACATACACACGCACGACGTAATGAGCAACAGCCTGATACGGAGGCATGCGACGCACGTTTGCAGCCTGTTAACTATCATAGCTCACACGTACCATTTTATAGTGCTTCCCTCGGCCCTCCAGATTCCTATTCTTTGCCGGTGCCGTCGGTGAATTGTACACAAAACAAACTCTGAATGAAAATAATGGGAACGATAAAAGATACAGCGCAACAGCTCCGATCACAAGCTGCAATTGCAGACTGCTGAGCGCTAACAACTTCCGGTGACGCAGGTCACGCGCCACCGTAGGTTAAAGATTTACCTGCTTTATTTTATTTTATTTTTTAAATACTTTTTGTGAAAATGAGACTGATAGGATGATTAGGGTGCAGTGTACATTAACACAAAAAAGATATTACTAACATCCACAAAGACACACAAAAATGGTTGTGTGTTTTTTTTTCTCCTCTACACCCCTCGGGATCAATTTGGGACCAGTCCGCGACCTACCAATCGATCGTAATCGACGTAATGGGCACCCCTGCTCTAAATTGTCCCCAGGTGTGAGTGTGAGCGCTGATGGTTGTTTGTCTCTGTGTGCCCTGCGATTGGCTGGTAACCGGTTCAGCGTGTCCCCCGCCTACTGCCCGAAAATGGCTGGGATAGGTTCCAGCACGCCCCGCGACACGTGTGAGGATACGCGGATCAGAAAATGAATGGATGGATGTTTTATTACACAGTGGCCCTTAAAATAAATGCTACAATGGCATATCATGTGTAGATGGATTGGAGGCCAGTAGACATCATAGTAGTAAAAGTAAATGTTGACTTGACGCCCACGGAGTTCAACACTTTTTCTGAGTTTATATAGCTCCACACTTTCCAGGGTTAAATCAACACTGTTTAAATATTTAACACTTGGAGAGAGTTTTTTTTTAATTAAAATTTAAAATGAACACTAAAGTTGTAGACAAGTAACTCTTCACAGACGTATTTGTTTTCCTTCTCAGCGTTAGTTTGGCTCCTTACAAATATATATTTTAACCAGTCGCCTGGGGAATAAAGTCAGCAGAAATAACCACTCAGCCATCCAGTCACCACATCTCGCAATGAGTGATGATTAAAAAAGTCTTTGCAAATTACAATGTGCAAAAGCTTTGACAAATCATTCATTTCTGCAAACTTTTGAAGAGATTATTCAAAATACATGTACTGTATGTCACAGGTGATCACAGTCTCTTCTGTGAGTGAAAATGATTGGATGGGACCAAATTTCTTTTGTGATAAGCAAGAACGAAAAGAGGACAAGGAAAATGGCGATGACACATTTCTTTCTCAAAGTTAAGAACTGCAGGTGCAAAGGCGGATTTCATCTAATACTGCAAAGTTAATTTCACAGTAAGTGAACAACTCTGTGAAACAACACTTACTCTGGACACCATTCAACACTGAAAATGTTAACATTTCATCTGGAGTTAAAATCAACTCCCAAAAAAATGTAACTCTGAAGTCTTAACGGTCCAATTATTGTTGTGTACATTTTAATGCCATTGCAGGAAATTCTATGTCCAAACATTTGACTGTCCCACAGAAATGTTTATGTGACAGAAAGCATTAAATGTAAAGACATCAAATTTAGGAGCTCTAGAGATATGGATTCTCTTGTAACAATTACTTAATCTCCATGCATGTTCTTTTCTGTTGAAAGTATATACAGAAGTCCCTCATCAATGGAATGAATGAATTTCCTTATGAAAATTCAAGAAACACTCTGATAATACTGAAAATGAGGTGATGATTCTAGTTGGGGATCTAAACATTTCTCAATGTCGAAATACATTTATAAATATCTCGGGATCTAAATATTAATTGGCCAAATATTAAATAACTTCAGGAGCCACATTGACACACTGTATTAATTGTATGTTGTTATTTATGTTTCACACAATGTCCTGACTTCATTGGAATAGTTTTTTTTCTCTATGTCTCTGTCTCTCTCTGTCTCTCTCATACACAGGGGAGAACATAAAAATGAGCAAAACCCCAAATTGGCTGAAGCTGTTTCCGGGTAGTGGGAGTGGGCCACTCCACTAAAGCCTGTATCTTTGCTTAGTCGGTTCGGAGCTGTCCATTCTCAGTAATAAATCTTCAAAACTGAACTGATTCAGAATGACTCGCAGATCTCCGCTTTCACACAAAGGACCAGACAGACATGTTGCCGATGTTCCTTATATCTTGTGAGAAGATTAATATCAAGCAGGAACTGAAACCAAAACAGACAGAAAATCAGAACCATGACACTGAGAAAATAGTGTAGAAATATATTTTAGAATAGCAAATAAAATCCTGGAGGGACTGAATTGTAGCTACAGCCATTTCTGATGGGGCTATAGCCAAAATGTTGGCTTGGGCATAAAGTACATGCCACGAGCATATCCTCGTCGACACAGCTAGTCTGTTTTCAGAAATCACTCTGCTTTTGTCTAGCCCAGGGGTGTCAAACTCATTTCACATGGTGGGCCAAATACGGCCTCGGTAGATGTCAAGTGGGCCGGACCATTAAAATGATACCATACTTTGCTATAAATAACAAAAACAATCTGTCTTCCCTTTGTTTTGATACAAAATAAGCACAAGAACATGAGGAAAATGTTGAAATTTAATGAACATATCTTTTACAAAACATTTCAGGAAGCACCTTACATTTCCTTCGACAAATGTGCAATTTACTTTTATCATTCACAAATATGCATTGCAACTGATCCCACTGATTGTACAAACTTTAACAAGTAATTGGTATTGAAAAATATAGTAATGCACTTTAAGATTAAACGAGATTTATAAAGAAAGGAAGTTTTAAACCATTTACATGTGCATATAAAATCTAAATGTAACCCCTGCCTACACCTTACAAACTAAGGAGAGTGCTATTAAATGTGTAAATGTGAGAGTGCTATTGATAGCGTCTGCTGTCATGGGTCTGTCTCAGTGACGGACTGAGGCTGCTGTTGTCTTTTTCTCTGATCAAAACAGTGTCCCCTTGCGGATACTCAATGAATTGCACCTTATTAAAAATATTAATTCTGTGTCTTTTATGCATTTTTTTCACTTTTAAATTATCCTGCGGGCCTGATTGAACCTCCTTGCGGGCCGATTCCGGCCCGCGGGCCGTATGTTTGACACCACTGGTCTAGCCAGTAGAAATCTGGGAAAAAAAAAGGTATTTTTCCTCTTTACATCTTCAGATGAGACCCACTCTTTTACATCAAAGTCCACTTCGCAGCTCCTGATAAAATAAATAAATGAATAAATAAATTTATATTTCGATTGCCTCAATAAAAATACAAAACGAGACAAGAGACTCAACTAAATAAATAAAAAGAATGAAGGAACGAGTGTACAGTTTGTAAAGCGAGGAGGCAAGGACGCGTCAGGTGGGGGGCGGGGCCTCATCTCAGTCAAGACGCACGCGACACTGTAAAGTTTTTCCACACAGCTGTGAGCTCACCCTAAGTGCACTATCACCTTACGTGGAACATGTGCGCATAAAATACGTTGCGGATATTTGTCTTCTGCGGTCATTTTCCGAGCCGGCGGAAGAAGCCGAGTTGAACTGAGCCAAACTTCGTTCAAGGCGAATTTTCCAAGTCAAACAGGTAACGCAGAAATTGTCATCATTTTGACCATCGCTTGCGTTTAAGAGTCATTGGTTGATCATAAAGTGTGATTTAAAGTTATGTTCTTGGTAATAGTTTGGAGGTTATAACCTTTTAAACAGAGGTGGCAGGAAAATACTCGCACTGTGTACTGAAGTAGAAGTCCAGATGGATACTTTTGAACAACAAAAAAAAAATGGTTAAAGTGAAACTAGAGATTCAACACCTGAAGCAAAACTTTAAAAAACATAACAAAAATTAAAATGTGTTCTTTTTTACTTTCCATTACATGCAATATCGGTTTTGATACCTTAAAAGCTTCTTTCCGCATAAAATATGTCGTCTCTTCATTGATCAACTTGCATGTAGTGCTCTTCTGATAAGAGGCGTGTGTGTTTGAATCACTGGACACAGCTAAATTTTGACATGACTGAACTTCCAGCAGGTCTTGCCAGGACAAAACAAAACATTAAAAAAAAATCTTAATTAGATAGTGATAACAACATATCTTATCCATATGTGTTTTTCCCCATACAAGATGAAGAATGTTTGAATGCCATAAGCCAGTGGTTTTTAGGTTAGCATAAAACCACAAATCATCTTGTAAGTGGCAACAACAACAACAAAAAATACTTAAAATAGGCCATCGAAGGAGAATATCTTGCTTCTCCAGATCTATTGCGTCATTTGCCGTTCATGCACCCTGCTTCAGATTCTTCCAAGCCACTGTTATCCCTGTTTTTCCACCTTTTACAGTAATCTAGAGCTCAAACGCTTTTTACATCACTACGCCATTTTGTACGCCGGTTGATAAGAAACAAGCCTATTTTGACCAAGTACGGAATGTAGACAATACAGGCATGTGCTTTCAAAGGTATGGAGTACAAGTAAATAATCAGAAAAAAAAATACTCAAATTATGTGCAGCTAGTCGCCTAATCCACCACTGTTTTTTTTGTTGTATTGTATGCTGTACAAAATAAGGAAAGTCAAGGGGTTTTTTTTGCGTCCTCGTCGATGCTGAACATGGTATGTGTACAGACATCTACACTGCTTACCAAGTCTACTAGAATTTAAAGAGACCAAGATCTACCGATCCATCTTTTTTAAGTATCCATCTGTCTTATTAAACAACAACAAAAACATTTTAATACAGCCTGTAGTTCAACTACCGACTAACACAAATATTTGTTGCAATCCGTAATGGATAAAATGTTCAATACTGTATTGTACAAGAAGTTCCATTTAACACGACATTATAGTTTACTTCCTCCTGTTGTTCATTGCATCACGAAGAATCAAACCTAACCTGCTCTCTTAAAAAAAATAATAATAATAAATAAATAAATTGCAATACTTGGCATGCACGACACGAGTGTGAAGGGAACTGGTGACAGCCCATAAAATGAAATATATTTCTAGCAGTACCATACACACAGAGGTACAGTTGTACTCTCGTGACAACTGAAAATACATTTCTTGCAATTCTCTGACTGTCTCTCTGACACTAAAATCAGTGGCGATGTCAAACCGTCATCTGTCTAAACCACTGTTTCCCAAGTTTTATTTTACACACTTTCAATCACACAAATCTCAGAGCATGCCACACACCAAAGAAAAATCTCACAAAAACTGATCAATACTGAAGCTCTTGTCTCAATTTACTCACAATTTTACTTAGTATAAAATCTGGGCCTGTATCTCATTGAACACAAAGTGGATCAACTTGAAAGAAGCCATGACTGCATAATTCTTTTGTATGAAGGCCAATAGCTGGAAACAAAACCTGTGTTCCTTCTGCCATCTAATGGAATAGCATTTCTCTCTTCTGTCTGTCACAATATGTTGCCGGCGCGGAGAGGTTAAAAAAATGATGATCTCCCACGGCAGGATCATTGGTCTAAACCAGTGGTTCTTAACCTTGTTAGAGGGACCGAACCCAATCAGTTCATATGCACATTCATCGAACCCTTCATTAGTGAAACATAAAAATATGCTTTTTTTTTTGCTTTTTTTTTTTTACAAATTTAAGACATAAAAAATACATTTATTAAAAACCGAAAAAAAGTAAATACAATTTCAAGACATAAGTATCAGTTTTTTTAATTGTGCACAAAATGAATCTCCATGCAGTTTCAAGAAGTGCTCCTTTTGTTTTGCCGGCGCGAGACTAGAGTTGCTCAACTTGGCATGCCAAATCATGAAGATAGGACGTTGAGTCCCATCACAGTCCATGATGCATGTGAATCCATGTTGTACATATTCGTCGGACCACTTTCTTTTTTTGCTCAACATAGTTAGCATGTATTAAAACTTTTTTTTTTTAAATCACACGATGTACTATCACGAACACATTTTCACGCTGCACTGATTGGACAAGCAATGTAATGTGATCAACTGCAGCCAATGATGGCCAAGCGGGCCAGGTGTGTCTTAACCTCCTTGGCAGAGGTTCTTTCGAACGCCTGAGACCGATTCACCGAACCCTTAGGGTTCGATTGAACCCAGGTTAAGAACCATTGGTCTAAACAAATAGCATCCTCAACTCTGGTTGTCAACCTTTTAGTTATGTGTAAAAATCGTAGCATTTGCGCTGTTGACATTTTCTGCAGGTTTATGTCTGACGCCGTCATAGCTAAAAGCTTTGATTTTGAGCAAAAAGTGTTTGAAGCTCAAAGCGGCAATTACAGGTGCCTATCCTTGCCATGAGTGCTGTTCAGTTGCACTTCCCTTTGTGTTGAAAACAAATTGCTACATCTGTTGACTTGAGCTGGTATGTCCGCAGAAAAAAAACACATTTGTCATGTTGAGAGAATTTTCTTCCATCCATCCATCCATCCATCCATCCATCCATCCATCCATCCATCCATCCATCCATCCATCCATCCATCCATCCATCCATCCATCCATCCATCCATCCATCCAAGCTTTAGCAGGGAAGCCCAGACTCCCCTCTCCCTAGCCACTTCTTCCAGCTCTCCCCGGGGGATCCCGAGGCATTCCCAGGCCAGCTGGGTGACATAGTCATTGTCCTGGGTCGTCCTCGGGGTCTCCTCCCGGTGGGACATGCCCGGAACACCTCAGCAGGGAGGCGTTCAGGAGGGTGACATTCCATGTCCCTAGAACTAGCTTCTGAAGCCGAGGATCGGACCGCCAGGGTCCCTGCCTTCGGCTGCCGCCCAGCTCACACTGCACCCGACCCCTTTGGCCCCTCCCATGAGTGGTGAGCCCATGAGAAGAGAATTCTCTTCTGTTGACTTTTTAATGAGATAATTAGTCTGAAGACACCGATGATCAATACCGGGGTGGACACCGACTAGTACGCAAGTATTATCCTCCTCTCAGCAAAACACTTTGTTCGTTCCTCCGCCCAATGGCCGACTTGTAAACTGGGGGCAGTGCTGGATCTTGGCCAGGCAGGTTTTATGGCCACAGCTCTGTCATTGCGTTGCGCTATCATCTTCTTCCCGGGCGAGACCTCCGGTCCCCCCCCCCCTCCCGGTCCATCATCTCCACACCTTCGCCCTGTGCCATCTGTTTCTCACAGTGTTCCCAACACTTTGCCGAATGGAGGAGGATGACTCTGTTTATTCTCAGTGGCAGAGGAACACGGGCGACTATTCCGACATATGCCAGAGTCACATTCCCCCAAAATTACAGAGCAGTAGCAGTGGCTCCAGGCCGACTTGAAATATGTCTGTTTGACCCTAAGCACTGCACCTTTCATTAGGGAATTCCAAACTAATTGGTTTACAATTTCTTTGCATGTAGCATCCATCTTTGAGTGACTGGACCTTCAAGAAGGAAGACTCGACGAATTAAGATCAAGTGAGGCATTGTGTCACTGTCAGTCAGCCTGACGCCACCTGCGTGTCAACCATGTTTGCATCGCCTGCATAGAAGTAGTGGGCTTGACGTCTCCTTTGGAGACTGTCCTATTTGCTCTGTCAGATATGGTATCATTCCAAGAGATCTTCTGAACAAGAAAGCCTCAGACTCTTTTACTGTTTCCTGCTGTAAAGGTAATTGTAGATCTTCGAGGACGGGGGTGTGGTAGAAGTCAACAAGATTGTTTGGAGCAAAGAATTTATTGTTCAGAGAGCCACGCACAAGTCGCGCCAGCTTTCAGCTCGTCAGTTTCCACAGACATGTTGCACTTTAACAAGCTTTGTGTCACCTTTCAAAAGAGCCCCTCCTCCTGCAGGTGACTGACATATTTGAAGAGCTCAAGAACTGTTCATCGCTGGAATGCGGCGAGAGTCAGGCAGTCAGGCCTCACGCTAGCTTTTCTGAGCGTTTGCCCCTGATTGAGGAGGCGCACGAAGATTGTTCTTAGTGTAGTGAGACTCTCAGCCTCTGTTTGTCGTCAGACTGTAACTGCTGTCTCCTGTGTGTTTGAGGTGAAGTGTTTTACAGGGCTTCTTTTGTATGTTGCCTGCAGGCTTGTGATGTGTGAAGGCCTATAAATCAAGTGTGATTCACAAAAACAGGTTCTCCTGTCTGCCAAGTTTCATCTCATCTCTACAACCCACAGAGACGTACAAATAGATTCTGGCCCGCAGCCATACCGCCCTGCAACTTCTTCCTTTACCAAAGTGCTTCCCTGTCAACACCTCCCTGCACCAGCCCCCTCACTGTTCCCTCCTCCAACCTTACCAGTATTTCGCTCCCCGCCAACCCTAGGATCAATGATGTTGTTTTTTTTAAGCTTTTCTTTGACTGTCCTCCATGGGAAGTACCTGGCAGCGGATACATGTGGCAGGCCTGTGCCTGGACATGTCTGTCTCCCCCTCTTTTCTGTCTGCACGGCCGTGGAGTGTGAGAATTGTAGAATCCATGGCAGTGAGGGAAGTGAGCTGTGCGTGAGGGTTGTTGTTTGATTGTTGTATCAAAGAGGATTTGGGCCTCAATGACTGCATATCTTAAGTTTAGAAATGTCAGCGCCACAAAGGTGTATACAGTGTCTGGGGGGGACATGACCTCATTGCTCATGGTTTTGTGAAGTCACTGATGGAATGTGTGTAACAAATAAAGAGCCGATGTTTAGAGTTAATTATTTGCCCCTCTTTCTGTCTGCAGGTTTTATAGTGCGTCGCCTCCCCGCCATGTGGTAATCATCTGAGCAACACAAAAAAAGCATAGTGTTAACAACAGCTTGAGCCGCTGATCTCATCTACAGTAGTGCACCTGCAAAGCGCACATGGCCCACAATTATGAACCCTGGCTACGGACAGCACCATCTAGTGGCAGTACAGACGACATCAATATCCCTTCCTGGTGGGACCTCCAGAGGGATGTTCAGTCTGGGAACTGGATTGACCTCCACACAGGGCAAGGTGCTGACTTACCTTCTGTGAGTCCAGGGAGCACCATGAGTCTGCAGTCCTCTCTAGGCTGCTACGGTTCCGACCCACAATTGTGCTCCTTGCCTCTAACACAACATCTCCCAGCATCACACTCGCCTCACCTGTTCCCTCCGGAGGGCTTCAAAATGGAACCGCTGGCTCCTGATATCTTGCAACAGGAGCCTTTCATACTGGAAGAGCCACTGGAAAATGTCGTCTTGGTCCGGCCGAAGTCCCAGAGGCGTTCTTCTTCCAGAGGTTCTGGCCAGGCAGCTTGTCGCTGTCCTAACTGTGTTCACGCGGAGCAATTGGGCCACAGCATGGATGACAGCAGGAGGAAGCACATGCACAACTGCCACATTCCTGGCTGTGGTAAGGCCTACGCTAAGACCTCTCATCTGAAGGCTCACCTAAGGTGGCACAGCGGGGATCGTCCATTCGTGTGCAACTGGCTCTTCTGCGGCAAGCGTTTTACACGTTCTGATGAACTGCAGCGGCATTTACAGACACACACCGGTACCAAGAAATTTAGCTGTGCCTTGTGCCCTCGGGTGTTTATGCGCAATGATCACCTGGCCAAGCACATGCGTACACACGAGTCGCCAGCAGAGCATGGGGAGGAGAGTGTGAACAGAGAAGGCAAGGGCTTTGATTCCCCCACTCCTCCTCAGTCATCATCAAACTTGTCTGCACCTGACACCATCGAGCCTCCACTCAAGCTGAAAAGTGAGACAGACCCATCCATCTCCAGTGTAACTGGATAGTCAAGTCCAACTAATTTCATCACTTTCTGAATCAAGTTTGATCTAAAAAGGGATACCATCTGTTGCACTTTCTGTCATCAGTTTTATAATTTAGTTTTACCTTAGACGCCCAAATCGATGGAAGCTACTTGGATCAGAATGTGTTCATTAAATTATTGATATTGACTGGATCATCACCTCAGTGATTTACTACTGTAGCACTCTGACCTCTGCCTATAGTATGAACTGTTACCAGAAGTGGGATTGATGGTGTCAGGACTGTCATATTTTTGTTCTTGCTCTTGGGAACAGTTTCAGTATGATAGAAAACCGTCAAACTACAATCCTACAAGGATTGTTTTTTTAAACTCTAATCACTTTTTTGTTTGTTTGTTTGTTTGTTTATGGAGAATGGAGTAAGAGAATGACTCCCTATATCTGGATTTAAAAAAAATTAAATAAATGGGTTCCTCCTATACACATATGCCACACTTACACAAAGTTTTGCTTGTGTGTGTTTTTTTAATAATCCTGCTGGCTAGAAAACTAATTATACGTACCTCTTCTTGGCAGAGGCAAAGAAATTACAGTGTTTGTTAAACTTGGTGATGTTTGCCGCTCAGTTGATACCAGAGTGTGTCGAGACTTACATGCTGCTCAGGACACTTTCTACCTGTAGATCAAAAACAAGGGTGCATTCATTGGCGCTGCTTTGATAAATACATTTTTTAATTCATGCAAGACATATTTTATGAAGAAAGTTAAGAAAATCGACCCATCAAATAAATACCACAATTGATGCCAAAACATGACTATATACATATTCACTGTTAACAATGATCACAGCAGCTACTTTTGGTTGAACATACAGTAAACTTGATTCTGTAAAAAAACACATTTGACAATAACTATGCTGCCAAGAGCCTTGTTGCATCATCTTTGTTCAAAGAAGACATTAGAATCCACATATCCATGTGGCCAAAGCAGCAGTAACGGTGTCAACAGTGAAAAACGAGAGTACATAAAAATCACACCATACCACACAACATTCTTTTTATACGTTAATATATAAATACTCTAGTCGAGAAGGATAGGAGGTCAGAGGAGTTCAACAGCAGGAAAGGATCGTTTTTTCCTGCTGATGAACTTCAACACAACACGGCAGGCATCAAAATCTCTTCGGCTGGATATTACAATGCTGTTTCCATATTTAAAGAAAGTTTTAGACTCGGTTTAATAAAGATGTGCACAAGATTAATTCAAAATATTACATATTTTAAAACTAAAGTTAAGGACACACATTGCATAATAAAGAATTACTGTTGACCTAAAACGATAGTTTGCGACTGTAAATTTACAATATTACAGTCTGAGATGAAGATGAGAAACTTGACGGTGGTTGGTTATTTGGTATGTAAATAGGTACAGAGTACAGTATTAACATTTTGTAGAATAATAGTCTGTGGTGTTTTTTTCATGTTGATTTGAACAGTAGCACAAGATGGACACATTTTAAATAAATCTCTCATGCCATTTGAAGTTGTAGCGATTGTAATAAAAAAGGATGGAGATGATGTGATATAATATTGTTTACTTAAACCATTATTATCCCCTATCATTAATAATAATAAAACATTTCATTTTGTCTTGCCAATTAAATTCTTTCATCACAAGACATCTTACAATTATTTGCAAGCTTTAATTTATTCTGATTTATATGCAGTATGAGAAGAATTGCTTCATTTCAGGGCATCGAGGGAATACATCACAGTTTTGCACTTCCGTGTTCCACTCTGGGTTCCGGCCTTGGTGTGTTGAATTGGCTCCCAAACATTGTTATAAGTTCACTGAGGACTATTAATTATTTAAAAAAAAAAAAAAGACATTCCTTCAACTATGGCCTTCACAATCACAGCAAGGTCCAGACCTGTTATGTTATCAACCTGTTTACTTAGTTATTGCTAACCGACTTTTGATGCCCAACACAGTACTGCTAGTTTGGTTTAATTGCAGTAATAATGTCTTAATTAGAATTGAACGACTGTTAACGAAACCACTGACAGAAAATGTATACCTTTTGTTCCTCTTAACGTTGTGTTCCACTAATTTGTTTAAAATAGATGTTCGAACGGTACAGCCCCAAATAGTAGGGTTAGTGTTTTAGTCCACGATCATCCAGTTATATTTCGAAGTGTGTGTTTGTCATTATTAATTAAGATGTCTTTATCTATTATTACTCTCAATGCCAGGGGGTTAAGAAACATTGTGAATCGTAAAGCAATTTTTTTGTTTGCTAAGCAGCACAGAAATGATTTTTGTTTTCTTCAGGAATCCCACTCGATCACTAACGATTTGCGGTTATGGAAAGCTCAATGGGGCAACGATTTATGGTTGGCACATGGATCTGAACACTCAGCAGGGGTCGCTACGCTGAAACACCAGTTCTCTGGGAGTATTTTACATTCTGTATGCGATAAAGCAGGTCATTTCCTTTTACAAGTAATCAACACGGGAAACATCAATATAATAATGGTTAACATATATGGGTACAACTCAAATTAGCGGAAGTCTCTCGCTGGTCATGTGTAGGCATCATTGCTGGTGACTACACTCGGTTCGAGGCACAAGACTGGAGACGTTTCTTTTATTTTTCTGTGTGTCGCTACCACTGAGTCGCTCAACACCTGACGTGCCTCAGTGCATCGTCACTGCCAGACGCGAACTGCCGGGAAGCTCCACCCCCTTTATTTATATACACACCAGAACATGGTGTCCTTCCACACAAAGTAGTGCCACATATTGCAACAACAGTGATAGTGGCATACATCGTACCCAACAAGTTGCCAGATTGTTCCACTGACAATACCAGAGTTACCTGTATGTTTTGCAGTCGTAAACTGAGCTATCATCATGGCACGTCGAGTCTGAAATACCACTGAATGGCCAAGCACACAGCTGACGTGAGTACTCCACCCCCTGTCTCAGACAGACAGCTATGGATAATTTCAAAGCGAAGAAAATGGATAACACGACGAAGAACAAATTTGCTGAAGCCATAGCTAAATGTATGG
>NW_017805548.1:91443-91708 GCF_001891065.2 Hippocampus comes
TTAGAGCTGTCAGTTTAGCGCGTTTTTATTGGCATTAATTTAAATGAATTTTAACGGGATAAATTTTTTTCTCGCGAGATTAACGTGGCACACGTCACAGCGGATGTTACGTTCCTGTATAAATAAACCAGAAACAAAACAAGTGCGCTGCATAGGTCCATGCACGTTTGTTTCGGCAGCCACGGCAGCGCGAGACACTGAAAACGGATACTTAAAGAGTTTATGAATGGAAAGGTTACTTTTAAAAAGTTGCCAGATTTCTCCA
>NW_017805548.1:91892-93545 GCF_001891065.2 Hippocampus comes
AAGCGGTGCAGTGGTAGCGACCTAGCGAAAATAAAACGTCTCCAGTGTTGTCATCGAACCAAGTGTAGTCATCCGAAATGATGTCTACACAAAACCGAAGAGAGACTTCCGCGCAAGAAGGACCAACAGAATCAACATAGCCTAACTGCTTTGTTCAAAGCAAACTTGGGAAAAACAAAGTATGCAACCATGGCTTAAATCCACTCTCGGCTGAGTACTAGTTTACCTTAGATGTGGACTTTATAGTGTGATATTGCTCTGTTTTGATTCCATAAAAAGAGCTGTTAAAGCAGCTGTAGTGTGACAAAATATTTTTTTCACTGTTGTTGATGGACAGTAATATTGTGTGAGAGATTATGTGTGAATAATTGCTCCAAGTGAAAAATGTTCATGTAAAATTGAAAATCAGTAGGAAGAAGTATACAACTTATCTAGTCCTACCCCTTGTTGTGTAATAATATAAATAGATCATTTTTCAATGCAAAAGAAAAGGAAGAGATCTACATCTCATCAAGTACTTATGTGTACTGTACTTATCTATTTATATATATATATATATATATATATATATATATATATATATAATTTGTCAATGGAAGCTTATCCCATTACAGTTTGTTCATACTAGGATGTGTGACTTTGTGACTTCCTAACCAAATAATTGTTCAGTGTACTATATATCCATTCTTTGATACAGCTTGTCGTCATTAAGATGGTCTGAAGCATAACACCAACTTACTCTGGGCGAGGTACACCTGGTCTGGACTGGTTTCATGCCAATCGCCTTGCAGGGGACATTCAGGCAATGAACCATTTACCATGACATTCACAGAGTTAAAGTAATATTTAGCTCAATTCCTTAATGGAGTACATAAGATGTACTCAGGTGAACCTGGAGAAGGATTCTGTTTCCTGAAATTTTAGGATGTATGAATTACCAACGGCAGTTGCCCATCAGCCGAGGTTGGAGAGGAGGTATTAAGCCATAGGAAGCAGTTCGGTCCCGTTGGCAAAGGCTCGATCACCGATGTAGTACGCCGTTTTTCCTTCCTCGCGCGCCTTCACCACCAGGGGCCAGAGTAGCTTTCTTCTCTCCCTTGTAGATGGTGACAAATCCTCAGCGAAGCGCATGTTGTTGCTTTGAAGAAAACTGGATTTTTTTGCAGCCTTCCAGACAGCGTCTCGGAAGATTCGCAATGTGAATTGGAGAATGATTCCTCGAGGCTTGGATGCATCATTTTTCAGCTGTCCCAGTCGATGTACAGTGTCAATGGCGTGAAGAAATTTGTCTTTTCTCTCTCCGGGCAGGACCGCTTGGCAGATCGAGATTACTTCCTCACGGACATTTTGGTTTTTCTTTTCAGCTACACCATAGAGTCGTAGATTCCAGCGTCGTGAGTAGTTTTCAAGTTCAGTGAGACGCCCCTCCATCATGCTCACTTTCTTTTCCATAAGTCCAACGCGGTCGTCGACCTGTTTTAGACTTGCTTTTACATCTCTTAATTCGGCGCAGGCAATATTCAATGTTTTCGTGAGGTTTTCTATTTTCGTTGTCATGTCCTTCGTCATTTTACTGATATCTGTCTTCATCGTATCAAATCTGGTGTTAAACAGCGTTGATAATTGTTGCAATATGGTCGCGCTCTCTCCTTC